>NW_017728928.1:18812887-18814920 GCF_001723895.1 Crocodylus porosus
TTTTTTTCCACCTCCCGAGAAACGAACCACGATTTTTATATCATCATGATAGACAAGTACCATTCCCAGCACTACAGACTCATTGGGCACTATCATGCTGTATCATCAATGTGTGGAGTGAAGCTAGTCTTATTCCTTGCTAGCAGATGGGGCAACTTCCCAGAGCAAAAAAGAAGGTTTGGGCTTACACCATCCTCACTACTCTTTTTAAAGGGCCCAGTGGCAGATCCATCCAACTCCTCCGTGACCATTAATGGTAAGTGTAATGGGACAGTCACAGCTGGGGTTGCTACTGGCAAGAAAGCTGTACCACTGCTGCTGCTGCAGTCAAGAGCTTTGTATGAAAGGAGGGAGAAGGTGACCCCCTTCTACCTGGAACCTTGAAGCAGTGCTGGGGCTGGGACTCAGCCAGCAACCAGGCTGCCCTCCCATTTCCCTACACATTTTGGTCTCACCGAAGGTCATTCTTCCAATTAGTGACTCTGGCTTTTTGTTTAGGTAATACCAGCTAGGATATCCTGTCCTGTGTAAGTTCAGGCAACAGAAGCCTCTGCCAAGAGAGCATAATAGACCCTTCCCTGTAGTGCTCTTAGGTCAGGAAGTCTGCATCAGGGCTGAGAAGCTAGGGAAGAGAAATACATGCTGTGATGAGGAATGCGTTGCTTGCAGTGTCCAGAGCAACGAGACACCAGTGCGGGTTAGAGGGGCCTACAGGGCTGCAAGACTTTAAGTGGAAGAACCAGCCTGCAGGGCTAGGCACATCCCCAGAAAGAGGCCCTTTCCAGGAACAGCTGGCCACTCACATAAGGGTACAGAGTCTCGATACGGGCAGTGAGCTGCTTAGAGCCTGTGTACCTAAAGGCTCTCACACCCGAGGGAGTAGAGCTACCACACAACAGGTTACAGACCTGCCAAAGTGCAGGCAACATATTTAGTAGTTAGAACTTGTCTTCGAATCAGTTCCCAGCTCTAATCATGGTCTTGGGCAGAGTCAATGATTGCACTGTGCCTCAGTTTCCCAAACTGTAAAAGTGAAGATACTTCTGACCTCCTCCTCTTGTACACTGAATTGAGAATTGAAGGCAAAATGTGCTGTTTTAAGTGCCACATAGTATTCTTATCCCAGCTTCTGGATGGTTATTGTACAGCCTGATTATTTCCTTTACCTTTACAGAATAAGCATAACCAGCCCCTTCAGGTCTTTGGTTTAGTCACCATTTCTCAGGAACCACTATTTGAGCCAATTTATTATTGGTTTATCTGGAAGGCATGGAAAGCATTCCCCGGGCTGCTACAACTCCAATTCCACAGGAAGCTCGCAGGTTCCAAAAAGTTAAATCAAACAGCCATCACACCCAAGTGGAAGAGAGATAAGAAACTTAGTTCTCGCCTGCGCTGGAATCAAAGTTATCAAGTGCCAACTTCTGAAAACCCAGGATCCTGGGCTTGTCCAGGAATTTAAAATAGCTCAGAGAGGGCTATATTTAAAGATGGTTATTAATAAATATTCCTGACCTTGATGAAGTTAAGTGCACTTTCCAAAATGCCTGGATGCCGCTTGTTTTCCAGAGAAGCATCATGGAAAAAGCATAGAGGACATAAGAATGAGAGTGAAATCTGAAGTTTTGGCAATAAAGAATATGTGAAGTCTTATAATCTCAGCTCTAACTGAAGCAGCACTGGCCATTTGCCTTCAGAGGAATAATGCTGATTCCCACCAGCTGAGGATAGAGTCCCCTGCATTCATGTTACAGCACAAATGACAGATTCTGTACTAACGCATTCCCGGCTCTAGCTCTTTTGGAGTCCTTTATTTCAATTATTTGCTTCAGTTTAGCAGTTACCTTTCTTATTGTTAATTCCGTAGTATCTAGGGTTGTTAACCAGGATCAGGGTCAGATTCTGCCAGGGATTGTACTTATGTACAGTAGGATTTCTTCATAGTTTCATAGTTAGAAGGGTCAGAAGGGACCTGAGCAGATCATTGAATCCAACCCCCTGCCGTGGCAGGAAAGAGTACTGGGGTCAAACGA
>NW_017728928.1:18815193-18816466 GCF_001723895.1 Crocodylus porosus
GGCCACTAGATCCCCCTCAGCCTTGTCTTGTGGATGCTGAACAGGTTCAGGTCCCGTAGCCTCTCCTCGTAGGGCCTGCCCCTTCATTTTTTTTCCCTCCTCACCCTTCCTCTCCCCTAACTTTTAAAGAAATATGCTGAATATGAGCAGTTTCCACTAAAACAGAAGATTTAAGATTTTATTGCAAATCTTAAAATAGATGATGCTTTTGCACAAAGCCCTCACTCCTAAAAGGAATAATATTTTGTATTTCAAAAATCCTGTTTCTAGGCCTCAAACTTAAACCACTAAGTGCTATAAGACACCTTCAGAGTGAGATGGAATCTGACCCATAGTCTCTGTGCCTTATAATACTGCTCCAGAGATAACTACATGGGATGTCGAGACTTCATGGTGACAGGAGCCATAATAGTATCTTTCTAGAGCAGTGATTCTCAACTGACCCTTTATATATGATTATCTATACTTTTTTCCAGTTTGTATAAAAAAAATGTATTTCCAGGCATGGTTTTGTGTTTATTTATTTGTGTTTATTTTTAACACACTGTAAAAAACTAATAAATATTGTAAACTGTTTTTTAAATTGAATGCCACTAAGTTCAGAAAAGTTATGGCAGTGTACCTGGAGTCTAAATAAAGGTTGAGAACTTTACAAGAACTATAAGATTTATCATCCCTGTTTTACAGCATAGCAACTGAGGTCTGGATTCTCAAACAGTATTTAGATGCCAAACTCCCACTAACTTCAGAGGGAGTTAAGTGCCTAAATACCATTGAGGATCTGGGCCAAAGATATTAAAGGGATATTTTCAAAGGCAAGATTGGGAGTTGGCTGTCCTAACAGCTAGCAGAAATTACCTGAAGTCACACAGGCAAATCTGTAACAAAGTCTGGAACTGGACACAGACAGCTTGGGTCCAGAAGCCAACACCTTTAACCCAAAAGCATCTTCCCTCCAGTAACAGCCTGAAAACTAACATCACAATCCATATATAATGATTAGAAGGCTTTTTTTTTAACCCAACATGCATTTTAAGGGTAACATGATCCAGGAATCCCTTAACCAGTCCACCTCAATAGGCAGACTAGACATAAATCTATCAAATTGGAGGAGGCATAAGCATCTCCCATCCCCAGTCAACAGCCTCCCCCCTCAGCCCCTTTCTTGAGACACTAAGTTCAAACCTTGACTACAAAGCAATTGATACCTGCCACCACTGAAGTGCCCAGACCAGGTTAATGTCACAAAATGTCTGTTAACTTAAAACTTCAA
>NW_017728928.1:18816566-18826261 GCF_001723895.1 Crocodylus porosus
GAGGTCGAATGGTCACAAACTCCTCCATGACCGTTTCAGACTGGACATAAGGAAGAACTTCTTTTCTGTCTGAGCCCCCAAGGTCTGGAATAGCCTGGCATCAGAGGTGGTTAAAGCGCCTGCCTTGAACGCCTTTAAGAGACATTTGGATGTTTATCCTGCTGTGATCCTATGACCCCAGCTGACTTCCTTCCACTAAGGCAGGGGGCTGGACTTGATGATCTTCCAAGGTCCCTTCCAGCCCTAGCGTCTATGAATCTATGAAACATTCAAGATCTCCCATTAACCTAGTCCTAATGCACGTTCTGTATATTCCAGTGTGGGCATTCAGCTATATACCCACTACAGGCTAGCGCACCTTCAAGAAGCAAAGGCACAGAAAGGAAATAGACACACTTGCAGCATGCTACTGTGAGAATGTCAAGGTTTGCCCGTTCCCCATGCCACTTTCTGAAGGTTCACCCTATTAGGATTTGTTACTGTAACACCAAGACATGTGGTACCTCAGGGTTTACAATACCCAGCTATCTGGTGTCTTCCACTGCCTCCTGAACCAGAAAACAAAAATGGCACATTTTGGAGACTAAAGGGTTCACATCATCTGAACCCAAACAATTCTGACTTGGAACATTACTAAGTCGCAGAAAGAGGACCTTCATACACAACAGAAGAAGAAAGTTTTTGCAGCTGTGCACAACTCAGCTGTATCCCAAGGAAACATCATATGATAAGGAAAAAGCACTCTCCTGCCTTCAGTGCATTTCCCCTGCTGAGCTTCAGAGACCTGCTGCAAACAGTGTTAAAAGCTCCTTCCAAAACAGCATAAGAATCTTTTTGTTACGGGAAATGCTCAGCCATCTCAGTTGAACAGGTGGTACTAGATCTCACGTCAGCAGCAATTTTAAGGAATCCCAGCTTTCTTCTCACTGGATTTCCACTTACCACTTGTATGAGGCCCCATTTATTGACTCCTGCTCTAAAACCTCTCTCCATCTAGAGAGAAAATTATAGAGAAAAATAGCTGTCAGAATGGACTGCATTTCCCATAATGCCTTGTAACACAGCACCTGGCAAAGATGCCTTCTGTACGCCAGTCTTTTTAACCCTTAAGTCACTTAAGGCAGATGAAAACTGAAAACTTTGCAGTCTAAAGGCAGGGATGGTAAAACAGGCTTCTCTCCTTGTTCCATACTATACTGCCTCCTGCTAAGTAGAAGGACGCACGGTAACAGCCTCAGCACCATAAAAACTTGTATTTTTCTCCTTTTTTTGAGGAAAGGGAAAAAGAAAAATCCAGAACCAGTCTTGACCAGTTTACAAGCCCTACAAGTTGCCTGTTTGTTCTTGCTGTTCAGTTATGTGTGTTGTAATAGAAAGCCTTTCTGTAGTGAAGGTGATGATTTCTGCCCCAGCATAAAGATTTTAAGGCAGAATTAGTTAGTGTGAAAATCTTTCTATGGAGTATGTTTTCTTTGCTGCAGACTTTCTTCAGAGCATTATCTATTGCAAAGAAAAGCTTGAAATCCTAAAGTAACTGTGATCTTATGGCTTAGAAAACATAAGACAAAGAAAAGGAACCCCCTCCCCCTTTTTTTACTTTCATGATTTATCATTGTAATCTCATGATTTTGAATAGCTGGGGGGGGGTAATAGTGAGCTGACTTTAGCCTCAGATAAATCTAATAATCCTTTATTTTGCCCAAGATTTTGTTTTGTGTTAGCTCCATGTTAACACCATGTTAACTCAAGGAAAAAGTATTCCTTCCCTCCTAGTAATGACATGACTTTAAAGAGTTGATCCTACAAACACATGCTTAATTTTAGGCATTAACATGGAGACTCTCCTGGTATGTAGGTCACAGGCACAGAATCCTACAGCTTCTTGGCTTTAGATATCAGCACATAATCAAGTGACATTATTTCCTATTACACCGCTGTATTCAATCACATATACAGTAGCATATTGCCACCTAGTGGAGACTGAGTAAGGAATGCTTACAAGGAACAACGAGAGGAAGACCCAAAAAAAGGCCTTCCTTGGGAAGATATCAGCTATCTGGTAAGGAAAATCAATTGAGGAGCAGTGCCAGCATGTGAGCATGGAAAAAATGAGCTCTTTAACAGTAAGATAACCACCCCATTTTTGTGAAAAGTATTTACTTGGATCCTCAGCGGCCTTGTGTTTGAGAGTTAAAACATTCCAAGCCATGTTAGGAAGTATCTAGCCAGACTCGTTTCTTATGTTAGGGCACACCAGATTTCACAGGTCACGTTACTGATATTTTGTATTTCTTTATCATCTGCCAGTTCTTTAAATGTGTGGAAGTTGTACAAAAATGCAAATCTATGAGGTCACAGTGGCAACACTGGAGCATGTTGACCCTTCATATGCCATGGTAAAAACTAGGGAGATGACTTTAAACAAAAGAGAATTAGCACTGAAGGTGAACCAGTTGGGGCACCCCAGAAAGGTCACGGCATCAGGATGAATGGATGCAGTCCACAAGCTGATCGTGAATGTCAGGAAATAAGAATGCAACTGAAACAGCACGTGCCATCCCCAAATGATGAAAGTTTTCAAGATGGGTCCCAGAATAGGTCAATACTTGGTTCCAATTAGAAGAGACTGCCTTGACATGTCCAAGGAATTTTGGGGGCTGCTTCAAACCAACTTCAAAACATTCATGAGTAGGACTATAACTCAAAATGAGACTCTGATCCTGACACCAAAAACAGAGCATGCAGTAAAAACATGCATAGTCTTTGCCTCCCAGGAAAAGTCAAGCAAGTGGCACCAGCAAGTCATAGCTACAGATTCTTGGGGCAGTGACAGGGTGATCATGAATACCTCTCAAAACTATCAGTGGGGAGTACTATGCTAGTGAACAGTTGTAATTTAGAAAAATCATTAGGAAGAAGAGTTGTGGGAAGTTTAGTCGAGAAGTTCTGGTTATCTAAGACAATGCATCACCTACATCACCCAGGTTGCAGTGACCACAGAAACCAAACGTGGCTTTGAACAACTGCATCAAGATTTGGCTCCCTCAGACTTCTACCCACTGCCCAAGATGAAAGAAGGACCTTCATGGGAAGAGTTTCAGTAATGATAATGAGGCAATTTCAGCAATCAAGAGTTTCTGAACATGCAGGACACAGACTTCTCCAAGACAAGCATAGTTAGCTGAAATTGACCGGAATCAACCGCATTGATCTCCAGGGAGAATTACACTGGTATAAGAAAAATCAGGTCTTGCTCTCTGTGGCTGCCAGTCAAGCCAATAGGCTTAACAGTAATACTGGCTGGGAATTTTTCAACGATTTTTTTCCCATTGAAAAAGGCCAGTGAACTGAAACTAAAACTTATGGCAGAAACCCACTGATTATCAATAGGAATATTTCTAAGGTCAATTTTCTTTCAATAGTAATGTGCTTATGAATTAATAGCCTACTTGTACAGAGGAAGATGAAATCTCAGTTCCATCAGACAGAATGGCTAAATTTAGCATTTCTGCTTGATGATACTTATTCCCTCCACTCGGCATGGCTTATGGCTGGCTGACTGCTAAGATGGGTACTCGGCAGGCAAAGTGGCTTCTCTCCAACTTGACTTCCCTTTCTCTCTTGCAATTACACACCCTATTACAGGATTTCTCTCTCACTGGGTTACTTGCTTCTTTCCAGAAATTTTTTGTTACAATTACCCTTTCACATGTTGAGTCATCTGCTCCTTTCCCCTTATACAAATGTGCTTTAGAACAGAGGCATGCTGTAGTGAATTAAGCATAAAGTCAGGGACACCCAAACAATAAACCCTGCTCTGACAATGTCACAGGAGGCTTTAAAGGCAGATACCTCAAAAAGGGATTAGACAAATTTCTAGAGGACAGGTCCATTAGGAGCTTAAGAGAGAACAGTTAGAGATGGACATGCCCTTTGAAAATGCTAAACCAAGTATGATTGATACCAAGAAGGGTATGACATAGAATAAATCACTCTAGACATAATGCATTCATATATGCTTCTTCTAAAGCATCTATTTGCCACTGTCAGAGACAGGATACTGGGACAAATAGACCACTGCTCTGATCCAGCACTTCTTATGTTCTTATTGTACAATGATTTGGTGAGATGGCATGAATTGCTTCATCTGAAATGGCATGAGTTTCTTCATCTGTAAAATGGCCACACTAATTATCTGCTCCACCTGGGGATAATGGGTGTGTTTATGGATGCAAAACAATTTGAAATCCTTGTGGGGTAAGAGCTGAGTACTCATTAATACATTTATTATTAACAAACAACCCGTGTTAATTAGCATAGTATTGGTTAACAACACTAAAGTCCTCAATTTTAGTAAGAACACTTGATCTGGTTAGACAAAGTATTATTTAATTTCAAGGTTTTATAAATACATATTTACAAAAAAGAAAGTATCAATCCAAAGAGTTAAACAAATGTAAAAACTCTTCAAAGTTGGGCCTTTTACAATTTCAAGATATTGCTTCAGTATAGGAAAAAGTATCATTAACACAATCCCACAATTTATAATACTCATTATCCAGGAGACGGGTTTAAATTAAAAATACATCATCAAGGCTTTGATCTCCCTTAAACAAGGTTATGTGACAAAGAAGGACCAATCTGTTTTCAGCTATATTCTTTCACACACAATCAATTTTATCTATCAAATGGAACAAAGTAGCCCACAATTCCATGAACACAGGAACAAGACTGATTCTAGACTGATTCTTTCCCATTCAAATATATGTTGGGCACATATGGTATGAACTAGTGTAACATCAACATCTCTGCAAATTTAGCATCCAGCATAGGTTTTCAACAGCTCCTGAACATGAATTATTCAGATAATCTACCTTACAGGCCACACAGCAAATGAAAGGTGAGTAGCAGGGTAACAGTTCAGAATCATACTCTGAGTTTTCAGCAAGCTCTATAACAACAATTCAATTGTGCTTTACTAGACAATGAGCCTAAGTGTATAAATATATCTGTATGAGTAGTACATGGCCCCATTCTGTACCAAAGGAGGAATACCAGTCAGTAATTTCCACTTGGCAGCAACACTGCTCTGTGCTGAGGGGCTAGTAGAGAACACAGCAAATGTAAATGCCAATATTTTCTGCAGGGGCAAACTTACAAAAGCACTTTTGAGGCTTCGGCAGTCAGTCTACCCTAAAGAGAGCAAAATACATCTGCACTGTGCCACAGAAAGCGACATAAGATGGCAAGGCAGACTGATGTGCACTTTAACAACTGCCAAGTGTCAATTGCTCACTCATAAATATGCCTCTATTATTTTATGCAGCTTTTCTTGTAATGGAGTGCCTGTTCTTTCCATGCTCTCCATTCAGACCCACACTGAAGGGCAAGTAGGCACACTATACAAGAACAAAAGACCTAGTTCCACTCTGAGTCAGGTGTAATTCAGACAGCTCAAAAGCACTGCTCAGATGTCAGTTTACATGGAGTCTACAAGAGGTTTAACAATGCTGCAGAACTGATGGAGAAAATTCACTCTGAATTCAACTGGGGCAAATTCAGGATACACTTCAGAAAAAAAATGATTATCTAGCTTAAATCAACACTCAAAATAAGAGAACCAGGGAATGAGATGAAACAGGGACCAAGCTGCATAGTGCAAATGGCAATTGGCTCCAAAGGCAGAATCACTTCTGCAGGCAGTAATTCCACTGGGTGACTTATGCAGGAAGAGAAGAAAAGGAGGCGGTTTCTTAGACAATGTAAGGCCCAGCTTGTTCACATGTTTCAGACTAAGAAAGGATCCACAGTATTTTCAGCTCTTACTTCTCCTCATGCCATTTTATGAAGCCTGTATAAGGGGTTAAATCTTTTCTTAATTAAAAGATTAAGAAAATTAACTTAATCACCCAACCTACTGGAGGAAATTTGAGATGCAAACAGTTACAGAAAAAACAAGTAATTTTGGTGAGTGTTAACTGGAAGTCTTAAAGGATTTATTGGAGAAAAAAAATTGTCCACAAAGTTTTTGTAGGTCCCAAACTCATGGTCATGGGAATATTTTCTGTTATACATCAGTATAAATCCAATCTGACGTGCGGGGTTGTTGGTTTTTTTAAATCTTCAAGATGCTGTTTGGTCATCTTTAGCCACAGTCTGCAGAAGAAAGAAAGACAACATTAGAACTAAAGTTCATCAAAACTAACAGCTGTGCTCCAGGGGCAGCACTTCAGATAGATGGATAGTACTTTCTTGGAGAACCAACCCATGCATTTTTTAAATAAGAGGGCAACAAAATGCTAAGGAGTAACTGAAGAGGCTGCCTAAGCCAAAAAACAGTTTTCAATTAATTAAAAAACAAAACAAAACTATGCTTCTATACAGAGATAGCCACCTTGATGTAAAATCTTAATGGAGACAAGGCATAGGTAGTTTTTACCTTGAGGTAACCAGTCAAGAGCAACTGAATGTGGGAGGTAGTGTTACTGGTGGGCTCAACTAGCTACAGAGAGCGGAAAAAGAAGCCATGCCTTGGATTCACTAGGAATTTGCATTAAGGTTGCTATCCTGATGTAACAGCATTCCAATTTTAGGCTTCAAGGCTATAGCTTTGCTCCCAAGAGCTTTAATTACAGAAGTAGAGATGAGTCCTTTTAGAGTCATGGAATGCACAATGAACCATTTGGGTTTCTACGTCCTCCACACTTGCACACACAATAAGCAAGATTACAAGCCCTGTTTAAAACAATCATCAGAAGCAATAAACATCCCTCTATGACTGCAGCTCAATTTGTGCCCATATTCAACAGCTGAAAAAGTGAGGTGGTAGAAGCGGTAACTGAGAAGGAACACACAGACATTCGGCAAAGAGCCTAGCACTCTGCAATGGTGCATTTAAACCAAAGGGCTAACAACACAGGATCCAGCTGGGTGCCCACTGCTGTAGGCTGTATAATTTAGAAGAGGAAACAAAGGGTATTTAGTTACAAGAGTTAAGAATTTTAGCAACTGCCATAATCCTGATACTGCGTTCCTTGCTTTCAACACTAAAATCTATTTCGCTAAGGTCCATGGAATCTGCAAGTAACACTAGTAACTATGGGAACCATGGTATGCTGCAGATGGAACTTAATTGCAAGGAGACAGAGCATCAAGTAAATCCATCAGAGAATCAGGATTCTAAGAAGATAAAATATGAACAGCCACCCTGGGATACTTGCAATAAGGAGCTTTTCCACCCTCTGTCTTTAGGCCCAGACAGGAGAGAAAGCTTGGACAGAAATAAAGATAGAATTTGTAAGAAAACAGCCTTCCTCCACTACTGCAGCAAGAAATTTGGAAGGAAGCCACCACAGTTTGCCTTGTTTCTGAGTACAGCAAACATGTGATTTTTATTTTGGTCTTGCTAACAGTGCAAGCTTTCCCTTATGCCTCTGAAAAGGCAATTAAGCACAATTCAGCTAACTTGGCCTTACTTTGGCAGTACCAGCTGAAAGCTATTGGTCTGAAGGAGACTGGTCTAAAATAATCTGTCTGATGTTGCATCATATTTAAAAACACACTGAGGGGGTACATTTAAATTTCATTTGGCAACTCCTGGAAACCCTTACCTGCCGCAAAAACTGTTTTCCAAGATAGGTGGTAGCCATACTGGTTAAATTCTTCCTGCTGCCTACTTTACATCTGATATAACCATACAGGTTGGCCCCCTGCAGAATTACACCCATTGTGACCACTGCCTGTAAGGAGAAGAAAAAGCAAGAATCAGGGGTTTACAGTTCACTATTCTAATAACAGGCAGTTAATAATTTACACATAGTCATTGTAGGACTGAAGTAACAAACTCACCAGCCATTTCACTTTGAAGGAAAACAGGGCACTGAATGCAAATATCACCCAGATCATAGGGCAGGTAATTAATCCCAACCAGAAGATTCGGGACTCTGCTTCAGAAGAGGCCTTATTCCCGTGAGCTGATGCCTGGAAATGGAATGGAGCTGAAACTGAGTGGTCTGTTTCTTTGTACAGATAATTTTTATTATTAAAAGCAATCCAGGCCCCACATTCCACAAGACCTCATCTCCACATGACAGCAGGGGGATCTTTTTGGTAGATAAGGGACACATCAACTTTAAAGGATCTTTTATTAGTTTTCATACTGATGTATTGTTCTGAGGCATACGGGGGTTAGGAGGGTTCACAGCCAGCCTCCTGCCTGTTGCCACTCTTTTGTGTTCAGGCTACTTGGGTCCATACGCTCTCAGAAGCCACTGCCTGAAGCCACCCTCCTGGAGCCCAGATGCAACACAGAAAGAACAACTTGAATTAGTGTTCAGTGGTGAAAGCTCCGATAGGTTTATTGTCTCAGAGCAGTACAATAGCGGATCTTTATAGCGATCAGTCCAGCTCAGTCAAACTGCCCAGGACAATGGTAAGCAATGCGTTACATGCAACTGTCACCCCTAAGTTGCTACAAAAGAGCGAATCTGACAACCCCTGTATTTATAGCCTAGGCGCCCCTGTACCAACCTTTATTTCTCTGTCAAGTTGACCCTTTTTACTCATCTCTGCCAAGGATAGACACCTGTGGCGCAGACACCTGTGGCTCATCCCATGCCAACTACAATTCCCTCTGCTCATTTCAGGTTCTCCAGCTCACTCTCTGCTTAGTAACAGCTCACCTCGTCTCTACTTTACTAGTGAGTTCTAACTTTTTACTCCTTAATTTGTTCAGGTACTGTTGCCTACTTTGAATCAGAATCTCTGCTCATTGTCTTTTACCAGATCACCCAGAAGTCAGTAAAGCCTGCTACTCCCATGGCCCTGAGGTGCCACAGCTCAACTATAGCTTAGCATAACTACAACTTAATATAGCTGAAACTCCTACACTACAAAGGTGAAAGAAGAAACTCTACTATTTCAAGACTGGATAAAGACTGCTTCTGCACTATTCATTATTAGTTCCTGATGGCATATAGGGTTCATCAACACATACTTCACCATATAGCACTACTATTAATAAGGGGGTGGGGGGGAATCATTGTGATACCTCTTATTACTATTTAAAAAACTGGTTTGGGTTTTTTTCTTCAGATAACCTGTGTCACTGTGAGTGGAAACATTAGAATACCCCTGTAGCCCCCCACTCCACTGCAGCATCCAAATGTTAACAATGGTCCGCACTTAGAAAAAAAGTATCTGCTACAGCACTGTGCACTAGGCCTGTGTGAATAGGAAAGTATTTAATTCGGATTTGGCCAATTCAGAGGACAGTAATTCAATTTGGAGAGTCGGATCACTGTCCTGAATCCAGCCAAATCGGCTTTGGAAGATTCAGTGCTGATTTAGAGAGATTCAGATCAGTCGGGGAAAGGCAGGCATAGCTGGGCTCCTGCAGGTTCTGCTGTGGCTCTCCCCACCCGGGGAGAGGCAGGCACAGCCAGAGGAGACACAGGAGAAGCCCTGCTCGGCCCCAGCCTAGTCTCAGCACTTTAAAAAAAAAAAAGCAAGCCCCGCACTCACCAGCTGAGGGAGCAGCGACTGGGGCCTCTAGGTGCTCGTGGCAGAGCACACCCATGCAGCACAAGGCAGTGGGAATCGACAGGGTGCTGTGAGCAGTCTGGAAGCTGGGGTGGCTCCACCTGTCAGCCAGAGCCCAGCACTGCTCAGCCCCAGTGGCCCCAGCTCCAGGACAG
>NW_017728928.1:18826446-18841638 GCF_001723895.1 Crocodylus porosus
TGAGCAGGGAGGCTTTACCATAAGCACCCAGAGGCCCCAATCACCACTGCCAGAGTGCAGGGCTTATTTTTTTTTTTTTTTAAAGTGCCCAGAGGCTGGGGCCAGGTGGGGGATGGGGCAGGGATGGGCAGCCATGAGGGCTTCTCCCACAACTCCTCTGGCTATGCCTGCCTCTACCCACAGGGGTTATGCCCTGCTGCTGATTGCCCATCAGATGCCGAAGGGGAGGACACGATGCAGGCGCGGTTCACTCCAGGCACTGGTAGGGCAAAACCCCCACTCCCAGAGCTGCTGCGTCTGCATCAGCACTGGGACCAGGGGCTCTGCCCTGCTACCATTTACCACCCAGCATGTGGGGGGAGGGGGGGAGGGGCAGAATTCAGGGCAGAGTTCCCGCTCCCGGCGCTGCCACACCTGCATCCCATTCCCTCACCCACTCCCCTCCTCGACTGGGCAGCTTGTCCCAGCCCCAATTCCCCCCTGCCCACAACCCCAACAGATTTACCAGCTGGAGGCAGCTGTTTCAGCTGCCTGTTTAATCTATGGCCAAATCTCCTAAGCAGCCACATCTTTTCCAGAGCTTTTCTGAATCGATTTGGAGCTTTTAATTGGTCTCCCAATTCTATTCAGATTTGGAGATTTGGTTCCCAAAAAAGGCCAAATCTCCTCCAAATCAAATCAGCTCCGAAGCTTTGCACAGCCCTACTGTGCACACGCACAGAGAATGGGCCTGGCAAAATATACAATTAACAGTTAGCATTTTCTAAGCACAGTGCAGGCAAATATGTATGTAGCTGCTCCAGTGAGGTGCTGTTACATTTTATGCCCTTGCTACATAGAGGAATACAAGGTATCATATATAAAACATGTAGTGGTTGTTGGCACTCAGCTACTGCTTTTATAGCGTTTCATGTTAGTTCTAATATTACTGAGCTTGTAGGGAGGGCCACAGGTAAGAAAAGAGTAGATTCCACAAGTCTAATCTCTCTAGAAATATAAATTCCCCATTTATATTTATATTTCTTTCTCAAGCCACTAACACTTAACAAACTATTAACCTAATACAGCATTACAATATATGGACAACTTTGCTGCTACACTGCTATTTTATTTCTTCCTTTTAATCTGTATTAATTTTTAAACTGGTAACACTTGGAGAAAAGACAGCCCAGTAACTACAGCAGTAACCTGGGACATTAATCTGAGCAGAACAAGGTGGCAGTCACAGTGCATTACTGTGGCACTGGAAGAAAGGAAGTCAAAAAATATCAGAGTCTACTATGTCAAGATTAACTCCTGCTGGGATAGAGATTTTACCAAATGGTAGCAGTTGAAACAAGTGTAAAGAAAACTATTTACCTTCCTGGCTTCAAATACCCAGTGACTCTTGCCATCGTCATCCACCTGGTTCCACCAGCGAAGCCCAACCATCAACCGGCCCGTAACATTCTGGAGGAGGTTAAATACAAATAGAAGTGGGATCAGAGAGGTTTTAACCCTAAAGCTCAGACACCAAAAAAACCTCCCTGAACATGAATCATGAAATGCCAAACTAAACCTGCCAAACCAATTATTCCTGTATCTTATCGAATGAGTTTCTAATTGTTTTTACATCAGTAGTTGCTCCCAGACTGCATTCTGCTAGTTGCATTGTAGGTGGCATTAGTAGTTACCAATGCTATGCAGCTTTAATGTTGCTTGGCATCCTTCATTCTAAAGATCCTTTATTTGGTTGGGTATGCCAAATTTAGATGTCTGGCCTGAAATTTTCTATGCCAGTCATCTGCCTCAGGGCATGTGTAGATGAAACGGGGTCCTTAAATTGAAGCAGTGGGTTTTTAAAAACACCACTTCAATTTAGGGCCCTTTAAACCCCCATGCTATGCACACACCCAAACTTACCTGCCTCTCTAGCGGCAGGGAGGGGAGGGTGAGCTGCCAGCAGACGGAGTGGTCCCTGGGCTGCAGAGGTGGGGGCTGGTGCTTCCCTCCACGGTAGTGGTGGCTCCCCGCCAAGGTGGCACCCACCTCTGCAGGCACGCAGCTTGGCTGGCCCTGGAGGGCACCAGAGCTGCAGAGGAAAACATCAGGCCCCCACACAGCTCAGGTAGGCAGGCAGGTTCCAGGGGGAAAAAAAATTAAAAAGATCAGGCTCACCGCTTTTCTTGGATGGAGCCTGCCTTCGCGAGCTGTTGCCAGGCTGCCTGCACGGGCTTCCTGCAGAGCCCCTGAGCTGCACAGAGCCTGGTGCTTCGCTCTGTGGCTGTAGGGCAGCAAACTAAAACTCCTCAGAAGAGTTTTAGTTTGCTGCACCCCAAGTCATTTAAGGCGCATTACACCGCCAATTTTGCTACAGTGGCTGGAATTACTGTACAAACACCAACACCATTAAAGCGGTGCAGAAGCATTTAACCCACTTTAAAGTGTCATGCACACATGCCGCTCATTTTGTCTACACATGGCCTCTGAATGGAGAGGAAGGACTGGCAAGCCAAGGAGACCAGGACTGGGAGCCAATAGATTAGATGGAAGACTGGAACAAACAACTGGCACAGGATGAGGGAGAGTGGGGAGCCTGGAATGAGGATTAAGGCTCATGTAAGATCATGTAACGGCTCTGCAATAATGTATATGAAGATGGAGACACACTAAGGGGGGGCATAAGCCCTTTCAATTCAGGCATTTCATGAATTCCAAATACTTAACTTTACAATATCAACATTCTTTAAATGTAGTGTTTGCATGTAACAGCGTGCAGATCAAGCGTATACAACTAACTACAGCCTGAAACTACTAATTCAATATCCATATTCAGTCCAAACCATAGCTGATCTTGACGTGTGAGTTGCCCTTCAGAAATGGCCTGCTGTTTCACTATTAATACTCCTAGTGACAATGTAATTCATCAACAGAAGGCTAGATGTGAGGTGTCACTAAGTCACCCTATACCTTGATTAAGTAAGAGCAGAAACAGTTTTAAAAAAGCAATCAGTTTAAAAGCACTACTGAGCAACATAATCGTATACTCTCACTTTGTGGTAAAAGAAAGTGGTATTACAATCACAAAAAGTTGGGGTCAACCAAAGCAATAGCCTGTTAAACCCTCTGCAGGCAGCTAGTGAGGGCCCTGGCAGGATGTTAATTCAATCACATAATGGAATCTAAGGAATTTTATCCCCAATCGCCAAAATTGTGCATCTTGCCATCATAGATGTGCATGGCAGGATACATGATTTTTGGGACCAGTGATTAAATTCCTCAGATCCCACCATGCATCTGAGGGCACACTGGGAGCCCCAGATCAGGGATCTGGTCTCTAATCCATGGTTCCCCTCATGCCTGGACCTTTAAACACTTGCCAGCATTGATACACTGGTCCTATATTGGATCAGCACCAATATAGGGAAAATTGAGAGTATCAGCGATCAGCTTTTTTTGCCTGGCGTGGCCAATAAATGCCCTGTGCATGCTCATAGCCACAGCATGCACATGGCCAGGAGGGCAGACCTGCAGCTTGGAGAGAAGCATTCACTGGTAAGTCTGTTGTGGAGGAAGGGGCAGAGGAAGGAAAGGGGCATCAGGGGAGTGGGCAAATCGAGGCCCCCACGGTGATGGAGGGAGTGAGGCTGGGACAGGCCCTGCTCAGCCAGGGTGGGGTGCAGGATGCAGCTGCAAGCAGCTCATCCGGGGGGCGGCTCCCACCACTTCGGGCACACCAGGAGGGCATGAGGGGGGTGTGCCCCTGGATCTGTGTGGGGCAGGGCTGGCTGCCTCTGTGGGCTAGGGCCAGCACTGGGCTCTTCCCAACAGGGGGGCTGGGCCAGGCTGCACTCAGGGCGGATGGCAGTGGTGCTGGGAGCAAGGCTATGGGGAGGGGGAGCTATAGCAAATTTTGGGCAGGCTGCAGTCCCCCATAGCCCCACTGCCCAGCGCTGATGCCGCCTGCCCCAAGCACAGCTCAGCCCAGCCCCTGCACCAGGAATAGCCTGGCACTGCCCCTGGCCCCAGCCCACAGCAGCAGCCTGCCCTGCCCCACGCATATCTGGGGGCACAAGCCCCCCATGCTCTCTCAGGGTGTCTGGAGCGGTGGGAACAGCCAACCCCTCCCCACATTCCCAAACAAGCTGCTCGCGGCTCTGTCCCATGCCCCACCTCACCCTGGCTGAGCAGTGCCTGCCCCAGCCCCACTCCCTCCCTCACCACTAGGTCCTCAATCTGTTCCCCACCCCCTCCACTCCCCTTCCCTCTCCGCCCAACAGACTTACCAGCCCAAAGTTGGTCTCCAACCTGCCCAGCTACATATCAGAATCAGATTGATATCGGCCAATATGGCGCCTTAAAAATCGGCCATCACTATCAGCCCTAAAAATATCTATCGGTACACCCCTACTTGCCCAGCATAAGGGAACTGGTGCCTCAATGATAGACAGCACAGCACACCTTTCAACTTGCCTAAACAGGGCACCCTACCCATCAGAGCAACCTGTCATAAGGGAACAGGATTCCCCAATATCAGATGCATTGTGTACTTTTCAAAGGACAGGGGCAATTGGTTCCAGACACAGAGGCTGCTGTCTATGCAAGCCCAGCAATCAGCCAGAGGGCAGTGGGCAGCTACATTCCAGTTCCCTGCTCGACCCCCCTAATCAGCAAATTGGCAGGACTGGGCAAAGGACAGTCACTGGGTCTGGAACAAATGATACAATTGAAAAGTGCACTTGTGCCCTAGCATCAGCTTGCACAGAGGGGCTTTACATGTCCTGGGGCACAGGGAGCCCAAGATTGTAAGCGGCTCCCTGATCCTGAACTCCCACATGCATACATGTTCCAAGTTCACATGTGCAGCTTAGCTGCCCACAAGCTCTTTGAACATGCTAAGGTTCATGGGGTGGGAGGGGGACTAGAGGAGGGGAAGAAGAGCCTCTCTCCAGTTTTGGGTTCCCTGCATGTCAGCACATTTTAAGGGTGAGCAGGGAGCCCAAGATAGGTAGCAGCTCCCCCATTCCTGGAATCCCTGCACACTCTGCATCTGTGCTGCATTAATGCCCCTGCATGTAGGGAGCCCCAAATTGGAGAGCTGCTCCCTGATCTTGGGCTTTTCTCCTGGCCCTGCTGGTATGTTCAGAGGGCATGCATGCAGCTGGGCTGCAGGCTGGCACAGAGTAACTGCTCCCTTACCTCAGGGTCCTGCACCACATGTTCGTGTCACACATTCAAATTCAAGAACAACATAAACCAGACACAATGACGTACCACATTTAACCATAAAGATCATACACCAAAAAAGACCTTGGACATGAATCAAGAGTGTGCCATGCACTATGAAACAGCTAAACTGAACTAAATATACCATATCTGTTCTTCCCATACCTTGTAAAATGTATTTATAATTGCTACAGCAACTATAACTATGAATACTACAGTGTCAGAGCTTTGGGGTTAAACGTGGAACATCTCTGTGGCTGGTCTGCCACTTTATCTGCTTATAAATTACTTGCACATGTGGCATATTACAATTCATAAATGTAACATCTGCCAGGACCCTGAGATTTTTTGTGCCAAATATGTGTCCAATAAAACTAGGAATTTTCACTAAAGGTTAAATGCAATGAAAAGCCAAACTCCCAGTGAGCACTGGGGCAACTTATTTTATTACTGAATTTGCTTTTCACAATAAGTAAAGTAAAATTGCTGGCAGATCTAGTTCAGGCTCAGTCAGGACTACATCTGTATTTTCCAGCATCTTCACTGCAATAATAAATGATTGCAAAACCATTAAAAACTTTTCCTTACAATTTTGGAGGCCACTTTAACTTCTGCTTAAAAATCGTATTATGTCTGAGAGAAATTTTCCCCAACTGCACCTCAAAAATAAATGATACACAAAACATGAGATTTAAGAGTTTTCCATTACTTTTAAAGTTCTTGTCACATAATACAATACCACTTCCTGCAAAATGAAAAAAGGAGCTAACCTTACTTTTTAACACACACATGCATGTCCAGACAGTATTTAACTTAGTCTGTTTCCACCTTTTAAGAATTGCAAAGCAACATGGTAGACTTACCTTCACTGCCCAAAAATCACATGATAACAACAAGATAATTGTGACCATGCAGGCAATAAAGCTGCTGGTCAACAGTTCACAGAGAAGATAAACAACTATTGCGCTGACTCTGAAGAACAAGTGGAAAAATGATGCCACCGGATGCCTGTAAATGATACATCAAGAGCAGAATACAGTCACAGACCTCTCAAACGAGACTAAAGCAACTCAGTTTAAAAAAAAAATAGCATACACTGTTACAGGAAAATTGTTCTTTGTCGAGTTTAGGAGGACACCCCTTTAAATGAGGCCAGTTTGCAAATACTGACAATGACAAATATAAGCTCCACACTACTCATTTGTGCTGTTCCACAAGGCAGAGCAAAGTCAACCAGATATAATCAGAAGTAGAGGTGCACCAATACATTGGCCCATATTGTATCGGAACCAATAAAAGGAAAACTGACATTATTGGCAATCAGCTTTTTTTAACTAATGTAGCCGGTAATGTCACTGGTAAATGCCGTGTGCAGGTAAGTAGCCACAGCATACATATGGCCAGCCTAGCAGCTTGGACAGCTGGTAAGTCTGTTGTTGTGGGGGGGAAGCAGAGCAAGGCCCCTGAGATGAGGGAGGGAGTGAGTGGGGCTGGGAGGGGAGCCATGAGTAGCTCATCCAGGGGGCACAGGGCTACTCCTGCTACTGCATACACTCTGGGGGAGCCATGGGGGTCATGTGCTCCCCAGATCTATGCACGGGGTGAGGGCAGGCTGTGGCAGTATTGGGCTCTTCCCAGAAGGTGGGCTGAGCCAGGGCTGCACTTGGGCTGGGTGGCCAGGAAAAGCCTGGCGCCACCCCCAGTCCCAGTCTGCAGCCTGCCCTTGCCCCGCACACAGATCTGGGGGACATATACCCTCCATGGCTCTCCCAAGGGTACGTGTAATGGCAGAAGCGGCCCCCTCTCCAAGTATGAGCCAGAGCAGCACTGTCCCACACCAGCCCCATTCCCCACCTTGCCACAGGGGCCTTGATCTGCCCAGCCCCCACCCCCCTCAACAGACTTATCAGCCAGACACTGCTCTCCAAGCTGCCAGGTTGCAAATCAGCAATCGGATCGTATTGCCAATATGGCTTGCTAATAACTGGACATCGGTATCGGCTCAAAATTTTTTATTGGTGCACCTCTAATCAGAAGACTTCTCCCACATGCAAAAATTGTTCAAAGAAGAGTTGAGTGGGAGTATAGGGGGAAAAGTGATGCCAGAAGTTTGTAAGAGCTAGTAGCTTAAAGGAAGTCAATTAGGACAGAGTGAGAAGAGACCCCCCTTTGAAATGAATGGAAGCAGATACTCTCTTCCTGGAGAAACCCTGTCCATTTTTCTGTCTTCTTCTATGTTTCCAGTTCAGAGAGATGCAGTATAGGCTTTAAGATTACTGCACAGCTGAGCTCTAGAAGAACTGCCTGTAAACTGCCCTACAAGTTGTTTGGAAGTAAAGCAGGAGTGAGGCTGTTATATCAGCTGTATGACAAGATAGAAGGTGGCTAATATGGAAATAGCAGAGAAACTATTCAAGATCTGAAGCTGAAAGTATGGTCATGAAAAGACAACTCCTCCCTTCAAACCCCTGAACATCTTCTTATCACACAAAATGATTCATTTGGAATAAAGCAACAGTTTGGGTCATTTCATACAGTTTCAGACAGACAGTCTCACTGAGTCTGCAGACAAACAATACATCATGACTATAAAAATCAACAAAAAGCCACAGATTTTTAAACAGAAGATTAAGTTATCAACGGTTGATGAGTAATCCCCAATTCACAGGAATAAAAACTCTTACAAATGAAAATCACTTCTAAGCAAAGAGAACTCAACCACACCAATGCTCTGTTATTGCCTACTGGTACAATATGACCTAACGGATGTCTTGCATCCACCACATTTTTGATAGGAGACTCTGAAAAATACTATTGGTCACACACCTTATTTTTGACTTTTTTGATCTCCTGGGTGCATCATCATCTGCATCAAACAGTGACACATCTTCAGTGTCGTCATTACTGTCCTAGAAGGGCAAATGAGTTACAAAAAGTTACAAAAGAGAAAAGCTAACATTTATTTTCAAGTTCCAAAAACCAGCAGGATTTTGCTTAGAAATATTTTAGTGATGCCTTAAGGACAAAGAAATTCAGCAATACTTGGGTACTTAAGTAACAGCAACATAAAAAAGTAGTAATCTGACTTTAAAATTGTCTCCTTTATCTCGAGTGAACCTTACCTCAAACCTGTCTGCAGGCAGCAGTGTAACGCCAGGTATTCACACAAGTACTTTACCCACCCTATATCACACATGCTAAAGTTTTCCTAGCTTTCTACAAAACAGTTATTATGATAGCAAACAAAATCAAGTTCATTCAAGTTGCTATCTTGAGGCTTCCCAGAGAACACTTGGTGAAGGAACAAGAGTCTGCATTCTCAGAAGTCAGGAATTATTTGTTTACAATACCTTCAATAAGGCATATTTGCCTCCCAAAAGACATATTAACATGAATAGGAATCAGTTATCTGTGAAAGGCAATGGAGCAGATAAATTAAATAGGCACATCTTTATATTTATCAAGGGCTTTACAACATCTGTCAGGTATGAGGGGGAATTTTTTTTGCCTGTATTAAGGCATCATCTTTCTCTAAACCTGGAGAAGTTACAGAACCCCAAAACCAAGTAACATGCATAAAATGCTGCAGCCTGATTTACTATGAGAGTTCACATTTTATCATCATTCTTCCTGTCAATTAAAATAACAGACACCCAGCTAACTGGCAAACTGAATAGCCTTGGCTACTACAGATCCACTCAATGTATATGTTGTTCAAGAGACTGTCGTAGACACGGCATCAAGTAGGTCTCCACATCACCATCCAATGCTACACAAGGGGCTGGGATGGTGCAACCGCTAATCAGTTGACAGCCTACAGGTCACAAGTTCGAGGCCACAGCATAAGCCCTCACAGCACCGCCTGTCAGATTCCAGTGAATTTGCAAATTCAGCTAAATACCTTGCAATCCCTCTTCCATGTGTTTGCAGCAAAAAGCATTCTTTTTCAGAGCAGAACAACTGTACCCCAAGCTTTTTCCCCATTCTGTAACCAAGCACTAAGAGTAGTGTGCAGCACGTCAAATTCTTTAAATGTGTTAGCTTCTAAGTTGCCTTTAGCTACTTCTTGTATATGTATAGCATCTACTTTCCTAACCAAGGTAGTATTTTGATGCATCTTCCTGTTCAATTAATGCTGAATGCTGAGCTGACAGTGGGTTCACCAATTCCAGCCAAAAAGAGCTTCACTTAAACCCACAACAGGTTCTCAAGCTGCCAGACACCTCAGTCAGTGAGCGGGGCAGTACCTTTTAAACTAATGAACTGCCAGGAACAAATTCCAAGGGCGACTGGTGCCTCCTGAGTCAGGGAAGGCACTTACCCCTGAAGAGGACAGTCAGCAACTGGAGGAGGGTCCCCCTGCAGCTGATGCCGCAGACTGGGGGTGAAGGGGTGGAAGGGGGATCCCCCTATGGCCAATCCCGCCAACCTGCAAATGGCAGCAGTACACTGCTGGCACTTCCGGGTGAGCACGATCAGCCATGGGTGGGGACTGCCTCTCCTTGCACCCCCAGTTGCCAGCCAGCACTCTTGGGCGGGGTACCAGCACTCTCGCCTCCCGCCCTGCCAGGGACTGCTTGCTGTCAGGAATTGCACATGCACCCTCCATACATCGCCACTGACAAATTCCTCTGTGATTTAGTCAGCAAGAATATTTGGAAATAATGACTGGCACTTTAAGTTGAGGACAAGCTGGCTGAAGTGTTTTACGTACAAGCTGCAAGTACCACAGCAGAGCTTCAGCGCACCAAGGACCAGGACCACAATTGTGAGTTATCCCCCAGGCAGATGCACCACATCTCACTATAGTTACATCTGAAAATTAACTTTCCGTAATGCCCAGCCTCCATGGGGCAAACCATGAGAACGGCAGCGATGTGCCTGAGCCCCGATCCGGGACAACGCACCTCCAGAAGGATCAGTGGGTGCTCAGACGCGTGTGCCTGAGAAGACCCGGTGCTGGTCCTACGAAAGCTGCATGTCTGCAGGCAGTCTGACTAAACGGGTTGGTGTCTTTAACCTGCTGGCTTCACGCCTTCCCCGGGAGGTGTCGAGCTCCCGTCGGCGGGGATCTGCGATACGTCAAGGGCCGCAGGGGCACTGAGTACCAGGCACGGGCCCTTCTTGGCATGACCGTGACAACACGCGGGGCCCCAAAAAACACGTCCCGCCGGGTTTGCAGGGCCCGGGGCCACGGACGCGAGTTCGTTTCGTTTCGACCGTAGCTCCGCGCCGTACCCTCCCCGCGGGGCTCAACCCGCCCTGCCCCTCGCCCCTACCTTACAAAGCGCTGACCCCTGGCCCCGCCCCCTCGAGCCAAACCGCCACTGGGGGGACCGCGGGGAAAGGGGAACGGCGGCCCCCGCGCGCTCACCTGCCGTAACATGGTTAGGACACGTCACTTCCGCTCCATTCACGTCACACTGGGACCAACCCCCAAGCCCCACCCCCCGTGCGACATCATAGCGGAAAGCCACGGGCCGCTTGACCCACTCGGTTGGGGCGCATGCGCACTGGGCCGCAGCGGCCGCTGGACCCCACCTCCACGCGTGGGCTACGCCCCCCCGCCCGAGGCCTGAGGCGCAGGCGCGGTTGCCATAGCGACCTCTGTACACAGCCATGGCGGCGCCCCGGCAGGACGCGGAGCCTGAGGCACAGGAGCTGGAGCTGGAGCTGGAGCTGCAGGCCGTCATCGGCTTCAATGGTGCGGGCCCTCCGCCTCCCAGCTAGAGGCGCCGCAAGCCTGGTTCCCTCCCGCTTCCCCCCTGCGTCTCGCAAGGTGGTGAGGATGCATCTCTCCCCTGCCTCCCAGCCGCTGAGGCAGGCATCCCTGCTGCTGCCTTGCTCGAAACCGCCTCTCCGTGTCCTGCCCGCTCCCTTCCCTGGGGATTTCTTGGCTGCATCCCTGCAGTCAGAGCCACGGTGCCCCGGGGCCAGGGGCTGCGGGCAGGTGTTTGCTGAAGAGTCCGTGGAGCTGTTAAGCAGCCGCATCCCCTTGATCTCTTTTCCTTTCAGGGCATATCCATGCAGGTCTGACCTGCCACCCCGATCGGGAGCACCTCATCTATCCGCTGGGCTGCACTGTGATTACTGAAAACTTGAACAACAGCCAGAGCTTCCTGCACGGTCACACGAACAATGTCTCCTGTGTTGCTGTGTCTCCGAGCGGACGTTACATTGCTTCTGGGCAGGTCACTTTCATGGGGTTCAAGGTGGGTAACGATTTAAAAACATGGCAGCTCTTACAAACCACCAGTAGGAAATCTGCCTCTTCCTTGCAGGGTTGATTTTTCCCTTTGTTTTTGTGTGTTTTGCCTCATTGGATTTAGTGGGACTAGCCCTGTTACTTGTAACTACATTGGTGTACACCGTCTGTCTGGAGCCATTGGTTGTTAAAACCAGGGGTGCTCAACCTCTGGCCCATGAGCCACAGCCACCTTACAGGGCCCTGTCATCTAGCCAGTGGGTCTCACCATGTGTCTGGAAATTTGGTGGTGGGAGAGCAGCAGCACCACTCCCCTGCTGCCAAATCTCCAGACCCATGGGAGCCCCAGGCCCTGTATGCTGGATCCAACACGAGATCCCAGGGTGCAGGGGTAGCACCAAGCCCCGGGACCCAATCCTGCATGTGGGGCAGGGAAGGGGTGGTGCCAGGCCTCAGGCTCAGATCTGGCCCACGGACAGCCAAGTTTGGCCTGCAGACTGGCTCCGAGACACTCATCTGGCTCGCAGGGCCAAAAGGCCGAGCACTATTGGTTTAAATAATAACTGAAGTTTTTGTTTTTGAGGGGAAAACAAATGCTAAGGTAGGAAAGCTATTGCAGGAGACTGGGATTCATGATGAATGCATGGTTGGATCTGCTTCTGATTCTCTATATGTGATGTTAAACAAGTCTCTTGTTTTCAAAAGTGCCTATGACTTTGGAGCTCAAGTCTCACTTTCAGAAGTGACCTGGGCATTTAATAATGGGGTTTAGACTGCTACATGACTGAGTCATTCTTCAGAATGGGAGTATGACTCCAAAGTCGCTTAAGGCAAGCCACCCCTTGCAAGCTCCATGGACTGCTCATCCCCTGCTGCACCCCAGTTTCTGCTTTGGGCAGAGGGTTGATCTCTTGCCCTCCTTCCTGAAAGATCTAGTGAGAGACAGTTTAGAGTGCCTAATTTAGTAAGCGGCACCGTGTAGCTTGTGGGGGAGAAAGCAGCTTTCTGTCTGGAGCTGGAGCTGGAAGTGTGTGGAGCCCTCCGCAGGAGCTGGCATCCAGCAGATTAGCTGGCTGTTCATGAAATGCAGAATGGAGAATTTGGCTGGGATCTGACTGCTAGGCTACAACAGGGGATCAGTACACTATTCATAAAACATGAATTGGATCACAGGTTGCATTTTGCCTGCAGCCTGTAGGTTGCCAATTCCCACGTTAGGATAGGGGTGCACCGATAAAGATTTTTTTGACTAATACAGATAGCCAGTTATTAACCAGCCATATTGGCCAGTACCGATCTGATTGCCAATATGCAGCCCACCAGCTTGGAGAGTAGTGTCTGGCTGGTAAGGCTGTGCTGGGGAAGGGAGTTGGAGGAGGGAAGGTGCATTGGAGGAGGGGAGGGGGTGCAGATGAAGGCCCTTGCAGTATGGGAAGGAGTGGAGGTGGGTCAGGGGCAGGCTCAGGTGGGACACAACTGGAGCAGAGCATGGGACGAAGCCATGGCTCATCTCGGGGAGCAGCTCAGATCCAACTCCTTCATTAGGAAGAGGCTGGTACATCCCCGGCTCTGAGGACACAGCAGCAGCCCACCCTCACCCTGTACACAGATCTGGGAGGGCACGTGCTGCCCATGCCTCCCCTAGGGGTGCATGCAGTGGCTGGAGCTGTCCCCCCTCCTCCCCTCCCGACAAGCTGCGGCTCTGTTCCATACCCTGCTCCATCCCAGCTGGGCAGTGCTTGCCCCTGCTCCAGCCCCACTCCTTCTCTCACCATGGGGGCCCTGATCTGCACCCCCTGACACACTCCTTCCCTCCCCCATGCCCCTCCCCCCCGCCAGACTTACTGGCCAGACACTGCTCTCCAAGCTGCCAGCCTACATTCCTGGCTGCATGCATGCTGCGGCTACACACATGCATGTAGCATTTATTGGTGACATTACTGGCCATATCAGCCAAAAAAAACCAATTGCCAATAATGTCAATTTTCCTTTAATTGGTGCTGATACAATATGGACTAATGTATTAGTGTATCTCTACATTAAGCAATTTTGAAATCCCACTAGGCACCTATTTGCATCTTTAGATGTGTAATAATTCTGAAAATCTCACCTTTGTGCCTCACTTTTGCCTATCCACAGGGTTTCGGTGAAGTTTAATACATTTGTTCTTCAAAAAGGGCAAGGAAGAGACTGTAGCATTATATACTACTAGCCAATTGCCCATCACGAATGACAGTGTTTCAGGGAGTGTTTACATGCCCCCCACTCCCCGCTTACCCTTTGGGGCTGGCCATGTAACCAGTCCCTCTGCCACCTCCTCCTCTAGCCTCCAGCACAGCAGCTCCCTCTCCCGCCCCCCACCCGCCTCCGCCTCTGCCTCCTCTCACAGAGCAGCAGGGCTTCCCTCCACCTGAAGAAGCAGTGATGGCAGCAATGGCAGCTCCCTCTCCCCAGCCTGTCCACCACCACCAGCTCCTCCCACAGAGCAGCAGGACTTCCCTCCGCCTGAGGTGGCAGCGGCTCCCTCCCCACTGCCTACCCTCCTGCCTCCTCCTGCAGAGCAGCGGGGCTTCCCTCCATTTGAGGAGGTGGCAGCAGCTCCTCCTTCCCTGCCGCCTGCCTCTGCCTCCTCCCACAAAACAGCAGGGCTCCCACCTCCCTTCCTGAGGAGGCAGAGCCCCTGCAGCCAATCACTGCCGGCCCCCTTGGCGACGCATGCATAGTTGCCCAGAAGAATTACAGGCAGACCGACACATGGACAGACAGACTAAGCCCTTCATTGTATTAGAATTTTAAAATATAATTCAAATGTTCTTTTAGCACTTGTTGGCCCTGTCATTACATTGACTTTAAAATCAAACACATTCATTAAAGTGACAAATTTGGTGCCTCTGAGAGGGGCTAATCTGAACAGTACTTAAACCTCTGGAGCCCTGGGCTGGAAAGAAGGCTGCTTTTATGTTCTTTAGACTGACATCTTTGAATCGTGGTGCTTAGCTACAAAAGCACCAAAGTACATTCTGAATGCTACTCTTGCTCTGACCCCTTGTGCTTTGGATCTCAGGCAGATATCATTTTGTGGGACTATGAGAAGAAAGAGCTGCTTGCCCGGCTGTCGCTTCACAAGGGAAAAGTAGAAAAACTGGCCTTCTCTCCAAATGACCTTTATTTGGTGTCACTGGGAGGCCAGGATGATGGCAAGTAAGAAACTTTAAATATTGATTCTCCCTCCTTCCTGATTTGACTGGCCCTGTAAGGTGTGGGCCAGGTGAGAGAGAGAGAGACAGCTTCCATATGTGAGGAGGAAACAAGCTACTGGGCTCCAGTGCTTCGCCCCCTTGTCCTGTTGTGAGTCTTGTTTCTAGTAAGCATCAAAAAGCAGGGGGAGACTAAGCTGGTGTCATTTACACCATCTCCCAGCCTACACAGCACACACCATATTTTCTCACATACGCATGCCCTGGAATATTATATACATTGTGTTTTTCAAAGTCAGAATCAATGCAAAAAGATTTGTCCTTGTTTTAAGTAACTAAGTAGGTAAGGAGTTGAGCCTGCTCATTGTTCTGCTTCCTGTGGATCTGTACTGATTTTACTTTTGGTTTCACCCTTAAATGGCAGAACCTGCTCTTACCATATTTCTCACATACACTGTCCACTTCAATTTCCAGCAGCTGGATTCTGGGAAAAGGGGGTGTAGTCTATGCAATAAAATATGGTATTTCACAGTAAATTAGGCCTGAAAGCCTGACATATCATCGCTGTCTGCACAGCCCTTGCTT
>NW_017728928.1:18843843-18855638 GCF_001723895.1 Crocodylus porosus
CTATACCAGCAGCAGCCTCTAGGCACTGGCTTGCAACAGTGTGAGAGCCCTTCAGTGCAAAGCTGTCATTGCAGCAGAATGAATGTATTATTACTTGTATCTGGCCTGGTTTTCAAAGATGCTGAAAGCCTGTAGCTTCTATTAAAATAAGTGGGATTTTTGGGTGCTCTTGAAAATCACGGCCATGACATCCAGAATTGCTAGATGTTTTACACAACGTACTTAAAAAAAAGGAGACAAAAGCATATTGAGAGTAAGATCTGTGGCTCAAATGTTCTTGCTTGTCAGTCCATCCACATATCTTATTGGTTCTAGTAGGTTTTTTTCCATTAGAAATTGAAACGGACTTTTTTGAATGATTGCTAAATGGGTCAAAGAAAAAATGAACATGACATGGGGGAGAGATGGGTTGTGAATGGGACAAAATAAAGGACACTGTGAGAGGTGGGGTAAAGGAGAGAGTGTGGGGTAAAGGAAGAGAAACAGGAAAGTGACAGTCGTGTTTTAGTGGCACTCTTTTTTCGTTTTATCACTGTAAACACCTCACAACCCCATCCAAGCTCTTCAGTTATGTTCTCTGCTAGCAGGTAGAAACAGAGAATGAAACTGCATTTATGCCCTCTGTTACAACATCTCAGCAATAGAATGGTTCTAACTGATATCTTGTCTTATATACTGGTACTGTGAAATAATTACCATAGTCGTACAATGAATGAGGCAGCAGCCTGTGGCAAAAACCCATAGCTGCTTATATACTTTAAGCCTGCATCATAACACATGATGATAAGGAGATTGAATTAAAGTTGTAAATGGTGTCTAAATTATGGCATTTCTTAAATTTTGAGTGCTTGATTTTTCAGCATTGATATTCTTTTAATATAATATTTTTGTGTAATAGATATGGTGGTGATATCTAGTTGCACTGAAGTTGCAGTACTGAGAAGTTATTTGAATTGCCCTGGATAGTTTATTTTCCAGTCTATTCAGAACTAAGAGCATGCACAAGGTCCCACCCATGTATGTGTAACCAGGGAAGGAAAGACTGAGGTGGTTTGTCCCTATGACTACAGTATATACTTCTGCACTTTTGGGCTATTGTTGGCTAATCAGATGGAAGTCATCAGAAACTTATCTTACAGATACAATGGATTTTTTTTTTGGTTTTCTTTTCTTTGTTTATCTGGAATTGTATCTTTTTTCCTTTTATATTAACAAGATGATAGACCCCAGGCAGAACATACTGAAGTTTTTTTTGCAGCAGTGCATTATTCCAAGGTCTCAGCGATTTGTGCATGTATGAATTCAGTTGTGATGTGTATTCTTTGGCTACAGTGGGACCATTCGAGTATGGGAACTGGATTTACCAAACAGAAAAATCAGGTCAACTGAATGCCAAACGGGACAGCTCAAGAGAGTGATCACATGTATCATAGTAAGTTTCAGCAAAAGATGTATAGTTAGACTATGTCTCAATAGACCTGTAGGTTATCCTGACCATTTGTAATGATGGTATGTTTATCAGTTGTAACACCATGATGAGTGTAAAAATATTAAACCTTGGAGACTGTACCCGATAATATTTTTCTCCAGCAAAGCAATTTTTTTAGTGTTTTTGAAAAGAAGAAGGCCGACTTTTAGCCAGAAGTTCTGGCGTGCAAAAAATCCTTTTTTTGTTCATGAGCATTATCAAGTTTTAGTTAGAAAAATGTCTTACCTTCAACAGAGATATGGATCTGTTTGTGGTGCTGGACACAAACTTCATTTATACCAGTCCAAATGAAATCCTGGCAATACACTGACATGTAACCACTAACACATCACAGAGTTTCCCATGGTATAAATCTAGATAGCTGATCCTGCTTTCCTTATTTAAACCTTCCCCCAGATGGCAGATGATGATAGTTACTTCTATGTTGGGACTACAAGTGGTGACATCCTGAAACTGAATACAAAAAGCAAACTTATGAGTGACTATGGACCTATGAAGGACAAGTTCAGCCAGGTGAGTGGCAACCATGGGGTTGTGTTTTAACTTTTATTAACTCCAACAGATTCTCATGTAGTTTATTCCCCTGCCTCCCTTTCCCCTTCTTGTAAGTAAGTGAAAGTGGTACATTATTCCTTCCTCTAGGAGAGCCTTCACGTATCTGACTCGGAAAACTAATCCCAGCTCTGTGCTAGTGGTTCCTTATGAAGGGTATAGTTGGCACTGAGTTCAAAGACCTGGTTCAGATTCTATTCTTTCTCAGTATATTCCCAGAGATGGGTTTTGCCCACAGCTCTTGTGCTATCACAGATTCTCTCTTATCAAATTCAATATAAGATAAAGAAACAGGCAAACCAGGGGAAAAACAAATGCAAACACTCCTGATTTTGGCCATGCAGAATTAAAGCCCCAAGGGGATCTCCTTTCACAAACAAAAAGGAATTGCCTCGAGCAGGTATTTCTTCCTCTCTGTTTAGCTCACTTGGTGCTTACTTCACCTGAAGTGTACAGTTATACTGAATAGAACCTAAAAAGTGGGGATAACAAACTGGAAGACAACAGTTGTGGAACTGGCTCAATATTGGGCAGTATTTGGCTATCTGAATTTCTCCAAGTGGCATTCAATGGGATTGGGTAGTTGATGTACCTCTCCTGGCAGCCACCACTCCACCTCTCTTGCTGGTTTGAAATTTCCTTTCCCCTTCTCTGCTATGCAGTTGGGAAAAGAGGAAAATAACCTTTCCTGAGGCATGGTGCCTATCGTTTTCCCTGTGCCTGATCACGGAGGAGGAGAGCTTATTTCTTGAGAAAACAGAATGCACTTTTTACTTGTTCAGTTTCTAGTAACCTCCAAAGCCTCTGGGAGTGGAGAAATAAGGCCACCCTTGTCCACCCCAGAAACTAGTATAGGGCAAAGGGAAGAAGTATTATAGGTATTTCTACCAAATATTTGTCTGGGATAAGGATCATAAAGTAGCTGGGGGAGGAACTAGATGAACTTTTGAAGTTCCTTCCTTCCCCGTTTTTCTAGGATTTCATGATTAGTAGCCAAAAGTCTCAGTGTCCCCATTAAAGGTCAGAGCTGTGTAAGTGCTGAGCTTTGTGGCCACAACCAGAGTTCAGATTCCACCTCAGGATTACTCTTGGATCTCCTCAAGCACTTACCCTATCACTTTATGAGGTACGTCATAATCCCCATGCATTCCAGTCCCACCCTTCAGTCTGTACTGGGGAGGAGTATAAGCCATGGTTCCTGCAGCACAGCAGGAAAGGTCTGCACCTCAAAGACATACCACACTTTATGAAAGAACAAAAACAATAATATTGCCCCTCTTGCTTACACAAGAAATAATCTAGACCTTTTCTATCCCAAGTGTGACGTTAAACCTTTCCTTAGTTCACGTTAGCACCCACTGAAAAAAAAACCTCCTCAGCTCAGCTTAGATTTTGGTCTACACTCTAAAATGTCTTTTGAACTTTCACCCTGTGTCTGCATGGTTTCTCCAAGCAGAGAAATCCCATTTGTTTAGCAGCATCTGTAAGGCAGGTAAGAAGTGAGGTGTGTGACTGGTAAGGGCAGTCTAAGAAATATTGGGAGTGTCTGCATTGGAGAAGTGTCTTTAAAAGAACTTGAAGGGGAAGACCTTAGTGTAGCAAAGAAGTCTGGAAGAGACTGCAGTGGTACAGAAAGGAGAGGATCTCATTGAGGAGATGGACTGGTTTGATTTGGTTTGTGATTTTTCTTTGTAATCAGCATACTTCAAAGCACTGGCTTTCTTTTTGGAAAAAGTAAATAATAAAACATGATATTTAAACCCCTCCACCATGCTTTGGATTTCATCTGCAAAAGAATATAAAACAGTATTTATTGCGTTATTAATATGAGCTGCTTGGCTTCATGAACAACAAAAGTAGATTATAAAGCTATCTACTCATGATTCAGAGAAGAGCCTTGACAGGAAAACAGCCCACTTACAAAGGCAGTGTTGAAATCAAATGCCAATATTGGCATGTCTAACAGTGTGTTCTGACTATTTAAGGATGCTTAATTTTCACTGTTTGTAGTATCAACTTCAATCTCAAATTAGGACAATTAAAACATGACACCCAGGAAACTTGAAGTAGTGTAGAGAGGGCCATAAAAGTGCAAATTTATTAATTGTGTATGTTCTCCACAGTTACAGGTTTGATTTGTAGTGCCCCCACCTGCTATAACTCTAAACCCAAAGGGCATTTGAAACTGAGCTTTTTTTACGGAAGAGCTGTGCAGTAGTAGATCAAAACCATAGCTGATGGGTCTCAGATAACGGGGGACTCAAAGAAGGGCTGATGCTTCATAGGAAACTTTGAAAAACATTCTGTTTAGAAACCATTCTGCTTCTGGATCATATTTTCTGATTTTCCTTCTTTGTTTTCGTTCTTTTGCTGAAAACATTTACATGAAAACAGGCTTTCTTCCTGCCGTTGTTCTCTTGGTGATGGTATAAAATCTGGTGTGTGAGACATTCCACAATTAGGGATGATGTCCATGATGTCAGAGTGCTGTGACATCAAGTGAGAGAAGCTACTGAAATCAATCAACACATTAGAAATAAACAAGTCTGTTTAGGCTAGATTGGGTTAGGTTAGAAATGTGTTTCCATGAAGATGTTTGCTAGTGCTTACAGCTATGCTAGATTGAATACATTCAATTTTGTCTGATTTTGGAGGCTAACCAATCCTTGTCCTGGCTGGTACTGAGATGGTGGAATACTTGGGAGTCCTGGTTGCTAAGGCACAAGCAACCCAGGTGGGACCTTGGCAAATATTGGACCATGAAAACTGAATGGGTGAAGAGACTTCAGCATCCCCAGTATTGCTACTGAGCTGACACACAGGACTACAACATAGAACAGCTTAATAGTACTTTTTTGAACAAAAAGAAGCACAAATAATGTGACATAGATGGTTGTCTCTTTGGAGAGAATTTTAAAACGTTTTCCACGAAACATAAGCAGGATTAATATTAATACAAGTGATTCCATTCATCTGGGTAACTGGACAAAAGCAGTGTGTCCAAACTCAAACTACGTGTACTATAATGTATATTGTCTGGATGCTTCTCTTACAGCTTCCCACTAGGTTGTGAAAAATTATGAAAAATTAAAGTTCCCTTACTATTTCTGTCTCTGGCTGGGCTTCTCACATCCATAACTAAACCTCAATCCCCTCCAGGCTAAGGACTTGTGGGCTTGCTGTTTGGGAGTTGTGTTTACTCCTGAAAACAAAGTGTGGTTGAGCCAAGCCAATATTTGCCTCAGAGATGCATTGGGAATACCAGGAGTTGTAGATAGACAGTGCACTGTATTGCCAACACCATTTGTTCAAGAGTCATGAAATGTGGTTCCCAAAAGTCAGGAGACCGACTACAAAAAACTTTCCTTTTAACCAGTAAATGTTGTGTTCTTTAAATTCCTTCTGGTTTTTGACCTTTAAAAAGTTATGTTTCCTTGCTGTCCATCACCAGTGGGCACACCTACAGTATGTTTAATGAACAGTAGATTAATTCTACTGCACAGTAGCGCACATGGCAAAAACCATGCAAATATGCTAATGCAAACTAGTATTAGTCTACTGTGCATTATGCATCAGAAAAAGCATGCGATTGTGCTAAATGTGCAGTAGGCTGCTGCACTGCACATTATTTCATACTTGATTATACAAGTACTAAAAATACAGTAGGGACTGCACATGGGTGGATGTGTAGACACACCCAGTGTGAAGGCTAGAAACATTTTTATTTAAACAAAACCCAAGTTTCTCATAGAGAACTATTCTGACTTTCCAAAATACACAAAGTAAGATCTGATGCATACCTTGGGGGACAGCTGATTTCCTGTCTCCAGTTTGGTGCTTTAGCCCGTTCTTCCCATTCTCTGCCAGGGTAGTAGGGACCCTTGGTGGGCTAATGTGTCATCTCATATTGAAACTCTTTGCTGAGCAATTCCTGAGGGCCATGTGACAGAACCTGTGCCCAGAGGTGCTGTGGCATCCCCTGGTAGACATGTGGCTGCTGCTCAGTCCAATTACTCAGGGGGGCTTTCCCTGTTATTTTGTCTGCCATACCTGGATGTTGCTCAAACAGTTTGGGAGACTGCCCCAAAGGCCCAGAGTGGGTCCAGTCCACTGCCTACTTGCCCTTCAAACAGTCTGTTGCAGCTCTTCTGGCCCTATTGGTAGCAGGCATCTTATGGACTGTGTTTGTGGTCTCCATCTACTCCCTTAGCCATGCCCTTGCCTCTCAGATGGTATGTAGTATCACGCCACCTGGCTGCACCACAACACTTAGCCCTCTCAGGCCTGAATGCCTCTGTTGGGGCTTCAGCCTCCCTGGCCTGGTCCTTACCCTCCCAGGGGCTGGGCCTCTGGGGTCCCTGACCCAGGCAAAGCTGTAGTCCCCCCACCTGCCCCCAAGTCCATGATCCATACAAGGCTCTAAGCTGGGTGCTCCTCAGGCACCCCTGTGGCCTCCATACCTCCCCCACAGCCACAACTCAGTCCTCCAGTATAAAACTGAGACAAAATGCAAACCACAGCTTTCAATCAAAACCTCTCCCACTCCAGGTAAAAAGAAGGTCTTGCCAGCCCTCCTTCCCTTGAGCTCTTGCCTCTCTGCTCTCAGGGTGTTTTGATGCTTGCCAGGATGTCTCCTGGAGCTGTTCCCTGCAATGCACCAGACCTGATTGAGTGCTTTCCTCCAGGTGCTGGGTTTATTTGCCCTGGAGCCCTGTCCCCTCTGCTCAAGTGACACCCCAGTCCCAGACAGGGGTTTCTCCTTCCATCTAATGGGCAGCGTGGCCCTCATCCTGCAGCTTAGCCTGTCTGCATGCAACCTTTATCTGGTTGCCTGGAAATCTGCACTACTCCCCCAGGTAATTCCTATGCCAGTAGCCTTGGCCCAGCTGTCTGCCTACCTAGACAGCTAGGCTAGCCTGCTGTGCCTTCCCCTTTTCAGTAACAGGCCTTGGGCTCCCTGCTACAGGCCCACTGAGACTGGCTCATTCACCCCACCCTCCACACAAGGAAGAAGAAAATGGTTCTCTGGCACTGTGGGAACTAGGGTCCTGCAGAAAAAAACCTAATAGTTTTGGGGGAGACAGTTTGGGCTGAATTGTTTCAGTAGGGCAACAAGGATGGTCAGGGGTATGGAGGAGTTGTCATATAAGAAGAAACTAAATAGACTAGGACTTTTCATCTTAGAAAAAATATACTTGAGGTGGAACATGATAGAGGTTTACAAAATATTAAATGGTGCAGATGAAGTAAATAGAGATGTATTATTTACTGTCTCTCACGATGCTAGAATAAGGGGACAGAGGTGAAAGTATTGGGTAGTAGGCTTAAAAGTAACAACGACATGCTTTTTCACACAGCGAGTAGTTAACCTGTGGAATTCATTGCCTCTGGAAGTTGTGGGGGCTGGTAGCTTCACCTAGTTCAAAGGGGACTAAGCCAATTCTTGGAGGAAAGGTATATTAATAGATATGGAGCGTGGTAGACTGGGGTGCAGCCTCCAAATGAGAAGTTCCTAAACCTCTGGCTGCTGAACAGTGCAATGGGGGAGAAGCAGGGGATGGGAAATTCTGGTCATGCTGTTTCCTCCCTCCCATCTCTGGTGCTGTGTGAAATGGGATACTGCGCTTGATGGACATATGATCTGACCCAGTAAATGTCAGTTCTTATGTACTTTTGTAATATCTAAAATGGAGGGAAAAAAGCTTTGAAAGAATGAATTTAGGCACTAACAGAGAAGGCTACCATAAGGTAAAGTTGTGTATGCATACTCTGTTCTACTACATCTGTAGGTGCAATGCTATCGCTTCCTTTTTTATATGTTAACATTTTTACACTGACTTTTAATATACCTATATCTAATAAAGGCTTTCTCCATTTTCATTTTGAAGACACTACTTTTTACCTGGCACAGTGGAGGCATACTAATAGAGCAATATTTGAACGATGTAAGGACTGCCCCAGGGAGCATGGCAAAGACTCTGTTATGCTATTCAGCACAGCTGCATCAATAAAGAGATGCTGCTTCAGTACAATTGTGTGTTAATCCTGTTTTCTTCTAGGGAGTCACAGCTTTGCTTTTGCTGAAGACAGGAGAGTTACTAGTCGGCACTGGAGGAGGGATTATAGCTCTCTTTAAAGGCTCAAACTACAGATCAATCAGGTGAGTCTATAGACTGAAGTAACATAAAGATGTAGTGGTGCAGAGTGGCAATGTAATGGGGCAGTAATGTACCCACTCCAGAGCACACTCCAGATACCAGTTTTGATGCTTTTTAAGTAATAACAGAGAAATCTCATGTTTTTTAATTTTCTCAGCAAAAGTAGACACTGTTGAAAGGGCAATAAAATGAAGTGGACACTGGCTGAAATATAGAATCATAGAAATTAAGGGCTGGAAGGGACCTCAAAAGATCATTGAGTCCAACTCCTCTGCTCTGGGCAGGAATACTGTTGAGATCAGATGATCCCACCAGGGTGTCTGTCCAGTCTCCTCTTGAAGACTCTACTGTATAGAGTTGTTCTATTCCTTTGCAAATGTTAATTTAAATACTGCTAGTTCATTTAAAATAATGTATATAGATGTCAATTTGTGTAGCTCCTCTGAAGTCAATGAAATTACACCATTTTACAACAGCTTAGGCTATTACCCTTGAAGTTAACAAGTAGTTGTAAGAGGACACTGGATTCAAAAAGGGCTTTGTCAATAGCTTTATAAGAGAGTGTATCCAAATGTGTGCCTAATTACTTATGACCCTTCTACTGTGATTACAGAACAGAGTTGCTGGCATCATTCCCCACTATGTGATTTGTAGATTCATAGATGTTAGGGTCTGGAAGGGCCCTTACAAGATCATCAGATCTTGAGCGGTAAAGACTTCTGGGGTCAGATGACCCCAGCAAAGTGGGCATTAAGGCACTTTTTGAAGATCCCCAGGGTGGGTGACTTTACCAACAGTCTGTTCCAGACTCTCAGCACTCAGCTTGTAAAGAAGTTTCTCCTTATGTCCAATCTGAAGCGATCTTCAATCAGTTTGTGCCCATTGTTTCTTGTCTTCCCCAGGGGTGCAATGGTGAACAGATATTCCCTCAGACCCTGATGTATGCCTGTAATATGTTTCTAGGCTGCCACCATGTCCCCTCTGAATCTTCTCTTCTCCAGGCTGAACAGTCCCATGCCTTTCAGCCTCTCATATGACTTGCTGTCCAGACATCTAATCATGCGCATGGCCCTCCTTTGGACTCTCGAACTTCTCCACATCCTTCCTGAAGTGCAGCACCCAGAACTGGACGCAATACTCCAGCTGTGGTCTCACCAAGGCTGAGTGGAGCGGGAGGATGACGTCCTTAGTTTTGCAAGGATTGTGCACGCAGTTACTCATTTTGCATTGTTGGCATAGGCAACTTCTGAAAGCTTAGCAATATATGGTTTAAACATCCCAAAACATCTAAACTGCCTGGTATACTCTTGGGTAAATACTACTGAAGTGCACTTTAGTAAAAAAGATAGGCAAAGGTGTGTTGTTATCTACAACCTGCTCCAAAGAAATGTGTGTATGTGCTTGTGCTTTTAGTCTGTGCTGTACTACAGATAACATGAAGTGCTAATGAATTTGACAGGAAATGGAGTGTTGGTCTTAACAAGGCTCCTGCCTTTTCTTATGGAGCATGGTGGGGGATGAAGGCAAAGTAGAGGCCAAATACAAGAGGAGGGGAGGGGAGAAGAATATAAGAAAAATCAGGATCAGGTCAAACTTCTGTTTTATTTTAACAGGAAAATTCAGGTCCAAGGTGGTGTCACTTCCTTGACACTCAGAGGTCAAGGTCACCAGTTCTTTGCAGGAACAGAAGAGTCCCAGATTTACCGAATTAACTTCGCTGAGTTTAAAGAGAAATGCATTGCCACCTGTCATAACGAAGCAATTAATGACATCATTTTTCCCCTGTAAGGATAAGTAAAGGAGAGCCTTTTTACCCTTGAAAAAGGACGTGTGGGGAGGATGGGAGGAGGTGGAGATACTTGTACAACACTTTTTAGCCAGGCGACTCCCAAAGTCTCACAGAATTTACATTCTGACTTGCATGTAGGAGTTGCTTCATCCAGCATTTCAGTGCAACCAGGTTAGTTGCTGAATTAGAAAGCTGTTCAGGAAGTGACAAATAAGTAGTGGATCAGACCTCCAGGAAGAATTTTAAACTGAAGCGCTGTAATTACACAAATTTGTGTAACAGCAGTGTTAACACCCTACACCAGGGGTAGACAAATTTTTCCAGATGCAAGCCAGAATTACTTACCGTGTGTCAGAAAGAAGGGCGGAGTGCTAGGACCCAGCTGCTGCTAACACTTGTCTCTACGGCAGCATGGAAACATAGCCCACAGCCAAAGCCCCCTGCCACTGAGTTCCCACATTTGCAAGCTGGATCCAAAGGTTTTGCACGCTGGATCCAGCCCCCCAGGCTGTAGTTTACCAACCCTTGCCCTATACCATACTCTTGGGGAAAATGCCATGAATCCTAAGCCAGGAGATCCTTCACTAATCCATATCTTAGCATGCAATGCATCTTTCAATGTTTCTTGCATTTATTGTTTTAAGTGGTACTGATACTTGCAGATACAGCAGACAAGGTTCTTTAGGTAAATATGATATCTTTTATTAGACCAACTAGATAGTTGGAAAAATTATTCTTTCAGGTACAAACACCCTTTTCAGGCAGAGGGAGAGTTGTTTCTTTGTGTTCTCTCCTAGGTAGAATGGAAGCCAGTATGCAAAATACTGGTTTGAAAATGCAAATGCATGGCAGGTGTGGGGGATCAGAAGCCCTGTGAGACAATAGGTGAGAGAAAGGTAGGGTTGGGGAGGAAAGCGGGGAAGAATATTGCAGACAGGTTACCTGGGGTTATCAGATGGCAGGCAGGTTATAATGTGCCATAAAGCCAATGTCTGTCATATTTAGTCATGATTTTTTGTATCGAGTAGATTTTTGAAGTTAAGTTTGTAGGCTCATCTATGAAACGTATTTTGTAAATTCCCTGAGAGACTGGAGATTCACCAACCTCATCACCAGAAGCAAAATTCATATGGCCCAAAGCACATTGAATAGATCTAGACCATACTGGGGGAAAAAATATAAAATCTTCCAACACATTTCCACCATTTCCACAGTAACTATACCCATAACAGAACCATCACCATTCCTGGATCTTATACTTGCCCCTCCAGAAATGTAATATATCTCATCCAGTGCACCAAATGCCCCAATGGAAAATATGTGGGAGAAACCAAACAACAACTGGATACCAGAATGAATGCACATCGAAAATCTATCAAAGACAAAAATACAGAGCTACTTGTGGGTGCCCACAGCTCACAAAACAACCACTCTCCCTCCAATTTCTCAATTCTAATCCTCAAAGAGAATTTACAAAACACCTTTTGTAGACAAGCCTAGGAACTTAACTTCATCAACCTACTGGATACAAAAAATCATGGACTATATATACATATGATATATATAAATGTATATATATGAATGGGCATTCATTCCATCCAGGAAGAGCACACACCAATTGCAGATGCTTTCAGCCTGACGAAGGGTATTTATATTCAAAAGCTTGCTAAGAAGAATTTTTCCAACTATTTGAGTTGGTCTAATAAAAGACATCACATTTACCTAAAGAACCTTGTCTACCTATGTCAGCTATAACCAACAACCCTTGCAGATGTGGCTGCATTCACGATCTCTAATCCAAAACTTT
>NW_017728928.1:18855738-18859006 GCF_001723895.1 Crocodylus porosus
AGCCCTAATGTCTATGAAATCTATGAAATATGAAAGTACCTGGAGGATTTAGTCAGCCCTGGGCCCCATTGCACTAGCTGCTGTATGCCTACACGCAGGATGGCATGGTCCCTGCCAGAAGATCTTCCAATCTAAGACAAGTACTAGAAAAAATTAAAGCTAGAAGGATGGTCCGATAACAGCAGAGAGTATATACGTCACTCAAGCAAAAAGGCAATCTGAAATGTTAATACTTCCATCAAAATCAGTAATCTAAATCCTAAGGCTGCAACTTTCAGAGAAATTTGGAAGTTCATTTTCCATTACTTAATGGGAATTTGGCAACTCTCCAAGACACAACTTCAGAGCACAAAAGGACAAAATTCTGCTCCTTTGAACTCAATAGCTAAACTGAGGTCTACTTCATTTTCAATATGATTTGATTTCACAATGCTCTTATGAAGCATCATAGGTACTGTATCAGTCTTTCCTGATTTGTCGAGGATAAACTGAGGCACAGTTAAGTAACTGCTGAAAGTCAAGCTCTTGGATTAAAGCTCAAGAATTGCTTTCCTGAATTCAGTCGACTACACTGCTGAGACCTGAATTCAGGATTTGGGGTCAGATCCAACAATAACTTTAAAGAAAGTGGAAAAAATATAGTATTTCATTCAGCTTCAGCAAATCTTAAAAGAGATGCACAGAACCCAGAGATCAAAAGTGTCTTTTGAGCTAGTTGTAGCTCAGTAAGAAGAAGGCCTTACAATGTTGTTTACTGGTGGCTTTCAGGTGAGGGTGTGGGAAATTGGCCAGAACACACGCAAGCTAGGAGGAGTTTTGAAGGAGCACATCTCTGCTGTGTCTTGCATTAAGATTAAGAAGAACAACCTGGAGTGTATCACAGCCAGCCTTGATGGAACATGCATCATCTGGGATCTCGTGTAAGGAAATGACCCTTATTCAGCAGTTTAGCCCTTCTTGACTATGGCATGCCTAGAAAAGAAGAGGGTGTTCTTGTGAAGATCTTGGTAGAAGACACCACCCAGCTAGTGTATCCTAAAGATACAAGCTCTCCCCTAGACATGCTGTCCTGAAATGAAAGCTTTTTCCCACTATGATACCCATCCCTGCTTTATACATCAATTTCTTATGAAGCAGTTCCAGTAGGGAATAGGACAGACAGGAGGAATAGCTTAGGGAGAGTAGGTATGCTGCTCAGTTCATTTGTGTTCCAAAATGAAACAGGCTTCAGAGAACTCCAATCTCAGACCAAAGTATGTCAGTGTCTGAGCAAAGGAGATGTCTGCTGTGCACAGGAGATGAAGTTAGCTCTGGCAGAGTGATCAGTTTGGATAAATCTCTGACTCAAGCTGCTTTGGGGGTATTTTCTAGACGTCTTATAAGGAATCAGATGATCCTGGCCAACACTTTGTTCCAGTGTGTTTGTTACCATCCTGAAGAGTTCCAGATAATCACAAGTGGAACAGACAGAAATGTAAGTAAAACCATAGGAAGTCAGCTTGAAGTAACTCAGAGACCCAAAGGCATGGCAGCAAGTTTTGTCATTGACTGGGGAGTCCAGCTTCCAATCAGAATCAAGCCAGACCAGTAGCATAAAGATGGGTAAGTAGGCAGGGCATGAGCCTTAGGTACTGCCTAAGGGGAGAGGGGTGTAGCAGGTCAGTAGGGGGTGCTCCTCCCACCCTCCTCACTGCACCCAACCAAATACCAAGCCTCAAGTGCCTCCCCTGGGGCACCTATGTTTGATCGACCCCCTTCCTGGAGCACACCCGCAAGCCTGGGGTAACTGCTGCTACCACCCAGGGTCTGGTCTTTGTTTGGGTTCTGTGCCCCCCAGGGTACACAGGCCTGGTAGATCTTGAGGGTGCTTAACCCACCATGAGATCTTGGGGTGCTTCCTTTAGCCTGAAGCACAGACTAAAGCAAAGGGAGCAAAAAGGCTTGCCTAATCCCTCTCAAACATTTACTGCTAGGCTTGCTAAGATAGATAGCTTTATTGATTGGAGGGGGACGTCATAAGTACGGAATACAAGTTAAGAGGAACCTTGAAGAAAAACAACCTTGAGCTAAACAGTGTAAGGGAATCTTTGACCTTTTTAGCATGCTTCTAGAACACTTAGATCTAAGTTACTGGCTACCACTTAGATAAATTACTCACAGCAATGTTCAGAGGATTTTGGAGTTACGCAGCTTCAGCCTGATTCAGTGACCAGAGATGCCTCTGTCCCTGTACCCCAAGATGGAGGGGACCCTGTTTATAACCCTTCTGACCTCACCACCTGGGCCCAGTTAGGGACAGGTGTTATTTGATGCCAACCAATCAATTTGAAAAGCATCAGCATTACCTGTCAGAGGTACATTAGGTTAAGTCTAGCCCCTATGTCATGAGGTCAGAACACAGAACAATAGAAAGGCTAGATCCACCCACTTGTACCTGAGCCAGGTCAGTACTCAGTAACCTGGGGCAACCAGGTTGACAGACATGTGAGAGGACAAAGAAAAAGGAAAAGGAAAAAAAAAACCCAAGAGAGGGGCTAAAGCCACTGGCCCTAGAGGTTTTTTGTCACAAGAGGTGCTATGTATGTGTGTGCATGAGTGCATGCATGCATATGAGAGTGAGCATTCTGGGAAATGTAGCTCCTGCTGCTGAGGAAATATGTCATCTCTTCTTTTTTGCTACCAAAAAATAGCGTCTTTTTGGCTGCTCAACATACATGTTGGTGGCAAAAAAATGAGGTGACATCTCCCCTCAGCAGCAGCAAACTCCAGCTGCTGCTTCTGTACCACCACCACTGTTCTGTCCTCCCAGCTGCTAGAACCTCCAGAGTCAGAGCCAGGGGAACTGCAAGGATGCTGCAGGGGAAGGGCAAAGGCCAGGGTGGAGGGGAGGGAGGATTGGCCAGGGTGCAGTACTAGCTGGTTACACCTCTGAGCCAGGCTGTGATCATGGCAGGCTTTGCCAACCAACATAGCCTTCCTTTAGGAAAATAGGGCCCATTAGGTAAAACAGACACTGGGTCCCACACTTTACTTATGATTTATATAACGTGGACAGTGCTAAACATGTCTTCCAGAAGCAATGGAAATCATCACGCTAATTCTGTATAACTGAATTTTCATGCTGGTCTGGTTTCTAGATTGGCTGGTGGGAGGTATTTGATGGTTCTGTGATCAGAGAACTGGAAGGCTCTGTGAAAGGTTCCATTAATGGGATGGACATCACATCTGATGGGACTCACTTTGTTACAGGTATGTGGATGAGAAGAAT
>NW_017728928.1:18859256-18862311 GCF_001723895.1 Crocodylus porosus
GGCCATCGACACACAATGCTCTGTGTAGCTGCCGGTCCATGCCTGGCCGCTCGCAACATCCCCGCCTCCTTGCCTCCCTGCTCCTTCTCCCTGTTGCCTCCCCCACTCTACCAGTTGTTGTTGGAGCTGGGTGGTGGCAGCGGGGGAGGGGAGCATTGCAGCTGGGGGGTGCTGCCACAGGAGCACCCACCCCATCCCGCTCCCATCTCTCTCTCCCTTCCTCCCCTCTCACTTGCCCCCTCCCTGCCGGGAGGGAGGGGAGGAACAAAGTGCTGCTACCTACCATCCTGCACCACCTGCCAGAAGCGGGACGGGGGAAGGTTGCCCCACCATCCTGCTCCCAGCAGTCCGTGCTGCCGCCACATCCAAGGGGTGGCCTGGCCCTCCCCCCCGCCACCCCCAGCTCTGCTCTTTGGAGGTGGCAGTGGCATGAGGTGCTGGAAGTGGCATTGGCCTCTCTCCCCTCTCCCACCTTCCATCCCCTCTGTCATGGCAATGCTCCGCTATGCCAGTCCATCCCCATCGGCCTGTCTGCCAGGGATGGAGTGCTGCCATGATGGTGGGGATGAAGATGGCCGGCGCTGCCACCGCCTCCTTCAAGGAGCAGGGAAGGGGGGGGCAAGACCACCCCTTGGATGCAGAAGGAAGACCGGGGGGGGGGGCAAGGCCAGGGCTGCATCACCAGCACCCTGTACCACCGCCGCCTCCAGGGAGTAGGGCCAGGGGAGGGGGGGCAAGGCCAGAGTGGGGGTTGAAGCCAGCGCTGCACTGTCAGCACCCCATGCCGCCGCTGCCTCCAGGGAACGGGGGCCCGGGAGGGGGAGGGGGGCAGGGGCAGACCAGCAGCGCTCCAGCCCCTCAGTCCCTATTGTCATGGTGCCACTCTGCTGTGTGTGTCTGTCTCTGCAGAGCACTCAGGTTGTTTCAGTGAGCATTATGATTGGCTGCCAAGACAACCTATTCTTTCTTTGTGCCCAACACAGGCGGTGATGACCATCTGGTGAAAGTGTGGGATTATGATACAGGTGAGGTGACTCATGTTGGTGTGGGTCACAGTGGCAGCATCAGGCGACTCAAGATCTGCCCTGGGAACAAGTATATCGTGAGTGTGAGTGCAGATGGTGCTATCCTGCGATGGAAATACCCACACTCACACTAACAGTTGGTACAGAAACTATAATACCAGTTTTTGAAAAGTTGACTCTATTTAGAAACGTGCAAAAAATTGTACTACTAGGGAACGGTTATTTTGATACTGTCTAGTGTGAATTAGCCAGGCTCGTTTCCTTTCTAGTACCTGGCAAAACTGATAGTTTCAGAGTACAAAGCACTCCTGTTGATTCAATTGCAGTTGGGGGCGCTCTCCTCTTCTGAATATCAGGCTCAGGAAGTTATATGACTGGTTTGCCCTGTTACTGTATCTGGACAATTCCAAGTCTCTCTCTCTCCCCCTTCTTCTTCACAATGAATAATTTATTGTATAAATACAATGTTCTGTGTTCATTTTTGTTTGTCTGGTTCTAATTATGCCAAAAGGCTTTTCTGCTTCAAACCAGAAATATAATTGTGAAACCCTTTAGATTTAAATTTTTAATGAAGAGGTTCAAAAATAAATAAAAGGACCTGTTTCTCAGAGGGTTGGGGCTTATAGTTTTTTGAAAATGAGGCTTTTCTACATTGTCTCCAGTTGAGCATCCATAATTACCAGTCATCTTAATAAATTTTGCCCACGTTTTTCTAGGATAAACCTAGTGTAATCACATAGGTTTTCCTATTCAAAATACATCCCTGAAATACTTTATTCTCTTGCATGCCACCTGGCCCTAAATAAGACATGTCTTGCAGAAGGAAAAATGTAGAAAAAGAGATTTTTCCAGAGTTGTAAGCCCTCTTGGAAATACTGAGTGTCTAGGAAGTACGGCATCCTGGGAGACAGTCTGGGTGAGGCAGCAGTAGGGTTATCATATTTCCAAGTCCAAAAAATAGGACACCTGTCACAGGGTGCGGGGGGGAGGAGGGAAGAGGAATATGATGGGGGGGGGCTATGACATGCCAATGCCCTGCCCCACCCATTCTGTTGCCCCTCACTGACAAGCCACCCCCTGCCCCAGCCTTGCTGCTGCCCCTCACTCTGGACCCACTGACCCCAGCCCTGCCAGTGCTTTTCGCTCCCAAACAGCAGTACCCTGTCCCCCACCCCTTGCTGGTGCCTCTCACTCCCAGCCCACAGTCCCCTGGCACTGCCAGTGTCCTGTACACCCTATCCAGTCACCCATCCCATCCCCCAGTGCCCCTCACTCCAGATCTGCATCTCCCTGCACCCCTCCCAGCCCTGCCGGTACCCCTCACTCCTGACTTGCAGACCCTTGCCCCCCAGCCCTGCTGGTGCCCCTCAATCCTGACCCACAGTTCCCTGCCCCCCACCAGCCCTGCCCCCCACCAGTGTGCACACACACACAGACACTCTCTGTCGGTTTACCTGGCTTGCTGGAGCCTGCACAGGGAGCACATGACCCCCAACAGCCAATCACCTTGCCCGCTGCTCCCAGCCCCAAGCAGCTAGCCCGGGGGAGCAGAAAACCCAGACATTTGCTCTTATTTTAAAAGCCCACCCAGACGCAACACAGGGGGCCAAAAAAGAAGTAAGTCCAGGAAAACCCGGACATATGGTAGCCCTAGGCAGCAGGGACTGACTGATATGGCTGTGCAGTAATAAGACCCCAGCCCCTTGCAAGGGCAGTACCATGCCTGTTACTACTTTACTGTAAACAGTTTTTATATAAGTTCCAGTAAATAATGAAGTGCTGTTTCCACACTACAAACCTCACCAATGTACTACAGACTGCATGCAGCTGCTCACTTGCCCTGAGCCAGCTCAAGTGCTCCTTGAGGCACAAGCTACAATGCGCAGCCAATAGCTGGGGTTTTGAGAGGGTTAACGAGGGATCCCACCCCTTCTGTGTACTAGAACCAGAGACAAGAGGCAGCTGTTTTGGCAGCCAGAAGTGGATGCTGTGCTTTAATATTCTTCTATTTCTGTTCTAGTGAAGAAAAA
>NW_017728928.1:18862701-18870244 GCF_001723895.1 Crocodylus porosus
TGTTTAAATATCTCCTGTCTGAACAGTGCAATGCTGTGGGATGGGATTAAATAGCCCTGGCCTTTTGTCTTTCTGCAGACACAGAGCTCGATGCTATGCAGTGATAAGCATTCTAGCAGGTTTTACAAGCTACGCAGCAGTGTTCACCATGGCTTGTAAATAGGATCAAACCCTTAGAATGTAAAAAGCTGAGCAGGAAGGAGTCTACATGCGTGCGTCTGCATAGGAATGAAACAAAGCAAAGCTAAAGGAATACAATGCTGATCTGGCAGCCCTGGAGTCTGAAGTCCTGTATCTCCAGGTACCCTCCTCCGTGACAGCGACTGCAAGTCCAGTCTCCTGCACTAGTGCCCTGTTCACTTGTATCAGCCCTGGGGTTGGGATGGGAGTCTACCTCCTGATGCAGCGTTCAGCCTTCTTGTAAGGGCCTTGTTACACATTACACTGGAGGCACACAAATGTTGATCAGTGTTAGTGCTATCTCCAGTTTGGAGCAGTCACACTTCAGGACAGGAGAGTCCAGGAGGAGAAAGATAAGAATCCCCTTCCCCCCACCCATTCCAGGCTTCTTCCCTGTCCCCCAGGGCTCCTCTGGTTCCCCCCCTGCCCCTCTGAATACCACCTCCTCCACACCTCCTGCCTCTCCCTGACCTCAGGGCTTACTTGTGGCTGCTTGTGCTGTCTATCCCAGGGGAACAGGGAGGGAAGGGTTAACCCTTCCCTACTTGTTCCCACAGGACAAACAGGAGGGCAACATACCATACATTCAGGGGTTCTCCGAGCTGTGTGGGGGTATTTTTTGGCCCTGGGATATCCAGGGGTCAAAAAAACCTCAGCAACAAAGCAAAGCGGTGCACATGGGGGCAGCATGTGCTGCTCAAAACCAGAGCCAGGTCAGTCAGAACCACACTGGCCGTTGGCTAGGCTCCAAGCAGCAGGATCGCTGCTGCTGCAGCCCCTGGAGGGCCCCAGGACACCAGGTAAGTCCACTGGGGCCAGCCCAGTGCTGGACCCAACCTCTCCTACTCCACTTGGGGTAACCTGCCGTATGCCAAAGGATAAGTGGCACAGGCATTCCCCAAGGAAAATTAGCAGTGGCACAAGGTTCTGGGGAACCAAATGTCCACGCTCATGTGGACACAGCCTTAGGGGGCAACCTGCTACAGGGAGACATTCAGTGCTGTCTGTAGTGAAACTTTTTATTTGGATACAGGTCCAGTAGAAAGTCATGCGAGACCCCTTAACCTAATGTTACAGACACAATCTAATAACTGTTATAAACTGCCTACCATGTCATTGCAGCTGGGTAAAATTAGACTAGCAAACTGGGAGTTCAAGTTCTATCTCCCTGTAGCCATGAATGTGTGTCCTCATGGAAGAACAGTCAGTCTGATTCTTACAACACCTGACACCCAGGAATCTCAGACTACTTGCATTGCACTGCCCAAAACAGTAGGTTATTCTCAGCATGCCTATGATTTAGCCCCATTTTACTGATGTGGAGGCTGAGGTATAACATGTGAAAATAAATGCTGTAAGGTTATGCAGCGACTCAGTGCAATACTAGAACCCAGGAGGCTCTGGGACTGGAAGAGCCCTGGACTGCATTTTCTTTTATTTATCGATGCAAGTAAAAGAAGGGGGCTACATGCCTGTGTCTTCAATCAACAAATCACATGAAAGCTGTGAGCACAGGGCACACTTTGTGTAGATCTGGTCCACACCCAATTTGCAATGTGAAGTTGTATCTGTTTATTTCCTAGCCATATAGACCGTGATATTGCTTGTGGTAGTATCATCTCTGAGTCTGCTACTTAGCTTGGAAAGGACAGACTCAGGTGGCTGAGCCAGGCATCAGTCAGCTTGTCTTTTTTTTTTTAGCAGTTTTCCAGTGCCCCTGACCTTCAGCAACTGCAGTTCCTCCAACATTGGCTTGCTCCTCAGCATGTTTTTTCGATGCGCTAGAATGGTACATGTCCCACACTGATGTAGCCAGTGGCCCTGGAAGAGATAGCTGTGTTTTACAAATGCATACAACCCACATGAATAACCAAGAGAAGTAAAGTCAATATGCAGAGCGAACTCCACAGTTATTCCACTAGAAGTGGGGTTGTGTTTGGGAAACTTGAGCTGCAGTCATAACTTCCCACATTATGCATTTGCCTGGCAGCAAGCAGATTGTATTTTATCATCTGAATGTATTCATTATACTATCATTAGTTAAGAACATTGCTGCTAATAATGGAGATCTATAACACTCTTACATTAAGATCCTATTGTAATTCAGCCATAATCAATGTACTGTTACCACAGAGTGCTATGAATTTCCGTGCCGCTCTATTCACAGAGGAAAAGAGATTTAATATTTCTGTAGTCGCATCAACAAAATGAAAAGGATGTCACTGAAAAGAACCACTGCTCTCTATGCATCCCATTTGCCTCAACTGACACCTTTCCTGTCATCCAAGTTAACACATGTTCTCTGACTAGGAGGATAATGTCTATTGGTGCTACAAGCCCAGTTGCACAACCGTCTCAGTTACACAACTGCCTCTTTATGCAGCTGTAGCAGGACTGAGTGGCCTGAAGATAAATATAAATTTTGCCCCTCCTATACTCCAGGATAGATGTGAAGGGGCATAATGTGAACAAGTATCATGCCTTCTTATGTTTAAGGAAATACTTCATATTAATTACTACTAGGAAAGCCAAGGGTAGCCTTCAGCCAAGGGTAGCCATGTATGTCTTACTCCATCATCCAGTATTTTCTCTAGTGGGAGAAAGGATGTGTAGCTATTAAAGCACTCGACCAAGAGGCAGGAGATGTGGGTTCCCAACTCTACCAGTGGCTCAAAGATGCACATGAGGTGACAACCTGGCCCTTAATCTCTCTGTACTTCTCTTTTCCCATCTGTGAAATGGAATCAGTCACGCACCTATAGATGCACAGACCTTGCATTGCTTTGAAGGGGAGTACAGAATGGCAGCTTATTTTCACTCTGTTATCCCATCCCCAATATGTATGCTTCTAAAATGGCTTTGTAATATATTTGAGCCAGCCTCCCAAAGCTGCTGTTCACGTCTCACTGTTAATATTGGATCCCTCAGAGACTCAGGACACCTGTTTGTACAGAATGATAATTGCATTGTTCATCCCAAAGGCTGGGATACAAACATCTCAACTTCTCTGCAAGGCAGCCAAGCCTGGCCTGAAGGAGGCAACAGGAAGGGGAAGTTCGTGTTTTCATCCACAGGGCCAAGGTACGGCCAGGTCCACCCTGCAGTTGGTGGGGAACAGGTTACTCATGAACAAGACTTAAGCAGGTCTTGCTGGAAAGGTAGTGACATATTTCTCCTAGGCAACATGTTTGAAGATACAAGAGCCAACATGCTTTCCAGTCTCACCCAGCAACCTCATCCACCTGTCTAAGAGGGCAGCAGCACTACAAGCTGCAGGGCTGGCAGCCCATGGGGTGCAAGAGCAGTTACCCCTTGCCAAACCTGGAGTCAAGGTGGTGGTGGGGGTGGTCTATAAAAAGCACAAGCTGAACATTTGAAAGCCAATCTGCTCAGCCCTGCCAGGGCACTCAGCCCAGCACCTCATGTCATGACCAACAGGACTGTGAGGCTGGTGAATGACCTGAAGCATCAGTAGTGGCATCTGGCCTCTGCTTTTGGCTTTCTTGAGATCATTTAACATAAATGTTGGTATCATGAGAGATGTTATTAACTATGGTAGTCTGAAGACAAGCAGAAGGCAGGATGGATTTGCATCTTATAGACTAAATATATATCTCTAATTAGGTAGTCTATAAGGTAAGGTTAGGGATTTGACCAGTCAAATATAAGTAAAAAATTGAAAAAAAAATGCCAATAGGTCCACATTTTAAACATGGATTTGCTGCTGTAGCCCCACAGGCAAGACCCAGTGCAGCTGGGAACAACAGGGCCACGCTGGGATCTCCTTGCCCCCCACTGCGCCTCCTGCACCTGCCACCGCTCTGGGTGGCAGAGCCCCACATCACTTCCCTCAGTGCAGTCCTGCGTGCAGGAGGTGCATCACTGGGGCAGCGTGGAGCGAGCAGCCGCTACGAGATCCCTGAGCAGCTCCTCTGTCCCCAGCTGCACCGGGTCACAGGGCAGCAGGGATCTGCTCTGCCTTTCCCCCTCTGTCTCCCCCTCCCCCTGCCCCTCCGGGCAGGGTTCAGGCTTTCCTGCCCTTTTTGCAAACAGCTCTTGCAGGCTGGAACTCAGCCAGCCTGCAGAGCTCTTTGCAAAAGGGGGAAATCCGTAGGTTTCTCTGGTAAAAGAGAAAATCCACGTTTTCTCTGATAAAACCAGGACATCCATGGTTTTCTCTGTTTTTCCATGGGAAACAGAAAACATGGATCCCTGGTTGTCAGACCAGTATTGGCTGATATGGCTAATTAATAATCAGCTATCAGTATCAGCCAAGAAAATCTTTATCGGTGCACCCCTAATAAATGGTGTCATGAGAGAAGTAGTTAGCTGTACTTGCTAGTCTGAAGGCAAGCAGAAGACAGGGTAGATTTGCATCTTATAGACAAACTAAATATATCTCTCTAATTTAGTTAGTCTATAAGGTAGGGTGAGGTATTTAATCTGTCAAATAAAGTTTGGTCAATTGACCAGTCAAATATCAGTAAAAAATTGTCAAGAAATGCCAATAGGTCCAAATAATCACAGAAAAAGTACACATTTTCCATTAAAAATGTTTCAAAAACAAAAAAAAAATCATTTTTTGGTCAAACTGCAAAAAATGTAGGGTTTTTTGTAAAATTGCTATAATCTTTGGCCAGTTAAAAATATGCAGTCAATTTACAATATTTGACTGGTCAGTTGACCAGCTTGCCAACCCTACTATAAGGTGCCAATCTACCCTGCCTTACATGAGTGATGCCTCCTGAATCTGGGGGCACCTGCAGAAGCCGCCGACCCTGTCAGGTGGGGGCACCAACCCTACCCACAGTATCAGCCATCAACCATGAGGGGGCCATCGGGGGAGCACTGGCCCTGTCAGGGAGGCACGTGCACCCCTGTATACTCCCTACCAGTCGCCTATACTGCCTTATGATTGGTATCATGGCCAGGACTGCTGTCTGATCAGCTCAGGTTTCCTGTTTAAGAATAGCTCTGCAGCCCAGGAGAGATAAAATCCTTCAGTCTTTCTTATGGCCTGGAACATCCTTCCACCTGACTGCTGGCTTTCTCCATGAATCTCCTACCACAGCCTCCTGGCTCAGGCAGAGGCAGGCCTGCCCTGCTCTCCATGAACAGTCATCCTTGTCAGCCAGAAGAGGTCACTGGCAAGTGGCCTGAGTAACCTGTACCCTGAGAGTGCTTCTGGCTCCTAGCCCCTGCTAGCTCAGAATCAAACTGAAATCCCTCTTTATTCTGAGCCATTTGTTCCTAAACATCCCCTTTTGGACGAAGTTTAAAACATTAAAAGGGAAAAGAAGCAGCATAAGCACATCCCAGAACCCAAATCAGCACCTAACAAGGCCTACAGCCCCTCATTCCCCTCCTGCAACAGCTGCAGTGAAGTTGATTTAAAAGCACTGTAACAAACCCCTGCAGTGTCAGGCGCAATCACGACAGACAGTGAGGGATTTACTTTATATTGAGTATTCTAGTGGTTAGGGTCACAGGCCAACAGGAAAAGACATGCCTTTGTCTTTTCCTGTTGGCCTGTGACCCTAACAGGTAAACCGGCATTCACAGTATAACAACTTACACTTAGGGCATGTCCACACATGCAAACACGTGTGCCTGCAGCAGCTCAAATAGAAGTGGTGCAAATTTGAGCTGGGGCTTTTTGCCTCAGTGCGCATGCTTGGACATGCACTTTGTTGTGGAGCAAATTGTGCCACTTGGGAAAAAAAAACCCTGCCTGGCTCCTCCCGGATCTGCAGCCAGGGGGAGCTAGAGCCCAGGGCCAGCACCTGTGCTGTCCCCAGCAGTATAAAAAGCTTCCCTGTCCTGGCCCCAGCAGTACAAAAAGCTGCCTCGGCAAATAGCTCAGGGCTACTTGCTCTCAGGAGCTTCTGGGGCCCAGCCAATTGGTACCTGGGGACACTACACCTTGTGCCAGCTGGACTGCTGAAGCAGCTCTAAGAGGTCCCTGCACACTTTACCCACTGCAGCAATCTGGCAGTGGGGACTGCTGCTTGACTGTGACCTGCTGTGCACCTGCCAGACCCGGATGGGGACTGCACAGCCAGTAGAGGCATCTGCCCCTCTGGGCCAGCTGCCAGTGTGCTGTGACTGCAGAGTTGGCTTCTGTGTGGCACTACTGCCATGTGTGCTCCCTGCCCAGCCATCTGGGCAGCTATCGCCCAGATGTTCCAGGTGTGGTGGCCTACTTTGAACTGTCAAAGCATATTCTCCTGGCCTCATTTGGCCAGGAGGTCTACCACAGCCAGCTGGGTCCAAGGTGCCAGCTGTGAGCAGGCAGGGCCCTGCCACTAGCCTCCCTAGCAGGAATTCTGGTGTTCCCGATTGGAAAACTGAAAAATCCCTGATAAAAAAAAAATCCAAACGTCACTCTAAAATACCCCAAAATCCATGTTCCTCCACAAGTAAAACAAAAGACCACTATGAAGAGAGAGAGAGACAGCAATCAGTTAGGCAATGTTTTATTGATATAGCTACCATGTTAAAGCAGTGTGGAAGCCTACCAATGTCTCTATCATAATAATAAAGTGAACTCTACATATAGTAATGAAACATGAATATATATTTTGCTGCCCTCCCAAAGGGGCTAGTCCCCCCGCAGGGGCTACGGTCCCCGCAGGGGCTAACACTCCCTCTGCAAGATCTACATGCCCCATCTGCCAATGAGCCGCCAATGCGAGGAAGTGGTCAGTAAGGCTAACTGCACCTTATTGTGCATCTACAGATGCATCACAAGCAGGTCCAGGGAGGTGATCCTTCCCCTCTATGTGGCACTGGTCAGGCCGCAGCTGGAGTACTGCATCCAGTTCTGGGCGCCGCACTTCAAGGGGGATGTAGCTAGCATTGAGAGGGTCCAGAGGAGGGCCACTCGCATGGTCAAGGGTCAGCAGGGCAGGCCCTACAAAGAGAGGCTAAAGGGCCTGAACCTATTCAGCTTTCACAAGAGAAGGCTAAGAGGGGATCTGATGCCCGTTTACAAACTCACCGGGGGGACCAGTGGAAATTGGGGGAGGCTCTGTTCCCCTGGGCACCATCCGGGGTTACTAGGAATAACGGCCACAAACTGTTAGAGAGAAGGTTCAGGCTGGACATCAGGAGACATTACTGTACAGTTAGGGCTGCCAGGCTCTGGAATGGGCTCCCAAGGGAGGTGGTTTTCTCTCCTACCTTGGGTGCTTCAAGAGGAGGCTGGACAGATATCTGGCTGGTGTGATATGATCCCGACACCCGTTCCAGCCTGATGATCTGTTTAGGTCCCTTCCGACCCTAAGTACTATGATACCCCATCCCCCCGATTGCTGCCGTCCTGACCCCATCCCCTGCCACCTGCTGCAGCCCCCCAATGGCT
>NW_017728928.1:18870344-18871858 GCF_001723895.1 Crocodylus porosus
CTTACAATTTTGTGTTTGACAGTGTCACATGTTATATTACACTGTTGTAGTGTCTTAAGTTAAACTTTCCCATAAATTGTTCCATCCCAAAAGGTGAACTTGTCACAAAGTTAAGAGTACAGAATGAAAATTGTCTTTCATCATTAACTGTGGTATCCCCTACAGAGGAGACTACAGTTAAACATCAGAAACAAAGAACACCTAGCTGTGATGGGGAAATGAAGATCTAATAAGGATGCATCTAACTGTGACTACCCCTCACTAACTTGCTTCTCTGCCTTACATAGGGGAACTTCTGACTTGTTTGCTACCTGCTCCAAGAGTGACATCCGTGTGTGGCACACCCCAGAAAACAGGGAGCTTTTACGAATCACTATCCCCAATATGACTTGCCATGCCATTGAATTCATGAGGGATGGCAAAAGCATTATTTCAGGTAACGGTCAGAGACCTCTGTATTTAGCTTCAGTCCCAAACTATTCTCAGATGTTAATAAACATAGTTAGAATAGAATGGGGGAGGGCCAAAGACTCAACTCATTTGATTCATCCCACTGGCCAGAAGGCATTTCAGCTGTAGAGATCCTCAGGCACAGCAGAAGTGATGTGTGAGGGAAACAAGATCTGGGGAGCCAGAAGAGGATATGAACTCTAGCATGTTATAGAGCCCAGCTTCCCAGTAATTCACACCAAAGTCAGCTGAGGGATGTTGAGGCCATGGGGATGGAGAACCATTTATACAGATCCACTAGCATTGCCTTCTGCAGAGTAAGAGCACAGGATCCACTGCAATTCAGTTCTGAGAGTGGCAGTGTAGAGGAGGACCCTAGGGAGGGTACAGTAATATGAAGGATGTTGTTCTGCCATGATTCATTATTTTTTTATTGCATCAGCTTGGAATGATGGGAAAATCCGTGCCTTCACACCAGAGACTGGTCGACTGATGTATGTGATTGACAATGCGCATAGTTTGGGAGTCACAGCCATCGCTGCTACAAGTGATTGTAAAAGGATCATCAGTGGAGGAGGTGAAGGGCAGGTAATGCAGTGAAATAGCTGTGCTTTCATAACTATAGCTGGTAACTACCTTTAACGAGCCAGTCAGAATTTGAACAGGTGGGTTGGGCATGTTTAGCACCATCCCTTCCTGGGAACACAGGGACAGTTGTATTGACATATTCAGAGGGTTAGATTTTAACAGCATCCCAGTGTTTTCAAAGGGCTGATCTTCTTCACCTTTATAACTACATTGATTTTAGTGGGTCTTAAACATCTCAGTACCATTGAAAATATGGCCCCTAGTCTTTCTGTGCCTCAGTTTCCCATCAGCACATTAGGAACAGTAGAAGTGTGAAGAGGATAAAGATGGCAAAGGCTGTGAGATGTTCAGGTACTGTGGTGATAGAGATCAGGTTAGGTAGATGGGACAGTCTGCCAGCGGAGGTGGTTCAAGCACCTACATTGAACACCTTCAAGAGTAAATTGGATGCTTATCTTGCTGGGATCCTATGACCC
>NW_017728928.1:18871869-18905955 GCF_001723895.1 Crocodylus porosus
CCCCTACCCACCCTCCCATACCCCCAACACCTACCCACACCCCTGCAATATGTAAGAGTAAGACTTTGTTTTGAGCTGTTCTGCAAGCACCTCTATATACATGACACAAACACACACAAATCAGGACAAAATTATTTTCTTTAAATAAAATTCAATTATGATATTGTGGATGTTTGATTTTTGTATATAATTTGTTTTTTTCCCATTGCAAGATGGCAACCCCCCTTCCCAAATGAAGTACTTCCAGGATGAGGGGACAGACTTCTGGTGGCAAAGGTCAGGGGTTAGAGGGGAGAATGGGACTTCTGGCCCCAAGATGGTGACCAGGGGGCAGGGCACTTGTCAAGTGGGGGCTAACCCTGTGGCCCTCGACAGCTTGCCAAAACTCTTAAAGTGGCCCTGTAGCCAAAATAATTGCCCAGCCCTGATGCAGATTATACGATTTAAGTTGACTCTTGTGGGTGCGCAGCAAGCATGCTTTGCAGTTTTTCAGTGAATACTGCTTGTTTCACAGCACCTCTTCCATGACATTTGCCAAAATTAGGTTTGCATTCCCACAATGACTGCTATGAAAATTGAATATGGCCCTGTTTTGCCTAATATAAATTAACAATTGTTCCTCATTATCTGAGTGAGATTAGGTCTGTTGAGGTCTTATAATGTATAAAAATGGTTATCATATTTAAGAAAACTATTTAAAATCACTGAAAGAATACAGAGGGATTTTTATCTTGCTAAATTTGACACTTAATTTTTCCCTGGGTTCTGGCTGACCCCTTCCTGTCATGGTGAGTCCAGAGCAGGCGCAGGGCGGGACTGGGGCTGCACACTGTTGGTGGTGATGGGGAGGCGCCACAGAGCGCATGGGCTCTGGGCTGTTGTGGGATGGGGTTGGGCGCTGACTGGCTCAGGGGCTTTCTAATAATTTATACTCGTCTATGAATGAGCGAAGCTGCTGGGGATGCATCTGAATTCTGTGCATTACATAAAGCTTTTAAAAATATTTTGTAAGATGTCTAAAACAAACACTTAAATCCTTTAACTAATTCAGAAATTAAAGTATTAGTGAAAATGCAGACTTTGAATGGCCTCAAATATGAAAACCTGTAATCCTTTGATCTGAGTTGCACTTGTGGGTGGCTGGCACCTGTTAGGATCCAACCCAAAGGAAAACCAGTTTATGTGGTGGACTTACCAACACAGCCCAGCTCGAATGGGCTCAGAAAATCTTCTTTTTGATTGGTGAAGCCCATCCACCAATCGGGTAAGGACTGGGCGGGGCCAGCCCTGCCCTTCACATGGAGGGCAGCGGCAAAGAGCCTCCCGGACCTGATTGGAGCCTGTGTTCTGCAGGTCCGGCAAGCCTTTGGAGGCTGAGCCTCCGGAGCGAATCAAAGGGCTGCGCGCCCGGCACGCGGGAGATGCATCAAGGGACAGAGAGGCAGGGCTCGGAAGAGATAGGGAGAGCTGCCTAGCAGGTAGAAGCAGTAGCCCAGAAGAGCCCTGGAAGACCCCTTGGAGGGGCCAAAGCAGGAAGCAGCTTTGGCTACAGCCCCAGTAGTGCACAGAGCGGTGCGTGGGGCAGATCCTGGGAGCTGTGGGAGGCAGCTCAAGTTCCTGGACACCCAGTGCATGCGGTGGTGCATGGAGCCACCAGCTCAGGTCTGCTACCCTCGATGTGTGGCTGAGGACTCAGTGCATGCAGTGGTGCATATCATCCCAAACCCTGGGAGTGGCGCCAGGTGCTTAGGTTTGCAACCCCTCCCCAGTGTGAGGCCGGGCACCCGGGAGGCACCAGTGGGGTGTGCCAGAGGTCCGGTGGTCCAGGTTTCAGGGCCTGCACGAGGCAGCCCAAGCCCCAACGGAAGGCAGAAGGAAAAACCTGGTTGTCGGGACCCGTACAAGGTGGCCCGAGCCCCAATAAAAGACAGAAGGCAGGGCCCTCGGTGGCCCTGACAAGGCACTCACAGCTCTGGGAGCCCTCCCAGCCTGCTCCCCAGATGTGTGAGTACCTAAGGAATGGGTCCCCAGGGAAGCCTTAAGGGGGTCCCAAGGGATTAGAGACCAGGTGGGCCCATCTGGGACTGAGGAAGTACTGGGACCCTCCTCCCCCTAGGAGGGTGCCAGGGTTTGGCATCCTAGGGGAACACCCAATAGTCTCAGCCACGTGGGTACCTGGAGTAGGGGGAAGACTTGCACTTCCCATTTTGTAAATCATTCTATAGATATAGACATATACATATATTGTTATTTTCCAATGTGGCCTGGGTTAAGTAAGCAAGTTGAGGTTTACTGTATCTAATTGTTGTTATTGTTCTTGCCTGAACTTACCTGTTGATACCTGTGTTTATCTGCCTAGCTATATTTACCTGATGTTGTTGCACATATTTACCAATACTGTCTTATAAATCTGTAAATATCTGTATCAGTTGTATATTAATCGCTTATCTTTCTAAGGTTCCCTGTAAACATTAATAAATTTGTATATAGTTAAACTATTCCTGGTCCTGGCCTGACTCTATAGGGAATAGAGGGAACTGGCCAGTGTTTTACAGATCACTTTCACAGCACTTCTGCCTAGCTACCTATCTCTTCTATTTGGAGGGGAAAGCACATAGTTGGGTGCACCCAGATTACATAAAAAAATGGCCTTGATCTTGCAAATGCATACATACACCTGTGAGTACTTTTGTACTATACACATACATATGTGCTATGAACGTTGATCCAATGTGAGTAAAACATATTTATCTAGATAATTGTAGAATTCCCTCTAGACATTTTCATTGGCAAGGTATTTTTTATAACTTTTATACTAACATTTTCTTCTTTTTGTACCATGGCGGACTTCTTTTACTGGGACTAAATTCCAGAGTGTTGCACTGTTCACTTTCATTAGAGGAAAATGAGGATTAAAGGATTTATCTCCCTGTGAGGGGGGAGAAAAAATATGATAGAATTTATCCAAAGTCAAACAGACCTGATTCAGTAAGGCACTGAAATTTAAACTTTGCTGAATACACATGCTTTCCTAAATCAGGGCCTAACTGAATGACTTACATGTAAGTAAAAAAAAACAAACCAAGGGCTGAGTGTATTCAATTATTTTGGGGTCTGAGAGAACAAAGTAACTTGCATAATCTTGCCAATGTATAAGGGATGGGAGGAATAGTCTAAGTACAAACCTAACAACTAAACAGTTCTGTAACTTAGAATTAAAATTTAGGTTTGTTAATAAATGTTATACAAAACCCAATATTAATAGAAATGTTTTTATTAATTTAAATGCAATTAAACCATTCTACAGCTATAATAGAGACTCAAACAGTAGTACTATGCCAGTGTTTGCAGTAACAATAGCCTCAGCAAAATAATAAATCCTAGTGAAATAATATGCTTTTGGCCATTGTGGGGAATACTTAATTATGTGAATAATATTTCCTAAAGAATCATGTAGTGTTTTTCCTTATATAATCTCCAGACGCTGAAGGTCACAAGAAGAATATCCTCAAATGGTGACTGTAATTGAATCAAAGGATTTGAGAAACCCAAGATTCCCCAAATTCCAATGATTTATTTGCATTTATTGGTCTAAATGGTCAAGCAGGGTTCTTTAAGGATCTTAGACATATACATTAAGCCCAAGTTCAGGTGCAGCTATTTTTCCTTCCTTGGTGAAATAGTCTATGGGGAGGCCTTTGATTTTCTTTACCCAGGCTTTCTTACATTCTTTTTGTTGGTCAGCTATAACTTTTGTCTGATTTGCCTTATACTCAGCTACTGTAGCTTCCTCATATGCTTTCATCTGCTTCACTGTCAAAAGCCTGAATCCACTGTTAATGCGGTAAGGGTTTTCAAATCGTGTGAAAACAGGCTTTGCTCCAACAGAACCTACTTTGGGTTTAGCTTGTGCAATCATCATACGCAACGATTTAATTGATTCAGATGTACTAGTTAAGTGGCCAGTCACCAGAGCCTCACCCTCAGGTAGAGAAGTGGCTTTACCCGAGCCAGTGCGTGCTTTCTCTTCTGACAAGTTGCAGCATGACTTGGAGCGTACAATTGTTGGAGCAGGAATGCAGGAGCGCACACTAGACATGTGCAAAGAGTTTCTCAAGTTGAGTTGTAGCTTTTTAGTTTCAAAGGGTGTGGAAACTCTCTTCATAGTCAGAGAGCCACTGGCAGATTTCATGTGTTTAAGTTTGATTGTCTGAACTTGTTTCTGTTGCTTAGGGATTTTGGATGCCAGCACCTTTTTAGCATGTTCCTTCTGATGCAGTGGAGATCCCCAGGCATCCCTAATTTTTGCTTTGTACATCATATCGGACCTGGTCTGGTGTGACTTATAGGTATCCTGCAAGGTGCTGACTGTCAGGAGTATCCGGTCAGGAGACATGACACAATGTGGGCCTCTTTTCTTTATACTCTGGAAAGTAGCCTGTGCTTCAGCGAGTGAAGTTACACAGACCAGGGATTCATATGTAAATTCTCCAACTATAAAAAAGAAAAAAAAATTACCAATTGAATATGAATGTGAAACAGAAGTGAGTATACAGTGAGTCCAGTGCTGGTGATAATGTATTTCAGGGGGGCCAACCTTTTTAGCAGGCATGCAACAAATTAGCCCTGCACCCTCCCCAAGTGTCAGTCCAATCCCTTCCCCTTACTCAATATACTGCTCTGCTTTCTGTTCCCTGACTTTTCATATAGCCCAGGCCTCTGGGCTTTTCATATAGCCCAGGCCCAGGCCAGTGAATGTTACCCTTTACCATACAAGCTATTTATTTTAGGTATTCTAATGCAAGCATCACTGTAATACTGTCATTTCTATCCCAGAAACATCTTACCAGACTCTAGCAAGGCTTTTGTTGTTATTGAAAAGTGGGATTCTGTTTCTTCTTCATTGTCTACATGGCATTTTGACCCATATGCACAGGTATCCATTCTATTCTTGGATGTATAAGCCTGTATGTATAAACTGGGCATGTGCAATAAGCTATGTACTGGCCATGTATATGTGTCCCTTGTAAAGCCACAGTATCCTCAATGGCCTGGAATCATAGTTGACGTAAAACCCAGGGTTAGTGGGTTTTAGACAGTGGATAAATAGGGCTTGCATATATTTTAGCCCCAGTAGCTGAGTAACCTGGAAAGTAAGAGACCTGGTTTCCAGATTCACTCACCTAGAGGAAATTTGAACCTGAATCACTCTGATTTCCCAGCAGAGTGTTCTGGACACGGCACTCCACGTCAGACCTGAAAGGGAAATTATGTAAGGCCAAGGGGAGCAAGCCTGAGAGTAAGTGGCTCAGTGAAGCGGCTCCTGCCCTGGAAGAGAAGGGACCCTGGGTTCTGGCCTGGAGCCTTGCTCTCAATGAAGCAGGCGCTGCCCTCTTTCCATTTTTTTCAGTGATTATATTAAAAAAAGAGGCAGACACTCAGCTTCAGAAAGAGCACCAAAGAAGAGTTTGAGCGATGCCTGGCTTATGGCACGGTGATTAGAGCACTATACTGGGAAATCAGAGTACTGCAGCTCCAAACCCTCTCTGGATGAGAGGGACCTAGGATCCATGTCTCCAGCTTCCCAAGCGGCTGCCTGAAGCACTCAGCATTTTTTTTTTTGCTGATAAACATGCCCCTTTATGCACATATATAGGTTGTCTACATGTACTGAGTTACGTGCAGAGGGAAAGAATGGCTACCTGCATATGCATGCCAAAAATTCCAATAACTAAAAAAATGCTATTAGACAACCCAAAAATAGAGCTCCATTTTAAGTGTTTGTAATGAAGCTTGTGCAGCATTGCTTTGGCACTGATTTCTACCTGTACGAGAGAGTTTTCTTTCCTGTTCTGGTTGGATAGAAAATGATGCCACACTTTTCTTTGAACTCTGTTGAAGAGTGGATGTATTCACTAATTCATGATGAAGCGCTGCAAGACAGAGGGTTAGGTTAATCCTACAGAATTAAAGGGAATGTTAAATGAATTTCCATTTACTAATGTCTTCAATATCAATTGTTTACCAATTTCCTTCATTCCCAGCTTCTAAAGTTAGTAAGCCCTAATGGACTGATATACAACATTATATCCAACATTTTCTGACAAGGGAAAAAAGGAACAGAAAAGATTCTGAAATAAATGATAAGCCAGTGACTCTTCAGCAGACCAGATTCTGATCTCCACTCTCACTGAGATAAATCCAGAGATTTGCTAGTTGATTATGTGGATATACTTTGGATTTACAATCTTTTTAACTGAGATTAAAATCTGATTCAGTCCCTGCCCCTTGCAATACACATACTTGCAAAGCAGTCATATGAGGCAACTGCTTAAATGGCATTCTAGTAATGAAGTTAACATTTAATAGAGCTGCACTGAAGGACTGAGTTGGAATCATTTCCATGAATGTCTTCACAATAGTTCAAATGTTTAACAGGCTCAAGGCTACAAGTTTCTCAGACTTGTGGTATTTAACTATATATAGCTCAAACACATTGCATATTGGAATAAAAGGCCATCTAAAACATCAAACTGCAGGGATGCTACCATTTGAAGTATGAAAATTTGTATGCACTTGCATTTCGGCTTTACACATTATAAACAGCATCATTAACATGCATTACAGTGCATCTTTTATACATCCATCATTCTGCCCAAAGGGGGAATCATGGATTGATTTGGATGAAAACAGTGGATGCTTCAACCTATTTCAAACTCATTCTTTGTTAAATTAATGCCATTTTAGGGGTATGTTGCCCCTTTAACACACTGCCCAGCAGGAAATATGTACAGTACTTTGAAATGTTTCTGAGCCATTTGGCGATTGGTGACGAATCACGTAAGACAATTGTATCTGGTCTTTGTCATATTTTTGTGGAGAAAGATGATATATCCTCTGGGTGGCTACATCCTTCCTCATTCGCTGAGCATGAGCATGTTGATTAGGCTGTGTTTCATCTGGGGTTTCTTTATGATTTCTCTTATCTTTAGTTTCAGCTTCTCGGTCAGCTGGTAATGTATAATCCCACTCTACCTCCTCAAAGTTAAACAGCAGAATATTGCTCAAAGCATTGATCACCATCCTGGGAAGGGAAGAGGAATCTGGTTAAAAAGCTCAGATTGTAATAATCACATAGCAGGTTCCAATTGTGTCAAATTGCTTGTGTGCACTCTATTACAACGACTGGGATACAGACTAAGAATTAGTAGCTAGCTTGGGGGAAAGAAAAACTGCAAAAGTCAGTTTGTTGTAACCCTTGCAATCTCACCAGGTAAATTCCAATTCATGTTACTTGTTTGAACTCAACAGGAGTCTTTCATTCAGTTCACAGTACTACTAGGAATCATATAATGTCATATTTCAAAGTAAAATTTAGAATAAAATTCCCCCTCAGTGCATTCTGTTAGACTATGAAATAATTCTCAAAGGAATCGGTAGATGCCAAATTACTAGGGGCATTTACTACTAAATGGGGAAAACACTGGGGGAACATACTGTAGAAAACTGCTGCTGTTGTCTACAGGGAAGAATGTGATGAGACCTAATAGGTGTTTTCTACTTCTTATTTGCAGTAGAGCACTGGCTAGTTAAAGTGGCCTCAGATCCGCACAGTGAAGACATTCACACCAGATCCAGTTCCAACATAATATTCTGGGTCTATTGTCAGGGTGTGCCCAAATCCAGACACTAAATATAAACATTTAGTGATCTGGGGAAGTTTGGATTATCATAGAGACCTAATCTTCAGCATAAATGTAATACATTTATTTAATGAATTAATTAATTAGATTTATATCATTCCCTAGCCAAAAGGCCCAGGATAGCTTACAAGAAACAAGAAACTCACCAACAGAATTCCCTAAACAACACCCTAAAACCCAGGAACTCCAGTTGCCCCCCCCCCATTGCATCCCTACACAAACTCCCATACAACTAAACCCGCTTGCCAATCCCAACCACATCTCCCAACAACCACTCATATACAGGTACAAGGAATCTCTTCCCACTCCTTGCCATCCTTCTCCACCACCCCACCTCATTTCCAAAGGAGATGTTCCCTCCAAGCCTTCACTCCCTCTCAGAAGGGCTGGAAAAGTCACCCTACCCCACAAAAACACCTAACCCGCCCACCAAGCACAACACTAAATGCAAAAGAAAATGTTTGAGATGAACTATACTCAATCAAACAGTAGATGTCTCTAAAAAACACTTACTAAAGGGACAGTGCTATGAAAAGCATTGCTTGAGCAATGATGTAATCTAACAGGTTTAGATTCGAGTTCAACTGTCCCCACCCACCTATTTTCTATGATGTAGAAGGACACCCCAGGTTCACCTCTGCTATTGGCCCTCATCACCTTCAGACATGTACCAGTCAGGAAGTTAAATATACGGATTTTTCCATCTGCACAGCTACTGATGACTCTAAGGTAAAGAAACTCCAGGTACAGCACATCCCTGAAAGCAAGACATGAGAGTGTAAGCACATTCCTCATTTTTGCAGAAGAAGACTAAAATACTGAGTTTTCTTGCATACAACACACCTCCAAATAAAACACACATCATAATTTTGGAAGGCAGAATATGGGGGGGAAAAAGATTTTTCCAGAGTCATGGCTGACTGTGACACAGAGTAAGTCCTTGTGAAAACACAGTGTCCAGGAAGCATGGCATCAGGAGCTCCCTGGTGTGGCAGACTGCCTTGTGCAATGCCGCACCTCGCCAACACTCTGGGCTCCTATGGCTCCATGGTTCTGGGCTCCACACAGATGGAGCCTCTGGCTCTTGGCTCCAGGGGCTGCCTAGTACGTTTCCAGGCTTGTGGAACCAGGAGCATGGCCACCTCCTCTTGCGGGGTTTGCTCCACTTTGGATACTCTGGGGTACCAGATAGAGGAGCTCCAGGCCACAGTCCAGAGACTGCGTGCCATCAGGGATGGCAAGCAGGAGGTAGATTCCTACTGCCAGGCCCTTCTCCCCCGGGAGGCGGAGGGTCAACCACGGTCACCTTCTAAGACAGGGGAGGACTTGAAGGCCTCCCATGCTGTCCAGCCCAAGGGCCCCAAGGCCCGCCGCACCAAGTTCCCCGCCCCGCTGGAGCTCTGCAACAGGTATGAATCTCTTGCAGCCCCAGTAGAACCTGCCAAGCTGCCAGCTCCAGTAGACAGCACAGGCTCAACCATAGCTACCACCCCCGCTCTCCCTAAGACAAAACACAAAGTGTTTGTCATAAGAGGCTTCATCCAGAGGGTACTGAGGGGGGCAATCTGCTGCCCTGCCCCTTAGCCCGGGAAGTCTGTTGCTTCCCAGGAGCCCAAATCCAAGACATTGAGGAAAAGATCCCTGGACTCCTCCAGCCCAGTGACCGCTACCCTATGCTCCATATCCCTGTGGGCACAAATGACACAGCTCGGAGCACTCCCAGCCAGGTCATGAAGCACTACAGGGATTTGAGAGTGGGGCTAAAGGGTTTAGGGCCACAGGTGGTGTTTTCTTCAATCCTCCCACTCTCTGACTATGAGTGGAGGAGGGAGAGGAGGATTGAGGTAGTGAACTAAAGACTGCAGCGCTGGTGTCATAGGGAAGGCTTTGGCTTCCGTGACCACAGCCCGCTGTTTGGAGAGAGAGGCAGCGAGCTGCTGGGAAGAGATGGCCTCCACCTCTCTCCACTGGGGAGGAGGCTTTTCTCAGCCAGACTGGCTGACCTGCTCCACGGGGCTTTAAACGGAGCCTGCTGTGTAATGGGGGGACTGCTGCCACTGCTGGCCCATGGAGCAACCCTTGCAAAGCCAGCAGGTCAAGGCACTTAAGGGAGCCCACTCCTGCCCCAGCCCTGGAACAAGCGGTGGGCAAGGCAAGGGCCCTTACAGGGACACTTGCCTGCCTGTACACAAATGCCAGGAGCTTGGGGAATAAACAGGAGGAACTTGTCCTCCTTCTTAACACAACTAATTACACTGTCATCGGGATAATGGAGACCTGGTGTGACTCTATCCATGACTGGGCCACAGATATAGATGGCTATACCCTGTACAGGAGGGACTGAGTGGACAAAAGTGGTGGGGGTGTAGCTCTCTATGTCAAGGAAAGCTATACATCCCTGCAAGCTGATATTAGCAGCCAGTGTGGATGACTGGAGGCCCTCTGGGTTAAAATCCGTAGGGAACATGGCACAGGGGACACAATGGTTGGAGTCTATTACAGACCTCCCACCCAAAATCAAGAGCTTGACCAGGAGCTCATCAGGGAATTGGCTGAGGCTGCACACTCCCAGTCCATGGCTGTCATGGGAGACTTCAACTCCCCAGACATCTCATGTGAAGAATGTTTGGCCAAATCCGAGGGGTCGCAAATCTTCCCCACATGTGTGGATGAGCTCTGACACAAGAAGTCTACGGGCCAACAAGAGGTAAAGCGCTGCTTGACCTGGTACTGGTAACCAGGAACAACCTAATCAGCGACCTAATGATTGAAGGGAAGCTGGGTGACAGCAACCATGAGCTGATCACCTTCACCATCTGCCATAAAGCTGCCAAGTCAGCCAGCAATACAGAAGTCCTCAACTTCAGGAAAGCTGACTTTGACAAGCTAAGGAGGTGTGTTAGAGAGGCCCTAAAGGGCCACAACCTAAAGGAGAGGGGCGTTCAGGACGAGTGGTTGCTCCTCAAGGGAGCGATCCTACATGCACAAGTAAAGGCTATCCCATCTCGGAGGAAAGGCAGCAAAAAGGCACAGCATCCTCCTTGGCTCTCCAGGGAACTAGTGGACCTCCTGCATCTAAAAAGAAAGGCCTACAAAGGATGGAGGATGGGATCCACCTCCAAGGAGGAATACGCTGCACTGGTCCAGACCTGCAGAGACCAAACCAGGAAACCCAAGGCTGCGACTGAACTCCAACTGCCTACTAGTATCAAGGACAATAAAAAGTCCTTTTTTAGATATGTGGGGAGCCAGAGGAAAAGCAAGGGCAACAATGGACCCATTCTAAAACCAGACAGGACAACTGACGGCCAATGCCCAGGAAAAAGCCAACCTACTAAATGGGTACTTTGCATCGGTCTTTCACCAGTCCCATGGGATGCCCCTGCCCATTATGGGACAGGGAGGCCCGGGTGAGGGAGATCCCCTGTCCTCCATAAATGCTGACCTTGTGAAGGAACAACTTGAGAGGCTGGCCACCTTCAAGTCAGCCGGCCCTGACAATCTACACCCCAGGGTACTCAAGGAGCTGGCGAGCGTCATAGCCCAGCCCCTGGCACAGATCTTTGAGAGCTCCTGGCACTCTGGTGTAGTGCCCGAAGACTGGAAGAAGGCCAATGTGGTGCCTAGCTTCAAAAAAAGGAGGAAAGTGGATCCAGCAAACTACAGGCCCATCAGCATCAGCCTGACCTCTATCCAGGGGAAGGTCTTAGAAAAGACTATTGAAGAGGCCATTCTTAATGGATTGGCCGATGGCAACATCCTGAGGGATAGCCAGCACAGGTTTGTTGCGGGTAGGAATTGCTTGACCAATTTTATTTCCTTTTATGACCAGGTGACCTATCACCTGGACAGGGAGAAGAGATTGATGTCATCTATCTTGACTTTAAAAAAGCCTTCGGTCTGGTATCCCATGATCACCTCTTGGTGAAACTGGCCAGCTGTGGCCTCGGGTCCACCATGATCCGCTGGCTGGGAAATTGGCTGCACCTTAGGACCCAGAGGGTGGCGGTTGATGGAAGTCAATCATCGTGGTGCACTGTGACCCGTGGGGTCCCTCAAGGCTCTGTCCTTGGGCCTATTTTGTTCAACATCTTCATTAACGATGTAGACATTGGTATCAGAAGCGGACTGGCCAAGTTTGCCGATGACACCAAACTTTGAGGTAAAGCATCCACAGCTGAGGACAGGAGGGCAATCCAGGCTGACCTTGACAGGCTCAGGAAATGGGTGGATGAGAACCTGACGGTGTTTAACATTGAAAAATACAAGGTGCTCCATCCACCTTGGGAAGAAAAACCTGCAGCATCCTTATAGGCTCAGCAGTGCTATGCTGATTAGAACTACAGATGAAAGGGACTTGGGAGTCATGACTAACCACAAGATGAACATGAGCCTGCAATGTGATGCTGCAGCTAGTAAAGTGAACAAAACACTGGCCTGCATCCATAGATGCTTCTCAAGCAAATCCCGGGACGTCATTCTCCCGTTGTACTCGGCCTTGGTGAGGCCGCAGCTGGAGTATTGCGTCCAGTTTTGGGCTCCACAATTCAAAAAGGATGTGGAGAAGCTTGAGAGAGTCCAAAGAAGATCCATGCGCATGGTCAGAGGTCAGGGAAACTGACCTTATGACAACAGGCTGAGAGCCAGGGGGTTCTTCAGCCTGGAAAAGCACAGGCTCAGGGGTGATCTGGTGGCCACCTATAAGTTTATAAGGGGTGTTCACAAGGATCTGGGGCAACATTTGTTCACCAGAGCGCCCCAAGGGATGACAAGGTCAAACAGTCATAAACTCCTCCAAGACCATTTCAGGCTGGACATAAGGAAGAATTTCTTTACTGTCCAAGCCCCCAAGGTCTGGAACAGTCTGCCATCAGAGGTGGTTCAACCACCTACTTTGAATGCCTTCAAGAGAAATTTGATTTATCTTGCTGGGATCCTGTGACCCCAGCTGACTTCCTGTCCCTGCGGCAAGGGGCTGGACTTGATGATCTTCCAAGGTCTCTTCCAGCCCTAATGTCTATGAAAGTCTATGAAACCTATGAAAACACAGTGCCCTACTGCCTTTTTTCAGTTCAGGGACTCTGACACACGTGACACATAGGCGCTTTAATTAGGGTGGATCACTAATTAAAGTGCCTGGCACCACATGCCAGAATATGCGTAAAAATGCCCTCTTTTCCAGAAGGATTTACTCTGTCACATGAAGTTAGGCTCCAGACCTTTGCAAAGGGCAGTAGCAAGACTGTTAATGTTTGACTGTAAATAGTTATTTCTATACACTTCTATAAATAAAGTGTTGTTTCCACATCACGAGCCTCATCAAGGTAATATTAAGTGCTTTCTTGCTGCTCCAGGCACAGGCTACAGTATTCAGCTAATAGCTATGGCTGTGGGAAGGTTAACACAAAACTCTGCCCCTTCAGCTGGCTGAGTAGACACAAATGATAATCATCTTGACAGCTGCATGGCATATCATGTCTCCAGGAGTGCTCCTTTTCCAGCAAAGAAAAAGGTTTCCCTGCTTATAACACACCCCCAATTTTAGGGGGATAACTATGGGAAGTGGTGGGAAAAGGTGTGTGTTGTGTGTATGAAAATATGGTAATAAGGCTCTTTCTTTTTGGGTGATGGGTGATGATCCATTTCTGCCAGAAGATAAATGAGGGAGCTATTCAAGGTGCTTAAAAAAGCTGGATAGCAAATTCCACATAGCCAAAATTATGAAATTTGTTATATGTATGATCAAGAAATGAAAAAAAGCAGTCACTCAAAGTATCTAGTATATTTAAGATAACCTCATGGTTATTAGCTTTGCCAGTGGGCATTTTAAGTAACACCTTTTCTTCTAAAAAGTCTTGGAAAGTAAATGCAAACATTGGAAAGATTCTTTCAAGTAGTGTGCCTGATCTCTTTGACTGACTAGATCATATGTTTCTACACTGGGATAAGAACAGCATGACTTCTTTGGAATGAGTTCTGAGTGTTATTCTTTGTCGTAATTAAGAGTGTCTGGGACTTGCTGCTCATGTTTTTCTGGACATGTCTGCACTGTACTGTCAGCACATCCCAACCACGCTGTTCCCTATCATGCTCCACATTTCAAACCCTGAAATCCCAGTGAAGACAATCTATGGTGTCTCTTTTTTAAGTTGCTCTGTTAGCTTCAAAGGCACAGGTCTGTACTTACTGATGAACTATGTGAATGTCAATATAAGGCCACATGCTGGAATTTCTGGGAGGGTTGCTTTCAAATTTTTTTCTTTAAAATATGAGGGAATTGCCTACAACATAACTATGTTAGAAGAATCATCGAATCATAGAAAATTAAGGTTGTAAGGGGCCTCAGGAGGTCTTCTAGTCCAACCCCTCCTCAAAGCAGGACCATCCCCAACTAGATCACACCGAACAGTGCTGGAGTGTATTGCTGTGTGCTAATTGCTTGTGTAGATGTGCCCAGTGAGTGTCCATAGGAGAAAAGGAAACAAAAGAAACCTTCCATGGGGCGGAGGAAGCGGGTGTATAGGGGGGAACTCTAAGATTGTAAATTAGCATGTTCTATAGAGTTATCCCCAAACAGGTGACAGATCGGAGAAAGATACAGACAATTATTATCTATGGTTTCAGACATGTACCTGATACCTACTTTGGGTGTCTGAAAGCCATTAGGCAACTTTTATGTTTTCCCACCATGCTCCATCCCAAGGCATATCCATCAGCGCTTCCTGTTACTAGATGCCACTGATCAAAAGACAGGCATTTAATTGAGCCTTGGTGCCCTTCTAAAGTCTGGAATATGAAAGAGCCAAATGTTAGTTGGTGTAATACAGTATCAGAATTCAAGGATTACAATATGCTCATTAATAGTCATTTTGATTCAGTAGTCATTATAAGAAAAACATACAAAGATCATGGTTGGTAGCCAGAAAATAATGTAGACTTATCCATCTCTTAGCCTGAATTATTGTGTATAACATTTACATGTTGTTGAAGCTGAGAATTGAACTCAGACCTTTGCCTGTTAAGCAAACAGTTCATTCAGGAAAGACAAAAGGAAATTGCCCCTTACAGAAGCCATGTGTAAATTTATAGTTGAAATTCTTCTATATGTACAGTTCTGCCTGCCTTTTTCTGCCAAAGAAAACTGATTCTGCCTCTCAAAGAACTGGAGTAATGCTCATTTTGCACATGTACTGGTAAAACTGAAATCAGACTTTGGCTTCAATCTTTAACTTTCATATTTTATTGTAAGTTCTACCCCAGATCTGAAAGCTTCTTGCCACATAATCCTTTTTTTATGAATATTAATGCAAACAAAAATACTAATATCTGCAAAAATCAAATAATTAAGAAGACAAGAACAGGCCACATCAAGGCACAATTTTTAATTAAATGAATCATTTGCAAATAGGTTCTTTAATTGTTCAATCATTGTAGTTTTTAGTGTAACACACAGTTAGAATTCTGGATATGAGCACAGTGCCAACCACTCCTACTAGTTATCACGATGAATTCCAATTTGGTCAAGGATTAAAATATATTCAAGGATTACAAAACCTAGTTGCTCCCAAGTAATTTGCCTACTGCCTTCTTTAAACAAAAAAATGGCCTTGGCATAAACAGGAAGCCATGAACATATCACATAGGCTGGTGTTAAAAAACCTTATCAGAGTACTAGCTGCTAAAGAAACTTACTTTGACCAATGTGCATGTATCGACATGCCATACTTTCACCAACCCTCTCTCACAGCCACTAACTATGTGGGTGCTGTTGATTTTGGCCGTCCAAATCGCATCTTTGTGTTTCAGAGTCTTGATGCATCGCCCTGTGTCTAAATCCCACACTGTTAGGAATGGAAAGGAAAATCTTAAGTAAGTAATACTCTTATCAGAATGCTAAATTCCATATTGTATGCATCTGCCTCACTTTGTAAAATGTGAATAAATATTACTACTTAAAGCACATTTGCACCTGGAGATCCCATCTGAGCTTGGAAACCTTTGGTGCCAAGTACACTGTGAAGACAATCCCTGCCTGGAAGAGCTTCCAATTTAAACAGAAAGACAGAGGTCTCAGATACCCCACCCCATCTCCCACCTCTCACTATAGGTCTCCCACCCCCAACACACCCCCCCTTTTTTCAGTCTTTCCAGTTAGGAGCGGCAGTCTCTCCTGGGACATAGCAGATATAACTTAATGATTGGAAGAGTACTTTCTACAGGCATTGGGCTTGCCACCCAGAAAGTCCAGTAAGCTGGGAAGAAAGAAAAGGTCAGGGGAAACAGCAAGGGAGTGATTCTATGCTGATGGGTACCCATGCCCCATTCCCAAGTGAGGCCCAACAGCAAAAAGAAAGCATCACAAAGATGTTTCTTCCCTCAACACACACACACATACACACACACACTTGCTGGGTGGTGATGCCTCTGAGCGGCTCCTTTTCAAAACATTTTATTTCTCACAGAACTGTGGGAAACCTTTGACAACATTGACAGCACAGTGAACAATTGGTTATCAAAGATGAATGTCTTTTATTTAGGCAGATTAGCAGCAGAGGGCTGGAGGAAATGGCCGATGGGTTGTGGGGGAAGCAACTCAGCAGTCCCTCAGTACCAGTGCAGGAAAACCCCTGCCTCCGTGTTTTACACCTCCTTCTCCTCTATGTATATCACTGCTTGTAGCAGTAAGAAACAGTGCTAAGAGGCAATGTGGGGGAGAAGTGATGTTAGAAGGAAGCAAGTCCAAGCTGGTAGGTCTCCGGAGAGTACCGTCTGATCTAGCCACGAGACAGCTGCCTGTCACAGTCCCAAATCCCTGGTGTCCATCAGTGTTGAGGGACTGGGAGGGACGCAGATGAAATACTGAATCACAGTCTGGTTCCAGAGATGTAATTGAGTCCCAGGCCAACTTTCATAAGCTGCCCCGGGCTGACAAGAAGTTGGGAAAGGAGAGAAAGTGGCCAGAAAAGCATTCAATTTTCTCGTTTCCCCTTCTTGGAGAATTACAGTCCTCTTGCAGGGTTAGCTCCACTTCTCCTCTGGAGATGTGGCTTTCACCCATCCGGGATGGCACAATTTGAAGGGACTGTCCAGTTCAAGCACAAGCTGAGTTGGGAACGTTGTGCTGTCCCCTAAGTAACACAGCATGGGGGTGCAGGAAGGCAAAGTCATGGCATTCTCTGGCTCTACAGGATGAGTTGTAAAGCATACATTCAGCTAGTAGGTCATAGCATCTGTAGAGCAGCATCTCTCCCCAGGGCGGAAGGATGACTGCTTCCTAGGCATGTGCCACATTGATGGTTACTTTGATTGCTTGTAAATCAGGCAGAATGAGGAGCTGATATGCACTCTTAATCAGCTTGTGAACTTGGACCTCATGTTTTCTCCATGGACCCATCATAGCTTGCTATCCCCTTCTATGATTTCAAATAATCTGGGAGGACACATCAGGCAGGCATATTAGGGAGAATTCTGTAGCCCTGCAATACCAAAGCACACGTTCTGGGGATTCCCTGTTGTGTAGCGAGATGGCAGCTCCCACACCACACAACCCTCCATACGCCCTAGCAAGACATACTGGGCCAGAACTGATACATGCCAGTCAATACATGTCCAGGGGAAAAATCATTTCCCCACCACCACCACCCCAGCAACTTGCAAAGTGTGCTGCTCAGGAACCCAAGGACCCAGCTGTGACAGACCCAAGGAATAATAAGGAAGAAGAGTTAACAGGGAAAGAACCTGGGACCCAGTCCAGACAGTGAGCAGAGGGAATCATGAATTTACCACCTCGAGTGCCTGCTTGTGCAATGAGATGGCCCATGGAGTAGGTGTGCAACACTTGCAGGGCTGTTCTTCATCTTATCAGAGGACTGTGATACATAGCAAAGAATATTTGTTGCTTTGCTCTGTCTTCAGCCATGACTTTTGCAACTGGTGGGTTGGTGGGCTTCAGAACTGGTGGCTTCCCAAATGGAGAACTGTGGCCCAGCAAATAACCCAGCATGGAAAACAGGAAATATCAAGGAGGAGATGCTGGCAGCCCTCTTGTCTTCCTTCAAGAAGAGAACTGCAGCTGCAAAAGCATGGAGAGCTCAGAGAGAGGGCTGCTGTGCTAACCTTGTGAAGAGAGGAATTAAACAGGACAAGAACATGGCTGCAGATCCAGCCTGACACAGTCATGAGGGCTTAATTGAGAGATGGTGATGACCCAGCCACCAAAGGGTTAATCAGACCCAACCTCCAAAGAGTTGACTGGGTGCCACCTCACCACCAAGGGTTTAATCAGTCTGAGTTAGACCAGTCTGGCCACCAAAGGCCAAGTATGGCCAGGCCAGCCACCCAGGATGAATTGGGCTGTGTTGGGACCCCCAGCTACTGGATTTGACAAGAGCAGTTGAAGACCCCCCACCAAAGCTGATAGTTTAGGCAGCAGTTCAACTGAACCTGAAAGCTCCTCAGGACACCTTTGCTGAAGAGTTTCATACAATCATACTTCCCCTTCCTTTCACATAGTGGCAAGCAAAGTCCTTATCCCCAGCTGGGCTTCAGTGCCATGTTCTCACCTTCGGAGTTGGGAGTTGGGGCATATAGCACCTCTCCACATCTTTGAGGTTCAGATGAAGTTAATGAGCGGGGAAGCATTAGGGTCTGTTGTCTCCAGTACGTTCAACCCACTGGATGAACACTGGGGGCATACTGCCACAGCACACCATGCCAAAGGATCCCCACCTCCCTCAGGTACCCTGTAAGCATGTTCTGAGGGCCATGGGTGCTATGATTTTCTGAGGTGCCCCAGCCCATCACTCCAATCACCCCCAGATTCATGGCCATCCAAAGTTTCCTGCTATCCCTTCCTCCCCACACAAATCATTGAGCATTTTAATAAAATTTAGATAGGGAAATGGAGAGTCCATTGTCTGTTTGCACTATTTGACAAAAGTTTGGGGTCATGTTTACAAAGAATAAAATCATGTCCCAAAACTTCCTGGATCCCTTGCCTGATACCACCCCAGCCCCTGTTTGTTGCAAACATCAGGCAAGTTCACAGAGAAACACAGAGTCTGCTAACTGTATGCATTGTTTAATAAATATGTTTAATTAAATTTACAAACAAAAACTTTGTCCTGAGACTTCTTTCCTTCCTACTTGCCCATGACTCCCTCCTGCCCCACATCTCAGGGTCCCAGGAAGTCATTTGCCAGGGCTTCCCTCACAAGAGCACCCTGTTGGTTGTGCCTGGGCACTCAGGCACTAGTACACTGTAGTGGCCTTTGAGGAACCTTGCCTCCTCTGTCCAGGCATTGTGGTAGGGTTCCTCTTTGGCCTTGCAGTTAATATGAAGGACACAGATAAAGATGACAAAGTCAGGTAGATAGTGCTTGGGAATATCCATGCATACCCCCAGTGCCCTCCAGTGTGCCTTGAAGTATCCAAAGGTGCACTCCACAGTCATGTAGCAGCAGCTTCAGCAAGGAGCTGAAGAGTTTCTTCCTTGCATCCAGCCATCCTGCATATGACTTCATACATGGGGAGGATCAGGTACGCCAAATTACCAATTACTATAGAGAGGATGGTCATTCCCCTACCTGAATACTGGGAACTCTGTGGGCAAACTCTCCCACTTCATCAGGGCAAGGAGACCAGAACTGCAGAACACCCTAGCATTGTGGACCTTGCCCATCAGCTATCACTGATGTATATGAACTGTCACAAGTGACTGATTATGTGCTGCAGCCCAGCGGAGAAGCCCTTGCAGTCGATGTACTCAGAGCTGTAGTGGAGAGAGGGGGGCACAGGATGGTGATGTGGGTCTCATCAATGGCCACAATGCAGTTGGGATCCTCCCTTCGGTTAAATATGGTGACAAACTCCTGTGGGTTGGTGAAGTGGATGATCTGTGATGCCTGGCCCTGATGGATTTCCCAGTGTACCTCCCACACAGCCAGTCCTACCGTGGACTTGTCCATGCTGAACTAGTTGGCAACAGACTGCAGGTCTGTTGAGTTTATGAACTCCCAGGTGGTGATGGTCACATACTTCTCCACAGCAAACAGTACACTTATGCTGATGTTTTGCTGCTCCGTGGTGGGGGACAGCTTGGCACAGATCTCTATGAAGGTGGTCTGGCACATTTGGAAGCTCTGGCACCACTGCTCATCATCCTAAGCCCCAGGATGGTTCTCTCCCATCAGTTAGCGTTTGTGTCTCTTGCCCAGAAGTGTCAGTGCACATTTTTGAAGTGATCTTACAGTGGCCCAGCCTCAATGGTGTGCTGTTTGGAATTGTCTTTGTTGGCCATGTATGTGATGGCAGACAGAACCAAGGAACAATGCTTGAGGACTTGCCTTCCCAGGGCTTTGGTCATGTCACTATGTACTTGCATGCTGATGAACACCAGCTCCCACATGAGCTGAAAAAGCAGGATGAGCAAGCAGTGATGGGCTTTGACTCTCCATCTGGAGCAGTGCAGTAGGAACATGATGTCATGGTGCTCATCAAGCGAGGGCCATGGAGTGAGCAAGTAGGAAGGCTTCATTCCAGACTTAGAGCATAATCGATCGGCTTTCTGGAAAGGAAGCTGACCAGGTTCACAGAGGCTCTGTACTCTCAGCATAAAGCAGGGAAGGGGATGATCCTTGGGGAGGCAGCCAGCCAGTTGGGTTTCCTCTCTGCTCATCAGTTCTCAGGAACATATGGAAAATGGGCTTCTGCAAGGGGTGTCTGAACACTGAACTCTGCTGTGTAGCATCACCAGTGCATGTACCTACTCTGCTTTTTAGTGCTCCAAATGCTTGGTTACTGTAACATCTGTCAGTCCATTTACACTACATTTTCATAGCATTACAAATGTGCATCTTGTCCATGACCGGAAAAAGAAAGTATTGTTGTCATCTTCATTTTACAGATAAGAATCTGAGAAACTTTGTGTTAGAGCTGAGAACTAATCCCAGCCTGCCTGTCTCAGTCCAGAGACATAATCATAAAACCATTCAAATTTCATGAAATCAGTGCTAATGAGAGTTCATGCAGTGAGGGGATCACAGATCCTTTCATGTATCCATTGCTTACAGACCAATGTAAGCTGTGTTGTGAGAACCTAACATCTATATGATGGCTTACATGCTCATTTGTAGGTTCATACATTGTACAGGGCATAAATACTCATGTTGGGCTACATTCATCCCAGGGTAAGCAAATCTGGCTGAAGGGGTCCCATGGGAGTTATTTTAGGTGCTGCTCACTCACCTTTGATTGTACAGTCTTTTGATCCAGACACAAACTTATTTTTATACAAATCCAGGCAGGTGATAGTCCCTGTATGACCATTAAAGATTCTTACACAAACCCCAGTGTATATATTCCAGCATCTGCAGAGTAAGGACCAAGAGGGAGAGAATCCTGTGGTTAATTAGGCACTACTGACTAATTTGTTCTCACACAGGCTGGTACAAATCCAGGGTAACTTCAGATCCACTGGATTAACAGTGGGGTAAAGAGACAGTAGAATCAGACCCAACTATTGAGATATCTGATCATATATCTTGCTCTGCAGGCGCCAATGCAGCCTTAGAAACATGCATCAGGATTCACTTTCTACCTGCCTGGTAGTCCTATTTCCTATTTTCAGCTGCCAAGATAGCACAGGTAGCACCCCTTAGTGACAAAAAGGCGGGGGTGGGGGTAAGGAAGGGGATATAGTTTTCACTGGTGTAAGCTCTTCTCCTTTCCTGCCTTGTCAACTCAGACCTGTGAAAACCTTCCAACCTGGCATTTTACTTGTTACAGGTGATTAGAATTGCGGTATTTACTGATAGAGAGGACAAAATAAATCACTCTCAACTTTAATGTGTGGTACTTGCAATTAAGCACCTATATATTACCTTCTCAAGGCCTAGCTGTCTCTCCCTTTGCTCCTAGTATATGGAAAAGTGGTCAGATACCATGGTGATTAATTGGTATAAGTCTATATAGAGACAAAAGGGAAATCCTGGTCCTACCACAGTGCATGCAATGGCAGTTTTAACATGGACTTCAATAAGACTAAAACTTACTCCAGATACTCATCAAAAATTCATTTTGTTGCTTACATTGCAGAATATCTTGGCAACAGCTTTTTTTTGGAAGATATTTTCTTACTGTACTATCCAGTATTGGATGAAGCAGATAATCACAAAAAGAAATGTCCTATACAAACTGGGGATACACTTGGATATTTATGATGTATTTTCTCACTCTCATTACTATAATCAGTAAAAACAGGGGGAAAAAAACAGATGGGGAAAAGTTCTTTTATTTTGGAAGAGGGGGTTGTTAGAATTTCACTTCAATAGACATTTTCAAACTGGCTTCCCTAATTCATCTCCCTGCACCTTAGTACCAGTACTGCTCACCTGATGCTGAGGTCAAAGCTAGCACTCAGAATGAACCCTTTCTTCTCATTGAGGAACAGTGCCTTGATGCTTCCAGCATGGCCAGAGATCACGGGTGGCACTTCCTTCATTTGCACTATATCAAGGAACTTCACTTTCCGGTCTGCAGAGCCAATGGCCAGCAAGTTCCCACCACTGTAGTGGATTACCCTATTTGGATCTGACCTGGGTAAGCAAGCAGAGATTTAAAAGAGCTTTAGCCAGAGGTGTGGAAGCCACTGCTAAACAAGACAGTGAAGTAAGCTGTTTTTGCCAAGCATTTTATTGTGGTCATTGCCACAGCATCTCTGCTCCGTGTGAAACCTTCTCAAGATACCAAAAGCCAGATTCTAGTCCATACATTAGGCCTGTATCTATAACAGAGAACCCTACCCCTGTTAACTCCATTGGGAGGGGGAGCAGGAAGAAAGAGTGGGGTCCCCAGGGGAATAAGACCTTCAGGGCCCACCGGGGCAGAACTCTGCAGCAGCCAGCAACTGAAACCCAAACCTTGAAGCCTGGGACAGCTAAGAAGCTAAGGAGGACCACAGGTCAAGGGAATTAGGCTGAGCAGAAACCCCTAGGCCCACCTTCAAAGGCAGCAGTCAGGTGACTGGAAGGGGATGGACTTGGCTGTATATAAGCCTGGTCTCTGAGCTGGAGTTTGCAGCCTGACTACAGGCTGAGGAGCTGATGACAGAGCTGGCTGCCAGGAACTAAGAGGTACCCTGCAAACCTGGGCTGTGGGGATCAGCCAAAGAAAAGCCAGGAAGGCTGCAGCTCAGTTAAGGGGTTTGAAGCCTGAGGGGCCAAGTGTTAGTTTGGGGCCAGCGTGCCTCCTCCAAATGATGACTGACTAATATTTGCAAGGAAAAAGGGGGGCTATGGGGGTGGATAGAAGCCACAAGTATAGCTCCTAAGGTATGATTAGGGCCAGGGGTCCATATTTGGGTTCCATACAACCCCAGTTATGCAAGGAAGTGGAGAAGCCCTTGGGCTGTCTTAAAAGGAGAAGTACAACATGTAGTGCTTGGGGAATGGAAGAGCTTCATGGACCGGGCAAAGAAAGAAGGCACCAAGGAAGAGGTTACTCTGCCCTCTGGAGGCAGCCTCCCCTGGTAAACATGTTAAGATCAAGGCATGGCAGGTGGGAGACAGGAGATGAGAGAGATTGGAGAGCATGGACAGGCAATTCCCAGCCTCAAAGGGCATCAGGTGCTGAAGGTAGACTCCCCCCTACCCCCTACACACTTAAGTGGACTTTGGTAGCTAAGTGCCTTCCATCCTGTTCAAGTCCCTAAAAAAAAAAAACATTAATTCATTTACTTTTAGAATCTGCCATCATCTAACCCTTAAGACTGAGAGATGGTAGTTAACCATGTTAGTCTGATGTCCAGTAGAAGGCAGAGTAGATCTGCACCTTAAGACTGAGTCACAGAGAAGCAGGGAGGAAGAAGAGGCCCTGCCCACTTTCTGCACTGAGTTTTTCAAGTACTCAAGCAGGGTGGATTAGAATCACACTTAGACACCTAAGTCTACCTACACATTTAATCAGTGCAATATTGTCCTGTCCCATAAGAATCTCCCTTTCCCAATATTGATGACCCTTTCAGGCTTACATTCTCTGTTCCTAATGTTTCCTTTGAGACTATTGACCTCATTATTCCTAAAAGTTATTCACTTCAGACTTTTAATAACAAAAGAGCCTTCATGATCTTAATAACAGGCTCTTAATAACAAAAGAGCCTTCATCCCCTGATGTGGTTTTTACACATCAGTCCTCACAAGATATGAAAATATGCAAGGTTTCCTCATATTTCCCTTGTACACTGCTGAAACAGTCCCACATGCTGAAACAGCATCACACAAGCACCCTGCAGTTTCACATATATATATGTGTTACTCAGACATAGCTTCATACCCATATACTGGAACAGACCAAACTGGCTCAGGGCTTTCCCCTTGTCAAGCTGCTGTGCACCCACAAAAAGCAAAAATCCCTCACAGATTCCCTTAGTTCAAGTGGTGGGGCATGGCTATTGAAGCAAAAGGTTCTGCCTTCTTGTTCTAAGCAGTCAGGATGGACAGCGAAGTGTACAGGCACACATACTTTTAAAGCAGTTTCAAAAGGGGGTCTCTGATCAGTACGGAAGTTATTACATTTTAAGTTACATGTAGACAAGCTAAGAGCTATACAGTACAAATGTAGCAAAGTTGCTCCAACTTTAAACATAGATGAAGCAATGTTAAAACTATTTTGCAACATCATTATTGTTCCTTGCTTGTCAGTGTTAGAATGAAAGGGAAGTTGCATGGTTTTGGAGCAAGAGTCCTTCCTCCTCATTTGAAATACCTCCAAATGTATGTGTGTCCATACCCAGTTGGGGTAATTTTGCCACATTTGTATAGCTCCCAGCTTGTCCACATTGGCGTAACTGTTGCTGTAGGCTCTTCATCAGCAGCCTCCCTTTTGAACTAGCTCCAAATGTACCTGTGTCCAAAGCTAGCATCAGCTGGGAAATCCTAGGTTGCTGTAGGATAAACTTGGCTGGCATATCTCTACAGAAGGCCTAGTTAGGTTCACAGTTGTTCATGGGGGGAAACAACGCAAATGTGATGTGGGGCAGAATGCATTGATGTAAAGCCTAGGCATTGCTACCTTTGATCACATTACATCAGTGGTGCCCCAACTTTATTCAGTGGAATACTACACTAGTTCCATTAAAGCTTATAGTGAATAACTGCAACATATAACCCCATAAAAATAAATGTGTATAAGAAAAATGAATATTGGTCAGTGCTTAGTGGGCCTGGTTCTCCTCTGCTTCATAGCTTGCATGTGGCAGCATACAAAGTGCATGGTGCACAGAGGATATAACACACCACTAATCCTTTTTAATGGTGTTTTACATGTCGCATCCATGTTGTATATGTGAAAATAACTTTGAGGCAGGCTAGAATTTGGCAAAGCACTTCACAAACATTAAGTAAGCACTCCTGCCAAGTGTTACTTTCGTTTTCTAGGTGGGAAAAGTTGAAGTGACTCACTTTTGAGGGACTCTCACCAGAGTTCAAAAACAAAAACAGGAGTTCTTTGTCCCTAGTCGTGTACCCAGACTTACTAGGCAATACTGTCTCAAAGCTGAAGGTATTTTTGAAAACTAGTTAACAAATAGCATTTCAAAGTGAGCTTAGAGTGTGATAAAAGAGGTATATTGAAGGCTATGTCCTTTTTTAGCAGGACCTAGTTCTGCAAAACAACTGTAGCCCACAATTAGAAATATTGTAGTATGGGTGCAAACTGTGCTTCCCACTGGTAGAAAATAAGCCTGAAGAGGTGCAAGAGAACCCTGGGGGAATTGTAAGATGACACTGCTAGCTTTGTATAGCTGCTATTTGGTCCAAAAGGTTTATAAAACACTTTGAGATTCCCAGAAGTGGCAGGGGCTGTGATGCCAAATACTATATAGTAAGGTTCCCTGTAGTGTACATACTGGTCTATGAGGACGCGCACATTGTAGGAGCTGCACAAGATGTTTCTCTCCTCCATCCGAATGACTTCAGTTTGCTGGCCGTGATAAGCAGCCTGCAGGTTGTTCTCTTCCTCCTAGGGCCAGAGATAAAGGAAACAGGAATAAATAACTGTGGTGGAAGAAAGATAGGGGATAACACCTTATAACAGATAACCTCTTATACAGCTCATTTCTCAGATACCCTAAAAGGACTTAACAAAGATGCCTTGTGCAGTGTGCTCCCCTGCCAGAAGAGCTTGTTGGACACAGGGCGAGGGTGTATCTAGAGAATACTGCATCAGGGCTCTTCATTACTTCCTGCAGCATGAGAAATTGGAGCAACCTTGAGGCTTCCCTAACTTATGCTGGACACTAACTGTGTTGGCCTCAGGCAATCCTGAAATGTGGGAAGTGCAAAGTCAGTTCCTCCACCCTGTTCCTACCCTACGTGCATGGATGGAATAGCTGAGAATCAGGCCATTTATTGATACTTTTATTTTATCTGTTGCCAAGCCTCAGCAGCTCCTTCTGGTCCTGGGAAATAAGGCTGAAGCTAAGTTTTTACTACAAATTCACAAAAAAAAAAAGAGTCAAAGCAAGGAGTGCCCAACAGAGCTTCATTATCTTGGGCTCTGTTCTCCTGTACAGGTTAGGAATCCAGACTGTTCTCAGAAGCCAGGAAAGGGATTTCCTCAAGTAAAGCACATCTCCAAGGAAGATGTCATCTCCATCACTAAATGTAGGCTCTCCTCCAAGCAAGGAGGTAAAGGAAGAAGAATGGCATAGCATAACAAAGGGGTGGGGGGGACAACAGCAGACAACACAGAGGAAGCAGTCTCAGGTCTTGCCTTTGAGGGGGTTTCAAAAATAGCCCCCACTGCAGTGGCAGCTGATCACATTGCCACAATCAGTACTGCAGCAACCAGTGCTGCCCTGTGTGTCACAACTGGCTTGGGTATGGTGCTCCCCTGCTATGCCTCTGGAAGAATGGGGCCTTTTTGTGGCTCACTCACTGAAGGGGTTGTACCCATGGTAAAGGGACAATTAGAACACAGAAACTCCTGATTTTCAATCCTGTATCTCCCCCCTCACTCAGACATAGGAAAATTCTGGGAGGCGGAAGATGTGCAACACACCTTAGATTTCCATTTCCATTTTCGGCTTTTCACTGGGATGATATCTCCATCTTTGGTTATCCTTGGAATTGTAACATCGACAGTTTTCGCATAGTTGGGAATTACTCCCTTAGGGCATGACCCCTGGAATTGATAACAAACACTGGTACCATTACTGTACAGGGCAAATGCACTGCAAAAAGAACACAGAAAGCAGTACTTGTGGGTTTTAAGCACAGAACTTACTTGTTTCTATGGGAAGCAGTGGAGAAGGATAAGAAGAATTTACTACTTATACTGGTTGTTACTGGTGCATTGCTTAAGAGACCTGAACCACGCACACAAGCTTGTTGTTATTATATTGCTCCTGAGAGTAAATTAGCTTGACAGTTGATCATATTGGTTTTGCTTCTAAACTAATACTAAGGAAATTTCATTACTAAATAATATTTAATGCTTCTTGATCAGAGCAGTTGTCTCATAGCTCTCGTATAACTCTGCCTCCTAGCAGATAGTTTCCATCTTAAAGTGATGTCTAAAAATAAAATAATAAGTATATACTACATGATATACAAAAACAAGGAGGGGGAAGCCTTGCAAAACAGCTGAATTGTTTGATATACTACTAACTCAGCCGAATTATTACCACGAAGGGAGAAAAATGGGATTTTTCATGCATTATAATAGAACCAAAACATCAGGGGCCAAATCTTCTTTCATCTTGACTCATCTGCTCCTTATGTATCCAAATGCAACTTCTTAGGTGCCATTCTTGATGCTTACATACTTTAGACTCTATTTCCACCTGTGCAGTTGTACTTGCCCTTCCGAGCATGCTCAGTAAGGGACTGCTACAGCCACAAGGGCTCTGTGGCATAACAGGATCACCCAGAAAAGTCCCTAATTATACAATTGTAGAAGAATTACATCTAGCAACTGTATGATGAAGGTGAAGGGCCTTTCCACCTATCACTCATATACTTTAATAGTTAGGGTACTTGTCTAACATATAGGAGACCCCTAAAAATGTCAATCTTAACCTTCATACAGAGCTGCAAGGTATGTTCAGAACTTCTCCAAGGTGTGGGGATTGTCAGCACTGAGAAATCCGTTCGGATTCATCAATATCTTTTAACCAGAAATGGGTGAGTATTGACACAGCAGCCAGGACACAGGAACTAACAAGACTGAGAAGATTCCAAGGGATGAATCATAGAACTTAAGGATGGGAGGAGGACTTCCAAGGCAACATCAACTACATCCAAGCTTTCTTGGATCTGTATCTGTCTAGCCTGCTTTTAAAAACTGCCAGTGATGGAGATTTACTCATCAACTTGGCTGTCTAAGGATGTGCTCCAACACATCTAATCAGAACAAGTCAGAGCAGACTCAATCAAGTCTGCTTCATGTTCTAATTAGAATACTCTAGCATCACTGCAGTGTCACTTGTATTAAGCCCCCGCATGGTTCAAAGTGGCTACAGGGGTGCTTTAACTAATGCTCATCAAATAAGCTTCAGTTAAAGCACCCTGCAGCCATTTTTAAAAAACGTAGAGGCTTAATATACATGACACTGCAGTGTTTTAATTAAATCAACTCTCTGGGAACTGCTCTAATTAAAATTCACCCCCTATCCACCCCTAGGCATGTGTATAGGCAGCCCTAGTTATCTTCTAAGTTTTTACAAATATATTGTTTTGTTTCTTTGTGGTTTTCATTTTTTGCTCAAGTGTCTATCCATGAATTGGATTCCAGCTGATCAGTCTATAATTCTCTGGGTTCTTCTTTTCCCCACTTTTTAAAAGAGAGGCACTCTTTTCCTTTTTCCATTTCTCTGGAACTTCACCCATCCTCCAAAATTTCTCAAAAACAACTGTTAACAGCTCTAAGAATACGATAGTCCATTTTCAACTTCATCACACCCAGCTGAATTGAAAACATCTAACTTCCTCCATTGTTTCTCCTTCCCTATTTTAGCCTGAATACTTACCCCCACATCACTGGTGATTATTGTGTTAGCCATCTGATCAAAGTTAAATTTTTCAGTGAAAACTAAAGCAAAGAAAAGGCAATAAAAGCTTGGAACAGAATTGTGTTCCATTTACTGGGTGACCAAAGTGCAGCTTGGGTCTAACTCTGAGCTATTTGTTTATTGTGTAGGAGTGATTCTGTTACCCCTACTAGGTCCATATATGTCCCCCACTATAGGGGCAGGATCACTCTCCAGAGATGTGGAGATGACTCCCTATTCTTATGGATGCACTCATGCACCCAGAGTGAGCAAAATGATCCTTCTACACCTCAGCTGGGTAATTTAGAATTAGCCTCAAGATGCCCTTTGGGCATTCACTAGGTGAAACAGATTTCTGCTTTCTTGGAATTTAGGCTTTCTTAGAAGGAATTTAAAACAGAACAACTCACCACACACTGGCAGCCTGGCCAGGTCCCTTGCTGTGTGCTGGGTTGCTCTAGCACCCACTGCTTGAGGAGCAGCTTGGAGTAACTCAGCACAGTTTCATAGTTGGTCGGGTCAGAAGGGACCTGGGCAGATCATCAAGTCTGCTGCCCTGCCACTGCAGGAAAGAGTACTGGGGTCAAACAACTCCAACAAGGTGTTCATCCAGCCTCCTCTTAAAGACCCCCAGGGGAGGAGCCAGCACGACTTCTCTTGGAAGTTGGTTCCAGATCCTAGCCGCCCAAAATACTTAGGTTCCACTGAGATTTGAACTTGGATCACTGGATTCAGAGTCCAGAATGCTAACCATTACACCGTGTAACCCACTACGAGCTTTAAACCTGTCATGCTGTATCCTCCATGTTCAGCAGATGTTAGAGTCAACTGAAACTTTTTCAGCACAAGTTTACCTAAAATTCATCTCAAATTTGCTGCATAATCAAGCTTATCATAAGTGTGAAAATGAAGGGATGGCTTTCCAAATTTATTCTAAACCCAGCTTGCACCGTATGATATAATTTAAAGTCCTACTCCTTCCTAACATTTGCCTCCATATTAAGTCCTGTGGCAGAACTTTGCATACAGGTATAAGCCAGTAATTCTTAACCAAGGTACCAGGGCACCCTGGGGTGTCCTGAGCTCTTCTGAAGGGTGTTACAAGGTGTGAAAAGATAAGCAGATGAAAAGGCTCACCCCTGGCTGGCTACAGCCCCTCTGCAAGGAGGTAAAACTGTAATAAATACATTAGGCTTTTAAATAATGTTGCTTAAATCACAAAAGTTATGGAAAAGTGCCTTCAGTCAAACAAGGGTGCCTGAAGTTTAAAAAGTTTGAGAATCATTGATGTAAACTGAAGTTCTTGTTCCTTCAGCTTTCTCCTGTGGAACATTCACTCTGACCTTGCCTTGCAGAAGCTCTCAGGATTTTTATGTTATGAAGTAAAGCTAAATAAGACTCAACTGTTCTGGATGCCAAACTCATTAAAACATCTCTGCAACCTGATATAGGGCCCTACCGGTCAGCTCATGTAGACATTCTTGTTTGCAATCAAGATGTTTTTTTCGGTTTATGCCATTCTTGTTTATAAGCCCTTGTCCACAATTAGCAGAGAATCAATAAAGGCTTTTCTAACATGTTTATTGCTGTGAGTATGACTGACTGTAACCTAACCCAGCACTGGAGAATGACAAAGGAAAAAAAACTGAAAGAAGTTGGTGAAGCATCCCTGGAAAAGCCCTCCTATCTAATGGTTACAGGAGTTAGAGTCAAAGAGCTCTATGGCCACAATGGCAAAATAAGAGGCAAAAAAGGACAGTTACCTGCAAGTACACAAGTTCTTCCTGGACCACTCGTTGTGACAGGTGTTCCCTCTTGACCTCTTTGGCCACAAAAGCCCAGTACGGAGTCACATCAGTGCACCTGCTCAGGGACTTTGGATCCAGAAACCCTGAGAAATTGCAAGGACAAGCTGATTAACTCCAAGCCAAAAATTATGACATCAGGAAACCTCAGGAGTAATTGTGTTTAGGAAGTAAGAGGGGCCTACCCAGGATGTACTTTGACAGGTGGATTGGCAGGCAGCGGATGAAGTCTTTATACTTGTTGACACCAGAGGCTGACTGTAAAGATGCAGGGATAAGGGTGAGTGCTGGGTTGATTGAAGAAGCAGTAGATAGTTCATCCTCCTTTTCACTGTTTGCTGTGAAGAAGTGTGCCATGCCTCTGGGCCAAAAGCACAATGATTTGCCTATGGATCAACAGAATTAGCAAGAAGTTTACAGTTTCTAAGCAGTACCCAAGCACTGAAATATATTCATGGTATCTGCCCCTTGCTGCACTACACAAGAATAGGGTTAAATAAAACCTGTTTCCCCAGCTCTTTTCTTTAAACTATAGTTCCAAAGTTATTGATGAACATACACACTTCTGTGGGAGCTGAAGATCATCAGTGCCTTGAAAAACATCCTGTGCTGTCAACACCTGAGCCTTGAAGACATGGTTCTGCAACATGATGAACACTCTTGTTTCCCATTGACTTGAATGGGTTTTAAGGGCTCTCAGTAGCTCGCACGTTTATGCCATTAGAAGACCTTTAAAACCATTCCATGGAGTTTTAGCAGGGATGTAATTTGATAGTTTTTTAAAAAGTAAAAGATGATGTGCTCCAACTACCACTTCTGTGCCTCCTCTACTCCCATCTCTTTGCACCAAGGAAGTACAGAAGACCCTTTGCCAAAAAACTCAATAGATCCATCTGTGGAGGGATTCCTTCTGCTTAAAAGAAAAAGGCGACCCCTCTCCCTTCATCTCAGTGGAAATAAAAATTATACCATGGTACTGCTAAGAAGGGAATGGAAGGGATAGGCTGTACCTGGGATAATAGGGAAAGGAAGAATGGAGAACATTCTATATTCACATTTTTCCCTCAGTATCTATAACCTCTTTTAGCTTCCTTGCTGTACTGTAAACCCTAATCTAGCAGTAATCTCTTCTGGATTTCTTATCTCTAAACTTAGTGTTATCCATGTTGGCTTGAGACCCTTTGGGAATCCAAATAGTTCTGGTAGAATGAGCACCATTACTTTTTCAAAAGAGCACTATGCAACCTTTAATGGACACACGACATGCGAGGACATTTGGTTCTCCAGAGACAACTAGCAGTTGGGCAACTCATGAATGCTGCATCACCACATGACCCCAGAAGCTGTGGGGGCACAGCAAGCTCCCGCAGGCAGTGGCAGTGCTGTCGGCAGCAGAGGGGGCAAATGGTGAGCTCCCGTAGGCAGCCACAGCGCTGTCAGCGGCAGGGAAGTATGGAGAGCACTGACCAGAAGTTGGCAACCACCCACAAACGCCACCAGCAGCATTGGCAGCGCCTTTTTGCATGGGATGCACCACCAAGCTCAGGGGGTGCACATGCACCTGCATGCACACCCTATGCATCGCCAATGGTGCAACTTGTGCTGCTGCTAATTGTCCTTGGGGAAGGCGTGTGCCACATGCGCTCTGGCACACAGCAAGTTACTCCAGGTTGGGTAGGGGTGGCCCCAAAATCATCACTGGGGGCCTCCCAGGGTGGCAGCCACATCACTCTTGCTGCGTGGAGCCTGGCTGGCAGCAGAGCATGGCTCTGGCCAGCCAGGATCCGGCTTTGGGCATCACACACTGCCACTGTATGTGCTGCTCCGCTCTTTTTTTTTCAGGGTTTTTTTTTGACTCCTGGATATCCCTCCATACTGCTCCTTTGCAGCATGGAGAACAACTGAACCTACAGCATGTGATGCTGCACACGTGTCTGCTGTACCACGTACCACATGGCTACACTCATCTGGACATGGCCAGGGGCCTGGCCAGATGTGCAGGATCATGTGCTGCAGCATACACCCCTGCACGTGTGCTTTGTTTGGTGAGGAACAAATTGTCCTCCTTTGAGCAAACTGCCCTTTCCCTACTCCTCCCGGCTCCTGGTGTGCTGGAGCAACTGGGGCACAAATTAAATAGTAGAGACACTTTGGCTGCCAGTCAGAGCATCTCCCTGGAGGATTAAGCCTCCATTTGTTCCGGCACACACTATTGTAGTTTGCACCATGCTGCTTTTTTCCCCTCAGCATACATACCCCACATACCCCAGATCTACAGCATGGGGTGTATTTTAGCATTCTGGGTATGCAGTTTGTGGTGCCACAAACCCCATGTACCTGCATGTCTGGATGCAGCCAGGAAGGCTGGACTTTGAATTTACTCTTCTCTTAAAACACGTCACTGCTAGAAGCACAGCAGCCCTTGACGCTAACCCAGCAAGAGAAGTTCCACTTACGGAACTGCAACATTTTCTGCTGCATCTTGCACACCTTGGTTTGGCCTTGCTTATCTTGTGCAAATGAGAAGATCATACAGCAAGATGGCATGGTTGCTAGATGGCATCAGTGCTTACTTCTAGGCACATTAGAAATGTCATCCATATTAAATGCATTTGCTATGCTACCTATTTCACTATACTGGCTGATCTTTGCAGATGAGATCCCACTTCCAGGGACAGTGGAAGCAGTGCTGAAGACTTGAGATGGGGGTTGCAAATGAATCTGAGAGATGGATGTAGTGTGTTCTTCTGACTTGAAGCTGCTTTTGGGCTCAAGCACTGACACAGAGACTTTTTCTTCATCTGAAAGAAGATGCAAATATAGAAGCAATCAAAACATGCAAAGCTAAAACACAGGGCAACAGAAGTCCCCTATTAACCACACCTCCAAATAAGGGAATAACTCAAAGCAGATGCCCTTCCTAGATAACGAATGCCAGCTCAGGAGTAAATGTGACCTAGAAGCAGCATTTTGGCTTGTTTACGTATAGCAAGTTTATGCTATACATTAACCTATATATAGCAAACATAAGTTTCTTTGGCCAAATTCAGCTGATGGAGAATGTCACAGTGTTTGTGCACATACAGTATTGGTTTTCTACTTCTTTTGTCTTTTCTTGTGCTTCCCTTTAATTACGTGCGCTTAAAATATACGAGCTAAATTGAAAATCTGTCCTGTTATCATTCATATTCCTAAAGCTATTTTTAACTCCAGCAAGAGTATTTGTAGCTGTAGGTACTTTCTATAACTGGTATTTAAAAAACAAATGAACAAAAAAAGCCACATACACATACACACAAAAGTCAATAGCAGATTGGGGCCACATTTTGTCATGATGACACATTAAGTTAGTATCTTATTCTGCAGTGGTCTTGTTGACTTTGGGCCAGATCCTTAGCTGGTGTACATAAGAACATGCTGATTTGCTCAGGCTAAAGAGATAGTCCAACAGGACTGTTTGCATTAGGGTATCTGCGTTTGGGTCCTTGTTTGTTGTTTGTTTTTTTTTGGCAGAAGACGGCATAAAGACGGC
>NW_017728928.1:18905989-18921362 GCF_001723895.1 Crocodylus porosus
TCGGCATTCCTGCCCATCAGTGAATTAAGGTGCTGGACTGAAGGGTTGATCCTTTTAGCTACCCAGCATTTTACAGTCTTTACCTGCTTCGCTTGTTGAGCTGAAACTCTCTTCTTCATTGAGGAGGGCTTGGACCAGGTTAGCAGCTATGAGCAGTAACTTAGGATCACACATCTGAAGCAAGAAGAGAGTGTAGTTTGCTTTGGTCCAGTAGGTACTGTTTGTGAACCACCACCATGTGTCCAGCATTGCTCGCTCTAGCATTTCTGTATCCAAGGCCCGGTCAGAACTGGATGTCATCAGGCGCTCTTTAAGGCTGCTGGTGATCTGAGACCGAGCATAAACGGCATCCTTCCCATGGGTGGCCTGAAGGACTTTCTCAGTATACCTTAGTAAATCCAGGCTGTTCAGTCGCTTCACAATCCCTGTCAGGAACTTCTTTTGGGAGATGCTGCTGGCTCGCAGGAACCACTCCTTGGTGGAAAAGACCTTCCAGCCCAAGACACACATTTCACAAGTCTGGCAAACAGGAACTAAATCTGTTTTCTTCTCACACCGCAGATCAGGAGCGAAGTGCAGACTGTATTCCTGCCTTTCCATGTCCTCGGTGGGAGCCTTCTCGGCTCAGTTCCAATTCAGCGAATGAAACAGTGAGCTGGAAGGCAGGGAAAGCAGAGAAGGCAGGCCCCTGTGCCGTCGCCCGCTTCCGCTCCCTGCCGTTCCAGTCCCAGCGCTGGGCGAGGAGCCGCGGCGCGGGAAGAGCCACGTCACAGAGCCGGGGTTTGCGGAACTCGCCTCCTGTATTGTACGGAACTCCTAGGAGACACCCTTGCTACCGTAAACCTCCTACAACCTGCTACTGAAGCAGCTCCCATACCGTATTGAACGTAATAGATGCGATTCCTCAGTGTTACCACATTAACTGTACGAAATGAAAAATTAAGCAGTATCTTTGGCATGGAGCTTTTAACCCAAGTTTTTGCTTCACTGCATTTTTATGGGGATTATTGTCAGTATTTATATACAAGGAAGCTGCGTGTCATTTGAAAGGTTTTATAGTTTCATAGTTGTCAGGGGCTGCAAGGGACCTTACAGATCATTGGGTGCAGCCCCCTGCACTTGGGCAGAAAAGATGGCTGGGATAAGATGAACACCGCAAGATGGGCAGCAAGACACGCTTTGAAGATCACCAGGGTGCATGAGCGTACTGTCTCTGTGGGAAGCCTTTTCCAAACCCTCAGCAATTGTAAAGAAGTTTTTCCTGTCTAGCCTGCAAGTGATCCTCAATCAGCTTGTGCCCATTATTGCTTGTCCTCCACTTGGTAAACAGATGCTCCCCCAAGACCTGATGAACGCCCTTGATATACTTATAGGCTGCCACCAAGCCCCTCAGAGTCTTCTCTTCTTGTGGCTGAACAGTCCCAAGTCTTTCAGCCTCTCCTCATATGACCTGGTCTCCAGGCCTTGAATCATGTGCGTGGCCCTCCTTTGCGCTCTCTCGAGCTTCTCCACTGAAGCGCATCACCCAGAACTGGATGCAGAACTCCAGCTGCAGTCTCACCAAGGCTGATTAAAAGAGCCCTGTTCACCTAGGCATTAAATCCAAAAAAGAAGCAGTGGGTATTTTAACTGGACAAGCAGCTTTTAATTACTGCAAAAAAATGTAAGGAGCAGGTAATTTTGGCATGTATATATTTTCATGGAATTGTATTTGTGCTGTTTTATATTGAAAGTAAGGGCTTACACCTAAAACTGAACACTGCACACAGGTGTCTCCTGTGCATAGAATTTATAAAGCAAACAAATGAAAAATTATTAAAAATAAATGATTATCATGTGAACACTGTAAATGTTGAAATATGAAAGGGGTGATATTTTGGGTTATAGGTAACTTAGTTTTTTGATTGCAACTACCAACAAAATTGTTCAGCCCACTTCTTGATCTTCCTTCTCCAAGAACACATGCCTCCATGCTGCTGAATATCAAGAAAACACCTGGAAGGCCCCAGATCCGCAAAGTACTTAAACACGTGCTTAACTTTAAATGACACAAGTAACCCAGTTGAATTCAGTGGGATCTTGTGTTAATAGCAAATTGTCTCACTCCCACAATCACTCTACACCTCACAGTCACTTTTACAGTATCAATCACTTCCCTGTGGTTCAGGGAGTCATGTCAAGCTACCGCTGGGAACTCATATTATAACACAACCTCTGCTGAAAAATCTTTAAAACATTTTATTGAAGACAAAAAAGGAAACGAAACATTTGGAACACAAAATCACCAAGAAAGGCTTTCATTTAACGAACTCCATCTTCCCTAGTCCTTTAATTAAGGACTGTCCAAATTATTTAGTCTCCCAGGCTGGATCTGACCTGCCAGCTTCTCATAGGCCAGACGCCTCATCTCTGGTGACAGGATGGTGGCTTGCTGGTGCAGCTGCTAGATCACCTGCATTGGCGCAGGTCTGGAACCAAGGAATAAATCTTGTCACTACTCACCCCCCATTTTCACTTGCCACTGATTTGAGTTGCCAGCAGCAACTGAAGCCCCCAAATTTGGTGGTAGGCAAGGGATGAGTGGGGGGGAGTAGAAGGGGAGAGCCACATTGACCCCTTTACCCCTGGAGCTACATCAATGCTTCAGCTCCAGCAGTCACATGGACTACAGAGGAAGCATGGGGGGCAGTCTGCCCAGATTTGTGGTGTTGTGGGCTTGGGGCTTTCTGCTCACTGCATTTGCTCTGGGAGCTGCACACCAGCCATGGATCCCCTGCCCCCCATCCCCCACAGGAGTGGGGACAGCGAGTTGTGCCTCCCACTGTCAGGCAGGCAAGGGATGTGGCACAACCAGCTTGTGGCTTCTGGGGCAAAGACAGCAGAGTGGAGAGCCCCAAGCCCACAACAGGCAGCCTGCCTCAGCCCTCATTCCTCTCAGTTTTGCTCCAGTCCTAAAAGCATCCCCACACTTAAAATGGTGGTGGAGGCACTTAAATTAAGCTCGTTTGAAGTTCAAGCACCCCACCACCATTTTTAAGTGCTGGGATGCTGATCCCCTGGACAAGTCACCTGTGGCTTCATCCCACGCCTCACCCCAGCCCCAGGGTCCCACTCACTGCCCTGGCTGGGCAGCACCCCCAGCCCCTGCCCCTCTTTCTCCTTCCCTCACCATAGGGGCTTCAGCCGGTACCCTTTCCCTCCCCCATGCTCCTTCTCCACCACACACTTACCTGGAAGGCACTGCTTTCCACACTGCCCAGCTGCATTGCTGTAAATCAGTTATTGGATTGGTATCAACCAATATGCCTGCTGAATAATCAGCTATCGGTATCAGCCAAGAAAATCTTTATCAGTGCACCCCTAATATATGTTAATATTGGAAGGAAAAAGGAAACCCCCATTGACTATACCCCCCTGGTTGTCACCTACTGTGCTGCACTTGAACTAATAAGAAGAATGGTTCAGACCTTGAGGCCCCTGACACAGGTGACATTATTATGCAATTAACCTTGTTCATCACATGATAAATTGTATCATGTGACACGTTCAAGAATTTTTTGCACCATAAAATGGAAAACTTGCCACAAAGACATTCCACATTAAATGTGGAATATCTTTGTGGTTGTTTTGTATTGCATTTTAATTTGAATGTATCACATTTTAAGTTGTGCATTGCAGCTCTGCATAGAGCTGCAGAAAACTCTCAAAAGTGCCATGATGCAGGGAACTGAAGGATTCATCATGGCCCGGCATATTTCCAGGTTTGCCAACGTCTGGGGAGCAGGGCAAGTCTGTAACCAGGCAAGGGAGGGGGTAGCCCTTTGGCTCCCTGCACCGTGGTATTTTTAAAAACCTTATCCTACAGTGGCTGAAGAGCAAGGCTTAACTTGCCACATATTTTTTAGGCTGTAAGGAATGCATTACCTTTGGCATAAGTGCCTCCATCTTGTATATATCCTCTATTATATAACGATTGGAATGGTGTGTTGTTGCTGTAAATGTGTAAGTAATAGAAATTCTGAGCTAAGCTGCAGAAGTGTGGCTAAAGCAGAAGGCCCCCAAAGCCTTCATCTGAGTTATCACAGAATGAACTTTTGAAGATGTGACACCTAGTGAAGGAAAAAAAGCAAATAACACATCCAGCTGAACTAGATCATATTAAAACAAAGCACAAGGCCTTAAATTAGATAATCCAAACATACTATATTAATTATTCCTACTAATATGTATAAGCTATGATGGAATCAAATGCATTAACTGTAGTTCGACAAGGTTCTTTGGGTGAATCTGATATCTGTAACTGTGTAGTTTAGTTTTAACAGATACATTTGTGTTAGGTTTCTTAAATAGGTTGTCAAAACAAAGTATCTTTCTCAATGAAGACCATAAATAAGTTAACAAAAGCAGAGTGTTGGTACATAACATTCCATCATGGTAAAGGTACAAGGTCAAGAATTCTCCCTTCCAGAAGGGTAACTTTCACAAAAACATAAATCCCAACTAACTGATTCCTGCCAAGAGAACTGGCTCAGACTAGTTCCAGAAGTTTAAGTGAAACAAAGAAATTGAAATATATCCAATCAAAGTGTAAATAAATGCATATTATTAATGACTGTATATTGGTGGTTAGAAACCTGGAGAGTGTGAGGAATGAAAGATCTAAGACAGGGTTGTCAAACTCATCTGGCCTCCTGGGCTGGATGAGTGGTGTAAGGCCAGTTCATGTGCTGGATTTTGCCCAAGGACCCTGGATTTTGTCCATGGGCTGGATTTTGCCCTCCCTTGCCCCCTGCATACTGGATCCAGTGCACACGGTGCCCACCCATCACATTCCTCAGCTGCCAACTGCAGAATTATATTAACATCAGTCAAGGGACTACAAGAAATATTCCCACCCTGGCTTTCTGACAAATAACACTCTAACCTCTTTGTGAGCAAGTGCCTTCTCAGCGCCAACTGCTCTAATCGCTGTTTTCTCCCTCACTCTCCTGCCATGCCTTGTCGAGAGAAAAGGAATAAAAGGGGGTTGACAGCGAATCATGTAACAACAGACATTTGGTGTTCTGGTTTCTGGCTCATGGCTCCATCACCCCCTATACCTTGCCCATGCCCAACCCATGTCTCATTGACCAAGTAACTTCCCCTTTGGGTACAGAGGTCTTTGCCCAGCTTATTTCTTCAGCAGCCTGGTTTCCCTTCCTCTAAGTGGGGTCTTTTTCCCTCCACCTTCTTATGTTTGGTCCCTCGAGTCCCATTATAGAGTCTCCTCTACTTGGGCTTTATTTGTAACAGTCTTTACTCACTTGCACCCTCCCACTCAACTTTTACCTGGGATCTTCTGCTTGCGCCCTGTCACTCCTCCCAGGGATTTGGTGCCTTCCCCAAAGGACTCACAATAGGTGTCTGCTTGACGTCGTCCATCACAATTCTCTCCACACCATTGGGGTTCTCTGTCTGGTAATGGTCCCCTGTTACACTCTCCCAACTCATCATCAGAAGAAAACCCCCACTAATCAACAGACATCAAATAGGACCCAGCCCTGCCTTAACACCTTAACAACAGATGCAAAACTTATCAGCTCATGTCTACTGCCACAATAATCAACAGTCCTCACAACAAAACCATCAGAATCTATAAATCCTACAAGCAAGAATGTGCTACATCTTATCTAGGACACCAAATACCTTCATGGAAACTGTATGGGTGAAATGAGACTAAAATTACACAAAAAGAATGATCACAGAAAAAAGATTAAAGACAGAGACACATGAACATGGGTGGGAGAGCTTTATATACAACCTCTGACTTCACAGTTCTTGTGCTCAAGGGAAATTTACAGAACACCATCAAAAGATAGGCCTGGGAACAACGATTCGTAAAATGACTGGACACTAGAAGCCAAGGACTAAATGCAGACTTTATGGCTCTTTATAAACACTCAATCCCTGCTAATCTCTCTGCCACAGGTATTAACAACCCTCTTCCCATTCAAATGGTCTTGCTCTTCCACTTCACGCTATTCTTTTTTCACAGCATGTGAAGTAAACCCCTGCTTACAAAAGCTTATGCTATACATCTCTGATTTAGTCTATAAAGGTGCAAATCGACTGTGACTTCTTTCTTCTGCATTCTTCTTGTCTATTCATTACTTTAGCAATGTCTTTTCTCCTTTTTCACAGAAGAGCAGACTGCTTTTATTTATATATGGAGTTTTACACAGACCATTTTTCCATCTACTGCTTCATTCAAAATGTGCCTTCTTTTCTCTAAGACCTGAAGAAGGGTGCCATGTACCTAAAAGCTTGTCTGAATCTCTCCCAGCTGGGCAGTTGGTCCAATACAATTAATAACCCACAAAAATCTTGCCTCTCACATTCTTCTTACTATAATTATTTACTTTTTGGTGATACGTACACTTTGTCCTTTAGATAGGAGGCAGGATAGAGATACACCTTATAAACTAATTAAATCAGAAATGCAGAAGCTGAAGTGAGCCCTAAATCAGGTAATAAATAATCAGGAGACATGTGAGAAGTTTCTCCTTAGCTAATAATTAAACTTAAGCACTAGGCCTGTGTGAGTCGGCAGCAATCTGATCTGGCTTCAGATCCGGCCACTTTGGATGGCTGTGATCCGATCTGGAGCTCTGGACCGGATTTCCACCTCAATCCAGCCGAAGCAGCTCCAAAGGTATAAAGGGGAATCAATAAAATATCTATACCTTTGTTGGTTTTTGTCTGATTTGGATGAAAGTTTTAGAGACTGTAGAGTCTGCAGAAATAATAAGCTTGCCAAGTTTTAAGAAGATTGGTGCATAGGTTTGGGGGGAGCAGCACCCCAAATTCTTGAAAGCAAAACTCATGTCAAGTCTAGGCAGTACAGCATAGTGGGGTGAAAAGTGCATGGGTGGTAGCGCTTACTGCGTCCACAAAGTCTGCCAAGTTTCAAGAAGATCAGTGCAGGGGTTTTGGGGGAACTGTACCCCAAATTCTTGAAAGCCAAACTCATGTCACGGCTGCGTGTTACATGGGGGCGGGGGTGTCAAAACTGCAGGGGTGGTAGCTCTTACTGAGGCCACAAAACCAGCCAAGTTTCAAGATCAGTGCAGGGGCTTGGGGGAAACTGCATCTCAAGCTGTGGACAAGTAAAACTGGTGCCACGGGTGACACTGTGTGTGTTCAGGCGCAGCAGGGTGACAGCTGCAGGGATGATGGCCCCTGCTGTGATGCCTGCCAGCTGTGGAGGAGATTGGTGCAGGAGGAGGCTGGGGCCCTGCACCCCAAGCTGCTGACCAACAAAACTCAAGCCAACACTGTCTCTGTCCTGGGGCAGTTCATTGTCTGTATTGATTTTTTCCTCTCCTTAGCCTGGTTTTGTAGGTGCTACTTGACATTTGTTAAGTCATTATGTAGTAACTAGGTCGTGTGTATTGAGCTGGTCCCTGAGTCCCTGGTCCCTGAGTGAATCATGACTGATGGATTGGTAACTGGGAACCCAGCAGCTACGCAGCCGGGCCTGCAGCAGCGTCTCCCCTCCCGCCCCAAGCCAGACAGTCAGTCCCACAGCACCCATGGCACCAGTTTTGCTTGTCTGCAGCTTGAGGGGCAGTTCCCCCCAAACTCCTGCACCGATCTTCTTGAAACTTGGCAGGCTTTGTGGCCTCAGCAAGAGCTACAATCCCTGCAGTTTTGACCCTGCTGTGTTGTAACACATAGATGTGACAGGAGTTTTGCTTTCAAGAATTTGGGGTACAGTGGCCCCACAACCCCTGCACCAATCTTCTTGAAACTTGGCAGGTTTCATGCTCTCTGCATAGTCTAGCATCTCTGAAAAGTTCATCAGACAAAAAACAACGAAGTTATAGATATTTTATTGTTTCCCCATTATACCCTACGGCTGGATCTCCGAGGCGGCTCTGAACCGCTTCGGGAAGCCGAACAAGGCAGCGCTTCGACCCCGATGTGCTGCTTCCGACCCCAAAGCGTCCGAAGCTTCTCTGGATACGAAGCTCTGTCCGAAGCCTTGCACAGCTCTGTTAAGCAATGCAAAGTGTAACGGGGTATCAGGGCAGCTCCCCAGCCCCTGGGCAACAAGTTACCCAGATATCCATACCAACAGGAATCTGCGTAGCTTGGGTGTCTGATCAGAAGCCAGGGCACGTCAGCACCGAGAGTCCTCCCGACTCTGACCCTGATACCTGTCGGCCTGGCATTGGTTGCAAGAATACCCAGGCATGGTCAACCCAGCCCAACAACTCTTTAACCCTTTCTTCACCGAGGGCTAGCCAATCCACGTGACCACACACCCTCCCCCCTTAAAGCCCCTTTGGGGCACTTCCCTCCCTGGGTACCTCTGTAGCAGGACCTGGCTGCAGGGGTGTCTGTGATGTCTCCTGGTGGCCACACAACTTCTGACCCAATCCGGTTCTCAAAGTTTCATAGTTGTTAGGGGCTGGAAGGGATCTTACAGATCATCGGGTCCAGCCCCTCTGCACTTGGGCAGAAAAGACAGCTGGGATCAGATGAGCCCAGCAAGGTGGGTGTCAAGACACGTTTTGAAGATTGCCAGGGTGGGTGACTGTACCACCTCTGGGGGGAGCCTGTTCCAAACCTTCAGTACACGATTTGTAAAGAAGTTTTTCCTTATGTCTAGCCTGAAGGGATCCTACATCAGCTTGCGCCCATTATTTCTTGTCCTCCCCTGGTGGGCCTTGGTAAACAGATGCTCCCCCAGGTCCTGATGTATGCCCTTGATATACTTAGAGGCTGCCACCAAGACCCTCAGAGTCTTCTCTTCTCATGGCTGAACAGTCCCAAGTCTTTCAGCCTCTCCTCATATGACCTAGTCTCTAGGACTCCCATCATGTGCATGGACTCTCTCAAGCTTCACCACATTGTTCCGGTGCCCAGAACTGGAGGCAGAATTCCAGCTGCGCTCTCACTAAGGCCGAGTACAGAGGGAGGGTGACATCCTTAGCCTTGCTCGAGATGTCTTGAGAGATGCATGCCACTGTTTGATTAGCTCTGTCAGCTACAGCATTGCATGGGTGGCTTATGTTCATTTTGTTGTCTATCACAATACCTGGCTCTCATTCAGATGTGGTGCTAGCAAGCGTAGCACTGCAGAACTGGAAAGTGTGTTGTAAATTATTTCTCCCCAGATGGAGCACTTTACATTTCTGCATATTAAATGAATCTGGTTGAGGTCTTCCCACCTCGCGAGCCTGTCCAGGTTGGCATGCATTGCCAGCACGTCTTCAAACGTGATCACACTCCCCCATAGTTTAGTGTCATTGGTGAACTTTGCTGGTTCGCTTTAATACCCAAATCCAAATTGTTGATGAACATGTTGAAAAGTGCTGGTGCAGGTATTGAACCCTGAGAGATGCCACAGGTCACCCTCTACCATGATGCCTCAGCTCCATCAACCCATACTTTCTGGGTCCCACCACGGAACCAGTTACCTAGCCACTGAACCACAAAGGAGTCAAGGCCACATTTGCCCAATTTTTTCATGACTTTATGAGAGACCAGGTCAACGGTCTTTTTGAAGTCCAGGTATATAACATCAACCTCCTTTCCCATGTCCAGGTGGTGAGTAACCTAATCAGTAACCTGATCAACCTAAATGAGGTTGGTCTGGCTTGACCTGCCCATAATGAAGCCATGTTGGCTATCCTTCAGAATACTGCCTTTTGCTAGCCTGTCTATAATGGGTTCTTTGATAATTTTCTCCAGTATTTTACCAAAGATTGAGGTCACACTGATTGGCCTGTAATTTCCTGGGTCCTCCTTTCTCCCTTTCTTAAAGATAGGCAGCACATTGGCTTTCTTCCAATCTTCTGAGTGCCACGAGTCTTCACGTAACTTTGCCATTGGTTGCGCGATTACATCGTCCGGTTCTTATAGCACCCTCGGATATAGTTCATTTGGTCCTTCTAACTTGTAGATATTTAGCCTTTGTAGGTGCTCCCCCACAAGATCTATGCTAGCTGTGGGATGGTGGTCACCGCCACCATGACCATCCTGTAACCTGTCAAGTAGGCTAATACTGTCGGACTGGTGGAATACTGACGTGAAGTATGATTTCAGGAGTTCAGTTTTGTCCTGAGTGTCGGTTATCAGCCATCCAGTTTCATTCTTTAGGGGCCTTATACTTCCCTTCTTTTTTTCTCTGACTTCCTACTTATCTAAGGAAGGACTTTTTGTTGTCCTTGATTCCAGTTGCCAATCTGTATTCAGGGCTAAGGGGGTCTCCCAGGCTTTTTGCTGCCTTTCTTCCTTTGAGCTTTTAGGATTGCTTCCTTGAGGAACAACCATTCTTCTTGTACCCCCTTTCTCATTGGACCATAGTTTGCAGGGCCTTGCCAACCAATCCCCTATGCTTGTGGAAGTCAGCTTTTCTACAGTCAAAGATTTCTACTTTACTGGCCAATTTCCCTGACTTACAGTCAATGGAGAAAGTGATCATCTCATGGTCACTGGTGCTCAGTTTCCCTTTGATCCTCAGTTCATCCCTTTTGGCCAGAACCAAGTCTAGGAGTGTCTTGCCCCTGGTTGGCCAATAGGCTTCTTGTGTTAGATAGAGCTCCTCAGTGCAAGTCTGTGCCCCCCTGTGACCAGTCCCTCTGGGTCATTCCGGGATGGCTGATTGCTGCAGTCACTGAAGTTGCTTTTGGGTCGTGGCTGCGGCTGCTTCTGGAAGCAAGCGCCAGCCAATCATTGCAGCTGCTCCCATAAGCAGCCACAACCACTCCCGAAAGCTGCTGCAGCGAGCACAGTGATTGGCCAGTGCTTGCAGGGGATGCACCGGCATTCCTGCCTGCTCCCCCTGCCCTTTGCCTAAGCGGTGAGAGTGGCCATCAGGGCATGCACCAGTGCTCTCAGGGGGTGCACGTGCACTCCCGTGCACCCATTATGCATCACCACTGTGAGGAAACTTTGTGAATGATCGTATCTAGCTGAGCGCTCATCCCACAAGATGTCTGGGTAGTTGAAGTCACCCATGACAACCATGCTCTGAGAGCGTGCAGCCTCTGCCAGCTCTCTGGAGAATTTCTGGTTGAGCTGTTCCTCTTGGTTTGGAGGTCTGTAATAAAATCCTACAGTCAAATTGTCTTCCCCATGCTCTCCCCATATCTTGACCCAGATGGTCTCAAGTCACCCTTCTTCGTTTCCAGTCTTTGCTTCTAAGGAAGTGTAATGTTCCTTCACATAAGGATCAACTCCACCACCCTTCTTCCCAATATGATCCCTCCTATACAAGATGTATCCACCTATGCCTGTGGTGCAGTCCTACCAGGTCTCCATGGTCCCTCTGAGATTGTATCGATTGTTCCTCCTGCTTGTTTCCCATTCTTGTGGCATTAGTGTATAAACATCTAAGCCTGCCATCAGAAGCCCTAGGCTTTCAGGTGAGCTGTGGAATAACCTGTCCATTGGCTGGTGTCAGAGAAAGCTTCCTATTGTACCCTGGGATGCTAGTTTTAAGGCTGTTATATTTCAGGCTTGAAAATGATCGAACCACAAAGGGACTTGAACCCTCAATCTTCTGATCCAAAGTCAGATGACATATCCATTAAGCCACATGGTCTAAGGGTACTGGCTTGGTTTTCTTTTCCTGCCATACCTTGATGCATCTTATAATGACTAAGGACACTACTCCCAGGGTCCCAGGGTAAGCCTTCATCCTCTGGCCAGTTGCTTCTTCCTGTACCCAGCTGTCCCAGTCTTACTCCTGAAGCACTAAATTGTGGCCTTCTGGGCCCTGTTAGTGCTTCGGGACACCAGTTGCCTTTTGGGCTGTATTTGTAGTTTCACTATTCCCCTATAGCATACGATTCATCACAGATATCACTTCATCATCATTTACTTTCCTGTATAGGCTTTGGCCCTCTCTTCCTGGGGCTGTGTCTCCTCAGTGGGCTCCTGGGGTCATCCCCTTGAACTCTCAGCTTCTCCTTCCCCTATGTAGACTGCCTGCTGCTAGACTGGGGGCTGGGGCCTGGATTGGTCAAGGGAAGCGGCAACCTACTTTAAACTTCCTCAAAACCTTCCCAATCATAGCTGAGGACAACAGGATAGACCAAGGAGTCCACCAGGACTACCAAGATGAGCTTTGTGTGCCCTCCCACTGACAACAGTACCTGGGCCCAGAAGTAGAGTTTCACATCCTCATAAATGCACTGGATGTACATCATATCCAGAGGTTCCCCAGGATCTGAGAATAGGGATTTTCTAATAATTGTTTGGGCACACACTGAATCCACCAGGGCCATCACCTTAGTGCCATTTACCATGATCAGGACCATCAGTTCTGCAGGCTGGGCAGCCCAAGACCAAGGTTCTACTTTCCAGATTTGGGCATAGTAACACTCCATATGCAGGCAACCTCAAGCCCAATGTCCAGGCTGGCCACAAGTAAAACAAGCAAATACACTTGGGAGGAGCAAGTGATCAGAAGTATTTTTATTGCAGGAATATTTACAGACCCTCACCCAAGTCAGTCTCCATTGTGCCAGGTGCTGTGCAAGCACATAGAAAGATACAGGCCTGCCAAATACAGCTTACAGTCTCAAAAGAAATAACAGACATGGCATGGGATAAAAATGGCATTGTCTTCCCCATTTTGCAGAAACTGAAACACAGACAGATTAATGTCACAGAGGGAGAGCCTGGCAGATTTCAGAGCTAAGCATTTTCATCGCTTTGCTGCATTTCTTTGAATATTTTGAATTCTCTTTATGCACCTGACTTGTTCTCACTTCCTGTTCCCTACCCTCTTAGGAAGATACTGAGCGCCTGGTAGCATGGAATTTGTAGTGCAACTTCTTCTCCTCCAAACCACTCCACAGAGACACCACGTCCATGTCTTTGTCTTCTGTGGCTGCCTTGAAGATGAAGTTCTGAAGCAGGATGGTGAGGAAGAGAAACAGCTCCATCTGGGCTAGCCCTTCCCCTGGGCATGCCCGCTTTCCTAAGAAAGCATAGGAAATAAAACAGCCAGGCATGATGCAGTCCCTGCTCTCATCCAAAACTCACCAAAATTGATGGGAGCCAGATAGTTTAGGTTGCAAGAAACACCAAACACAGGTGACAGGGTTTTTTGTGCTGGGATGAATGGGATTAGGGACAACACTGAAAAAAGAGACTTCAGTTAATTCTGTAGTGTAATATACCCTTCAACTCCATAGGAGTTTAGTTTTTGTCATCAGTGGGTGCATCTACACATACAATTAATTTGAAGCAATAAACGCCAGGGCAGTTTGAGCTGGAATAAACTACCCCCAGGCTCCGCATCTACATATGCTCCTGGAACAGCAGCAATTTGAGCCAGGGTGGAGCAGTTGATGCCAGGGCCACTCCTGCTCTGCTCCATCCTGGGCTCTGAGTGGCAGCATCGGGACTGGCTGGGGCACAAGGATGCTGAAAGTGTGAAGCTGTTTAACTAGGTGGCAGGCAGGAGTCTGGCCCCCTGCTGGCTGGGCTAATTGGACACAATGTATGCCCACAGTCAGCATCTACACATACGTTTAATTGCAGTTAATTATTCTGCCATAAAATAGTACTGTCCTGGGTAATACTATCTAACAGCAGTGTTAATTAGTTTACTGCAGCCTAATAGCATCCCATGTGTAGACAGTGATACTTTACTCTGCATATAACTGGTCTACTTTGCAGAAAAGCGCATGTGTAGACATGGCCAGTGAGAGCAGGATTAGACCCACTGATGGATTTGCTGTACAACCATAAGCAGATGACATTTCAAATAGAACAGTTGCAGATCTGTTTACCTGCAGAGAAAGGTATGAAGGCCTCCCTTTTCCTGAAGTGTCCATTCTCATCCAAGAAATGACCCAGGTTAAACTGTTTTGGAGTCTCCCACTGGACTGGATCAGTGTGCACAGAATCTAGCATTGGAATAGCAGGTGTGCCCTGTGAAATTGAGAAGAAAACATCATAAACATCCATTTTAAATATGGTATTGCTAATATGATTATTTAGCTGATGAACAGCCTGAAGAAAGGACAGCTGGAACATTTTGTCTTCAGTAAAGAGCATGACCATTTCATTCTTCTGCAGATCGGCCAGTGCAGCCTACTCAAGAGAGAGGCTTAAATGGACCTTAACTGTTGCATAGCCTTTGTACTACCTACCCCTCTGCATGAGCATGACTCTCAGTCAGAGATGTGTCACATGAAATCCAAAATATATCCTGATCTATTTATTTAGCATTTTAAAAACTGCTAGAGGAACCCATACTAAGCCCTGGGTGCCAGTCCCACAGACTGTAATAGAGAGGGTTCTCCTCCCACCTTGACATAATAAAACACTGGTCAGGAAAGTCAAACAAGAAGCAGAGCCTACCTCTATCCCTCAGGTTGTGGAACAGATAGGTTTAGCTGAATGCCCTCTTTCGGTGGACAAAGGGAAAGCAGAGAATGTCCTGCTAGCTTAGGGGTGGGCAATTATTTTGGGCGCAGGGCCACTTACTGAGTTTTGGCAAGGCATTGAGGGCCGCAGGACAGGCAGCCAGAGGCAGATAAATAGTAACTTTTAAAATTTTTTAGGGGCCCTGCGGGCCGGATAGAATGGCTGTAGTTTGTCCACCCCCATCTAGCTGCTTCCTGCTATAGATAGCCAGGCAGCAGGCCTATGTGAGGAGGCTACTATTCACTTTGGATTCGGATTTGGATGACTTGGGGGACAGCAATTTGATTTGGTGATTCAAATCACTGTCTCGATTCGATTCGGCCAAATCTCCGAATCAGCCAGGCCCATCCACTACCCACTCTCCCAGCCCAGCAATGGCTGCCCTGCCCACCCCAGTTCCCAGCACTTGGGGGAAAAAAGTCCCAGCTCAGCAGGTGCTGCCAGGCAGGGGGGTGATCCCCACTGCCCCATGCTGCATGGGGGGCTCTGCATGAGCCCCTGAACCACCCCTCCCCCCGCTCCTCCAGCCCCCTCATGGGTGCCCTGCACAGGCCAGCTCTGGCCCTTTAAGAAAAAAAAACCCGAAGAAACCCTGGGGCTCATCGCTGCTGAGGGCAGGGAGTGATCCCCACTCCCCCCACCATGTGGGGACTCTGCAGGAGCCCCCAAAGCCCCGAGGCTGCACCAGGAGTGGTGAGTCCTAGGGCTTTTCTCAGCTTTTTTTTCCTTAAAGGGCCAGAGCCCTGGCAGGTGGGGCAGCTGTGGAAGAGCCGGAGGAGCAGGGGTGTTCGAGGGAGCTCATGCAGAGCCCCCCATGCAGTATGGGGGCAGCAGGGATTGCCCCACCACCACCACCTGGCAGCGCCCAGTGAGCACCCAGGGCTTTTTTTAAAGTATGGAGCTGGGGCGGGCAGAGGCAGCCATTGGGGGGGGGGCTAGG
>NW_017728928.1:18921762-18948651 GCF_001723895.1 Crocodylus porosus
CAATACCAAAAAGAATCTGCTCAATATGGACCTCCTATGGAGGACATATCAGAGACAATTACCCTGGGGAGCTCGCCTACGTGGTCACGCTGCTTCCCCTGCCAGGATTTGGAGATTCAGCCACCAAATCAGGCTGAATCTCCTCCTATTCGAATCACCACCCAAAGCTTCGCGCAGCCCTACCAGGGAGGTCCAACTAGGCACTTGTGCCGATCTCAGCTACAGAGGGGAGGCTGTGAGGCAGACACTCCAAACCAGGGGACGCAAACATGTACCAAAACCAACAGAGTTAGTCATCTTGTGTATGCTGCCCTGTGTGCTGTAGAGGTCACTCACCCAGCATTGCCGGGACTTTGAACTACCCAGGGCATTTATAATGCAAAATCAATTCAAGAGTCAACAGGACTCCCATACAAGACTTTCCTGCCATATCCCCCCACTGAACCCTCAGAGAATCCAGTAAGATACTGCACCTTTGGGATTGTGTAGCCCCAAAACACTGTGTCCCGAGTTACTTCTCGGGGGAAGTTTTCATTGTGTACAGGCTGGTAGCGCTGCACCTCATGGATTACTGCGTTGGTATAGGGCAGCTTCACCCTGTCCTCCATGCTGGGGACATGGTTTGCACTGAATGCCTCATCGATCTCTTGATGGATCTTAGCTGAAAAGAATCAGACTGAGGGTTGTTACACTTTACAGAGCAAGGGGCTCCACTCATCTCCCCTTGGTACTGTGTGAATTGTCATACCACAAAACATCTAAAAGGGACTGAGGGTCTGGCTTTAACTCCTTGCAGACACCACTGAATCCAGAGCTCTGGCTCAGTGTTTATCCATACAGCCCATAACATAGTATTGATGGAGTGAAGGACATGCCATCTGCTTCTATGACTTTATTCAACTGTGTTTGTCTTCACAGGACCTGATCCTGCAATGATTTATATATAATACACTCCAGGTTATATCTCATAGCTAAAAGAGCACTGTCTATTAGGACCCCTTTCTTCTTAAGTAATTGGAGGCTGCATTTAGCACACCAAAGTGAGAAAATCTGATTTTTTTCCCCTTGCCATATCATAACTTAGGGCTACTAAAAGAGAATAGTTCCTTTGCTCTTAATACCTTGAATGTGTGGGTACTTTACCAACACCAAGAGGCAGAAGAGAAGGCTACTGCTGGTGGACACTGTCCCAGCACCAAAAAGGCTGAACACCAACCCGATCAAGTTCTTATCAGTGTATATGTTCCAGGCAGTGCTCTTTTCCTGTAAGTATACGAAGGGTATGGAACATAAATTTCAAGAAAGGAAACCTATAAATGATGCTGCACAGCATTCCCAAAATGCTAGTTTGTCTTCTCCCTATAGTTACAGGCAGCAGAGATAGGGCTTCTTTTGACTGCAGGGTCCGCCTTGGCATGCCCTGAGTTTCATCCAGCTATCAGTGATATGTGGATTCCTCAGATGTTATCAAATAAAAGGATCTCCTGGCTCTTCAGGACCTACTTTGTGCTGAGGATAACAACAAGTGCTGTGAATAGCTATTTGGACTCACCCCAAGCCTGTGGGATAGAAGTTATTTGCACGTGCCCCTATGGCGCCGTTGTTACTGAACTGCACCGGTGGCACATGGTTATTTTTAGCTGCTACGTTGCCATAGCAATGTGCTATAGCAAGGGAGCATGTTGCTATGGTGACATAGCTGCGGCATCACCATTTGTACAAACAGATCAAGTTGTCCAGGGTGGATCCAGCAGGGTGCACTGGTGCATTTGCACCCCGCTTTGATTCCAGCTCCACCCAGAGCTGAAAACCAGCTGCCCAGAAGTGGCAGCAGCATTTCTATTCAGGCACCAGTGAGGGAGTTACTTGTCTTCATGGCTCATTATAATCTACCTGATTCCTTCTAAACTCTTCATTCCACAGATGTTAATGACCCTGTCTCCTTTTTAATGGTCTTGATGTTCCACTAGGTAAACTACCCTTTCTTCTGCAATTCTGCTGTCAGTTAGCTGCTCCTGGTAATATAGGTCCTATTTCACAGCGCTGCAGACTGTTTTTAAGTCATTAAAGCTGCACTTGTTTTTGCCTCAATCTTCAATGCAATAATACAGCCCTAGACTCCCAGCTTACTAGTAAAACGTCTAGTTGTTTTTTACCTGGAGAAAAATTTGTGTTGTATTATATGTGCACCACACCATCTGCACCCACCTTTCCAAAATCCTAGATCTCCCCAGGAAGCTGCCCCTATGCCAAACCTGAGAGCCAAAAAGTTGGCCCTTCTCAGAGCAAAATTTTTTAGTCTGGGCCTGATATTCCTTAAGCATCCAGTGTTAGTCCACAGGCTGAGCTGGAGGCTGGGGCCAGCCGTGGGTCACATGTAATAATTTATAATATGCCAGTCAACAAGGATCTAAGTGTGGGCACAACATTTACAAGTCAGACAAATGCCCATTCCTCATGGCTGCTGCCATCAGAGTCAGAAATGACCCTGTGATTTTTAGTCCTTATTTTACCTTCTTTGACTGTATGAGGAAACAGTCAATGCAGTCACGAGGTGAGGCTGGATCCAAAGTACGCTTATGAAATTCCACCTTTTCTTGGATAAAGTTCTTCAGTTTCTCACACTCAGTGAGGACTCTATTGTGCACTCCAGGCAAATAACTCAGGATGCCAGGAAAGGTACTGTACAGCTGTGAACAGAAGAAGCCTGCAATTTATCATATAATCAGAGCATATCTCCAGTTCTACCCCCAAGATGTTGAGGTTGCTCTTGATTATTGTCTTCTCATTCAGAATTATGCTTGCTCCCACCCCTGATCCATAAACTCAAACAGTCATTAAAAATGCAGGCCCTTCATTGCAACAACCACTTGCAAACATCCTAGCCCTGGATTCTACAGCAGCAACAGATTCACAGCAGATTCAGGGGTGGCAAATCCCAGCTCAGGACAGAACATGAACATGCTCAGTTCTTAGCAGCTGGTCCAGTCCCACCAACTTCAATGCTGTCTGGATTAAGAAGACTTCCCAGGAAGTCCATTAGGCTCTCGCTTGATGGAAGAACTGTTTGGATCAGTCCCTAATATGCAATCAGACTTTCACTAAGATAAGGAAAGTTTACACTGACTGCCCTACATGCTGAATAGAGAGCCAGATTCATCAGAATGCAGAGATGTCCCCATGAGTTGAGAGTGGTGTGGCACATACCCTTGCAATGGGAGAGTTAAAATAATTGATGTAATTTGTTACAGTGTCCAAAAGCTCCAGAAAGTCTTTGTCTTTGTAGTTGAAACGGCTCCCAAATAGAACAGAACATATCACATTGGCTACAGCATGTATGAGGGTCATGTTTGGCTCAAAAGCCTCTCCTGCAGCATCCAAGGACACAAGGAAAAATATAATGGTGTCAGACATAGCATGCATCTCTGCTTCATGTACAGCCATGTTCCTCCCAGTCCCCTTTAAACAAACATACGACCTTCCTATACCCTTCCCCTTTTTAACTCATCTCTGTGGTAACTCCTAGTTTAAAAAATGCCAAGACAAAGACCCCCATCCAGTAGCTTTGAATGAACTGAGTTTTACTTCCTGCTATAAGGAAATGTTCCCTGCCCTGGCAGGCTTTATAATGGGCATAAAGATACCCTTTCTTTTCCACCACCAGGATCCTTAGGCCTACCATCCCATGCTGTCATGAGCTGACATCCAGGCAGCCTCCCCCTTGTAGGCATTCACGAGGCCCATTTCTTATTTCTGGATCTTCTGCTCTACTCCTCCCAGGGAGGAAAGAAGGAACCCATCAACCATCCCAGTACAGATCAATGTGTGGTGTATGTAGGTGTTTAACTCCTGCCTCTGCACTTAGTGTACATTTCTAAGCACTCTCACTGTGAAGGGCTGGGACACCATTTTTGTTGTCAGAATGCATATAAGTTGTGCTGTTCTCTCATAAAGACTTCAGTCTTATATCACATTAAAGGAACAGCCAAAAGGGACTAATCTGACAGAAAATGTTGGTCCACTCTTTGGATATGGGGAATGTGCATGTTACCTGTGCCACCTCCCAAAAGCTCCTTACAGGGTCCTGAGTGCTCCCAGAGTTTTGAAGGCAAAAGCCTTCAGCAATTGGTACTGTTGGACAATATGTTTTTTTCTTCCCTTTTTCCTGTGGATGTTAGCTTCAGCTTTCTTTTCCATGGATCCTTCTGTAAGAGTTCCCCAAGCCTGTTGATATTTAGCTGAGAGCTTTGGTATCTAGCCCCAGTCCTTCCAGCTGCAACTAGCCTCTCTTGGTCCAAAATCAGTGACACTGCAACTAGTCTGTGTAAGCAATTTAAAGTAGGGAATGGTAGCTAAAAGCCTAACTCAAAGCACTGTAGTCTTTTTATCAGGTTTGCAAGTAGGCCCATAGCAGACTACAATTGCAGCAGAAGTAAGACACTGTTCCTGTGAAGGTCTATCACATCAAACCTTATTAGGTACTTTTTGCAACAATTCTTGGACCACAATGCAACTCTGTATCTTATTTGCATGACTGTATTGAAACAAATATGATTCAAATGACCTTTCATGTCTGCCATAGCCTCCACCAGGAAATGAGCTTCTTTCTGTATTCGCTCTGACATTGTTCTCTTGCCCATCCCAAACTCCCGCAACGTGGTGAGTGTGAACTTGCGGAGTTCTCGCCATGTCAAATCGCTGTTGGGGTCAGTCTCTGTAAAGACACAGCCAGAAAGCTCACACTGTACCAAAACTCGTATCAGATTATTGGAAAGAGAGAGGTCTACACTTCTGATTTCAGAAATGTTCACTTGCAGAAGATCATTTGGGTGCAAAACATTTTGTGTGTGTTGTACCAGATAGAACGTGGTCCCCAGTAAACCAGGACAAAAGAGCTGGAACTCAACCTGTGTGGAAGTCTGTTTGGGTCTGTAGTTTGTAGCTGTTTCATTTCCTCAGTGCCTCCAGTTTTAGGTGGCCTGTGCTTTTATGTCATACCTGAGAAAGTAGAGTATCCCTGTACAGTCGAACAACTTTTTTTTTTTTAGAGCATTTACAGTACAGACAGATTTTTAAAATTCACTTCTCAAAAACTTGGGGAAAAGACTGGAAAGAACCTAAGCTGCCCCTGGCCTGCGATCTGCTTGCTGCTGCACCCTCATGGGCTGCTAATATTTTCTGCCATCCTACTCCAGGGGCTGAGCATGGGACACAGCACCAGGCTCACCACACGTCCAGCCGAGCTGGAAGAGATGGGCCTAGCAAGGACAGGGCCCATTAAAAAGACTGCAAGCTGCCCTGGGACAGGTGCCTAGGTGAGGTGCTGCTGAAGCTTGATGCCACCCATGAGTGCTCTTTGGCAGAGTCAGAGTCAGAGTCAGAGAGGTGGATGTTGGGAATATTGTGTTGCTTATTATTCAAAGTCTAAACAATAACAATGTATTTCATTGCCTGGGGGGGAGGGATGACTGGCTTCGGGGGCAGCCACGACCTCCACTATAGGAGGGAGGTACAACTTGGGAGGGAGGCAAACCTCCAGTGTGTAAAGCAGGGGAGTGGGAGCAGGTAGGGAAGAAGAGAAATATTTGGAGGATGAGAGAGAGAAAAAGAAATGTTGCTTCTTTTTATGGATGAAGTGTACTAGAGGGGACCTCCAGGTGCAACTAGCCTGAGTTGCACCTGGCTGCCTGCTCCATCTCCCTGATCTGCAGGGATCAGGGTTTTGTTTCATATGGAAAAAAACAGGGGGAAAAAGCCATGGAAATTTCTGTTTGCCATGGACAAAACAGAAAAAACCCACAAAGGTGAATGGATTTGAAATTATAGTTTGGGGTGAGGAGTTTGGTTGTATCTTTGTGTTTTAATATTTTATTCCATTTCTAGAATTTTTGTCATATATTGTAAGCTGCCTTGAGTCCATGTGGGGTGTAGAAATCTGATAAATAAGTACAATAAGTAAAATATTGGCTCATTTTATCTCCTGTGAAATGAACTCATTTCCTAGGGCTAGTGTCCTAACCATTGAGCCATACTAGAGCCATCATTTCTTGTCCTCAGCTTTCAGGAATTATCAGACCTTAGCACCTCAAATGTGTGATATTTTAAGTAATAACATAATCAAGAAGACAGACACAAATACCTCCTTCCATCATTCTCCGTGGAAAGGGTAAGTCTGGGCGGCCACCAAACTCTTCAGCATGACCCACCAGAGCATCTTTCGTCACTTCATACCCACAGAGCACCACAGCCGGCTTTGATCCCAGCCACACAGTGAATATTGGTCCATATTTCTCAACAAGCTGGGGGTAAATCACAGAGATGATGAGGTTTGCTTGCCAAAAATAATCTGCTCTTAGAGCACAGATCTCCCCCTGAGCCATGAAGCTGAGATTAAGGGGGTAGGCTACTGAGGAAGAGCTAAGAGAGCTTGAAGATTGTAACAAGTAAAACTTTAATGGAGGGGTATCCACTAAGGGTTAATCTCTGCATTACTTACTTACTGGGGTTAATGTTTTGGCACAGAAATAAGTGCTGAGGTGACCCCTATGCATTTGAACTGACCAAATCATCAAATTGAAATACCTCAGCTGTTGAAATAAAGCCACCTTTACATATCAGTCTGGAATATTCATTGCATATATTCATAAAAATATCCTGGATACGGGAGGGCCAGATCATCAGCTAGACCTGCGTTACTATGTCCCCTTGCTGCCCAGAAGAATTTTCTCACTACTGTTGCGAGTGTGTGTTTGGGGGAAACTCTAAATCAGGCCTGCTTTCCAGAGGCATTTTGATGCACTGAGCCTTATACAATTCCCCTTCTGCTCTAAACTAAGAACATTCCTGGTCTCTCTCAACAACAGGAAGACAACCCTCCAAGAGGCCCCTTACCTTCGGATAATGCTTACACAGGGGGAAGACATCTGTCTGCCATAGGTTCCCCAAAATGGGCCACGGTGCTGGTCCTGCAGGGAGTTGGGCTCTTTTCCTGTTACTTTCCAAGACCAAGTAGCACAGGACAAAAATAAGGAGAAGAATCAGGATCCCTGTTGTCCCAGCATCCATTCTTGTCTGTCACCTTGGGGGAAGGACGGTAAAGGAGCTATATTACACTAGTTAGGAAGCCCAGAATGAAATCTGCAACTAACTGCCTCTTGTTCTCTCCTTCCTTTAACCTCCTTCTGCAAACGACTGAGAGGTCAAAGTCATGGGGTTAATGATTTCTTATTTCTAGTCAATGACCGCATCAGAATGTGGCATTTTATTTCTACCCACCCTACCCCTGTCTGACCCGGGAGATCTAGGATTTTGAGAAGGGACTGCAGACAGTGTGCTGCATTATCACATATAGCATAATAGATAATACAATAAGAGCAGAGAGTGTTCAAGGCTTGGCATGTGATGCCAAGCAGGGGTAGGATGCTGCTGTAAGAAGAGATGTTCCCATCAAAAAAAGAGGTTATCCATCTGTAACAGGATGATGTCCTAGGGGTTGCTGTGATCTCCCCTAACGCCCCCTCACCATGCCAAGTTAGCCTAAAAGCACCCTCAATTCTCACCCACCACGTCTTTGATGTTACATATATAATAGGGAGGCTGCCTTTTTGTCCTCTTGGACACGGTTTCCCTCCTGTACACTGGCTCTGTTTCCGTAATGGGTGTTTCAGTGCACCCCAGCCACATGGGCTATGCATGGCTCCAACCACCCCTTTACCATGCCCCAAGCCTCGTTGATGGAAGCTGGTCTTATGTTTGCTCTCCTGCCACAACTTTGATGAAATATATTCCCAGGAGGCACTACCTGTGGTGATCCTGCCTGGTCTCGATTCCAGTTTCTTCTGTTGGGCTCCAAACCTCCCCTTTACCCCAGCCTAGCCTCTCCAGATGGTACTCAGAAAACTCTTCTGCAGCCAGGTTGAGGTGCTGCCTGTTGTGGTCTTATTTGGCCCTCTACCCTAGGGTGACCTTTGGTCTTGATTAGGTACACCCTTCCAGGGCTGATCTTGGCCTGTGCTCAAATATCAAAAGAAAAGGCAAAAAAAAAACCAACCCAAAGAAAACCCTGGCTGCTCTCAGCCTCTTTGTCAGGCTCAGTCCATGTCCCCTTTTACCCAGGATCAGGTTCTCAAAATCCCAATCACAAAGATCAAGAAAATCCCTTAGTCCAGTCTTTGTTATGTGCCAGCCTGCCCTACACCCCTATGAATATTCACAGTCTCCTTGGGGTGTCCCCCATGTGCAGGACGGCTCTACCTGTGCCAGTAGTTTCCCTCAGGCCCCTCCTCCAGATCCTCTGTTGAAAACTCTGCTCTGAAGATTATCACAGGCCTTGTGGACTCCCTCCCTCCAGATCCTCAGCTGCAGCTGCAGCTCCCCTCCGGAGATTATCACCGGCTCCATGTGTACGGCCTCTGCCTGCCTTCTGCCCAGGGTCACTCCTGCCACGTTCCTCTGGCACATTCTGCAGCCCTTGCCTGCTGGGAGGCTCAGCCGCTCCCTTCTCCCTGCGGCCTGCAGGGGACTGACCCCCCTCTGTCCCTCTCTGGGGCCAGAAATACCTCTGGGCAGCCTCCCTTCTCCAATCCTGAGTGAGATGCTGCTCTGGAAGTGTGATGGGTATTTTCCTTCCCTTCTGGTCTCCAGCTGCAGCCCTCCATGCTGTGAGTTTTGTCTCACTCCTGCACAGTGCCCTTTCCATTTATTCTTCTCTGTCAGATCTCGTGTATTGTCTGCCAGACTCTGATCCTGGAACAGGATCCTTGAGGGCAATGCCCTCTGGGTTGCTGCTTACCTCATTGAAGCACAAGGCCTGCAAGGAACTTTTTCACAGGAAAATGTCAATGTTGCTGACATTTTTTGATTTTGAAGCAAAGTACTTTCTTTTGGGCAGTGTCAACTTTGAATCAAAACTGCTGTAATGATCACATTTCCATAGTTAGCTACACCTGTGATCCCACCATGGCTGCTTCAAAGGTACCCACTCAGATCTCAGGGCTTTTACCATCACCCTTCTCAGGTGGAGACAGATAGCTCTCTCCTTCCTGACCAGGAATTGGAGGTCTGGTTCCATGCAATTCATTACAATCAACCTAGCAAGTAACTTTTGCTCAGCACCTTCTATTCTGACCTCTCTCCCACAGGGATATTGCCTGACTTAACCAGTAAGCAATGATTCACGAATTTCCACAAACCTCAGGTCATTTTTTTTCATGTCAAAAAAGCATATTATGGAACAATAAACAGTCTACATTTTGACTTGGCAATCTTTCACCAGCAGCAGGCTGAATTAACACAGCTCAGCCTTGAAGTGGGCCGGGGCAGAAGTTGGTAAATATTCTGTCACTAGATGGTGCGTTCTCACCCAGACTTAGTTAGCAAAACTTACTAATGGAAGCCCTAGGTTGCCAAGCCCAGTCATAATATACTAGTCAGGACACTAGTCATTAAAGATTACCACTACCAGCCTAATGAAACAAAAGTTTACTGTCAAAAGTTGGTGGAAGGGCTGCAGAAACAGGGCATTCTCCTGTGCTGGGACAGAAATGAGCCATTAGTTCACCCCCTGAGAGCGCTGGGGCAAGCCTGGAGTAAGCTGAAACATTCCCGTCCTCGGCCCTCAACACCCTGTGTGTTATGGCAACTTAACAGGGAAAGTCATCAACCCAGTACATGTGGCCTGGCAGGACTTCACCTACCTCCACGATGGCTTTGGGATGGGAAACAGATCTAACCTGTCCCTGAGCAGCAACAAGATGTGTTGTACCGCCTGGCACAACCCTGACTTCAAGTCCTTTCAGGTGCTGGCTTCTCATACTATAAACAAGAGCGGTCCAGTTTCCATGGCCCTACCAATCCCAGTGCTGCAGATAAAGGGACCCATCCTTTTAAGTCAGGATTTTATGTCTGACCCAAATGTATTGTGACAGATGGTTTCTTCCAGTGAGATTTTTCTGTCTAATCTCTGCAGCCAGCGTATCGCTTTCCATAGAAGAACCAAACAGAGAAATGTGATTTGTAGAGCTCTAAAGCAATTTGCTTGGTTGCCTTGTGAACTGCTTTGTCTCTGTTGCCAATTGCAAAGAGTTACAATCCAACTGATTTCCCCCCTGCCAAGACAGAGCTGAAATGACAACTGAGAACACTTGTTTCTCAGAGGAAAACCGACAGCAAACCACTCATCATACTGCAGAACAAAAGGCGAAAAGACATGACCTTTAGGACACTGGCATCTGCTGTTCTGTTCCAGTCTCCCAGTCATCCCCCCTGAGTGGGTCATGCACACATATTGCAACATGTCTTCTCTGCTCTGCTTGAGGGGATCCTTCAGCCATGGCATTTTTTAAGCAAAATAAGCATGCTGAATACTTAGCCTTCTGCAGCTTGCAGGTCCCTGTGAGAGGGAAGATCTGGAGTAAACTTTCCAAAATGACACTAAGTGTCTTAGGAAAACAAGCTTTATTTTCAGATTTAAGTACAGAGAAAAATCAGCTAAAAGAAGGTATGTTGGTCCAGCCTGCTACGTTAACACCAAAGTGACTCAGCCAGAACTGCATATAGGAGGAGACACTGTGCCCTGGGGAGAGTGCAGTGTAAGTACACCACACAGGCTGGGTGAGGAGTAGCAAATCTCCCTGTCCCCGTGGTTCAGGTAGGCAACTGAGTATTAATGGTAGGTGAGATGACTTGTCCAGGGTCACACAGGGAGTATGTAGCAGCACCAGAAATAGACCCCAGCTTCCAAAATCTCTGTCACTACTTTGTCCTCTAGAGCATCTCTTCCCTAAATTCACGTGGAAAGGATCTGCTTTTCTTTTCCATAATTAAAAGGCAAATTCCAGACTTTGGTCCCGAATCAATCTAGTTAATGCCTGAAGGAAACACTGTAAGGAAGGGAGGGAAATGCTGTATTTCCTGTAGCAGCATTCATACTGTTGCTGTGAAGTATGTGATGTGTATAGTGGAGAACACATTGTGTGTTGTTTCTCTTCTAGGCTTGGTGTTGAAATCAGTGGTGATACTCCACTGTAAGGACGAAGAAGATAGCACCAAGGATCTTGTTAGTCCTGGACTAGACTAGGCTATAATGGATGGCCTGGAATCGTACCTGAGGTTCTGCTACTATTTCAGCTCACGACCACAGGCTTACCTGGTATACTCTCTCTCTCCCTTTCTATTAAAAGAGTGGATAGGACCTACCTACAAGGAAAGGTTGGCAGCTTCATATTACAGGATCATCGGAAAGTAGGGCTGGAAGGAACCTTGCAAGGTCATCACGGCAGAATCATTCCTGACTAAAATGTCCAAGCCAAGTGTCTGTCTAACCTGCCCTTGAAAACTCACAAGGATGATGATTACACAACTTCTCTAGGTAGCCTAGTGATTCTTTTTGATTTGCTGGTATTAGTTGCTAGCTTTCTCAAATGTACAAATGTCCCTCCCAAGATGCATTTTTTTTAAAACCCTGTGACTCAGTGCTTTCAAGTGGGAAGTGTTATCCATCAAAAGCACCAACCTGAAGTAATGCAGTTTCCCAGGTTTCTGGTGAGGGCACTAGCTGGTGTGATTTACCAGCCATTTTAGTGATAACTCCATTTTGAACAAGGCTTGCAATACTAATCATAAAGTGATTGCTTAGTAAACTGCTTTTAGTAAAACATTAACTCCATTGTAAAACTGCTTCTCTGATAAGCAGAGTTCAGATAAATCCAGAACTAATTAACAAACTCAAAATTCACCAGACCCCACTTTTATTGGCACATACCCTTGACTCCACTAACATGTCAGGATCATGCTTTTTCATTATTGTAACAGTTTTGAATGATAGATAGTCTGAATGCCAAAATTAAACACAATGCTTTTTAAAATATTATCAAGGGTTATAATTAACATACGAGGGTCAACAAAAATTATTTTGAAATTTACGAGTTCAAAAAAATAGACGGCAAATGGAGCAAAAAAATCTTCACACTTACAATGATTGTAAAGTTTTGGATTTGACCTCTGAAATTACAGTTTGCTATACACAACCGCCTTCATCTTTAATTTGTAAAACAGACTCAGTTAAAATAATTTTCCAGTATGCAAAGGATCAAAATGATAAAAAAAAAAAAATTTCACCAGATAACCTGGGGCCAGAAATGTGCCTTTATACTCTGGTATAAACAGATGAAGAGGGGCTCTACTAGTATCATTAGATTTATGCTAGTCCAAAACAAAACCCAATTTACTTTTAAGAAAAAGACAATTCATTCTATTAGAGCATCCAGAAAAGAAATTAAATGAATACCTAATTTCAGGCACTCAGAAGAAGATTTTCAAAAGCAGAAATGGCTGTTAGGCATCTCAATTCCCATTGATTTTCACTGGGAGTTAGGCACCTCTATGCCATTCAGGCCTTTGAATATCTGATTAATGAATAGTCCAAACTGTTGTTCATGGGTTCAATTTAGAAATCACAAGGTATAGTATGTGGCCCAAATCATATCAGAAATGCTGAATACTCTGTATATATTGTACCACTGAAACTTTGTGCAGTGATTTGGTAATTGTCTTAGTGCAGATTTTCCTGTGATGGCCATTGGAGAGGGTTGTTTTTTCCCCACAGCTTCACAGAGAACCCGGAGCATATACCCAGCTAATCTCTTGTCTCATTTCAGGAACAGTCTGCGAGATCTTCCTGCCAATACAGTCCTAGAATGGTATAAAAGAGACATCCACCAACATCAGGAAAACAAGGATACATCACATCAACATCATTAATAGAGATGGATAAAATGTTCAGTTGAATATATTATTTAGCCAAGAAAGTTTTTCTTGACTATAGTTTTGAATTCAGGTCAATTTCACTGAACTGTTTATGAAAGAAAATGTTTGATATATTTCATAACAAAAGATTATGAATTATCTGCATTTAATTTTAAATCCAATCAAAATCAATGTTTTATTTCATTCAGATTGAATAGAACAGTTTAATCTAAACCAATTATTTTCACGTGTTCATTTCAACAAGAAAAGCAAAACATTTTCATTTCATGTCTAGCAAGATGTTTTTTTCCCAATTCAACCACCCAACCAGAGAATCAGTTATTTGCACAGCTCATTTACTGGATCCTCCTAGAAATGCAGATTTTCTAGATAATAAGGCTGTGCGAGGCTTTGGACAGAGCTTCAGATCTGGAGAAGCTTCGGACGCTTCAGGGTCTTGGGGCCTGGGAGACACTACTGCAGGCCTGGCTGCTAACCTACTGTGTTACCAGTTACCAATCAGTCATGCTTCACTCAGGGACCAGATCAACCCACAGGACTTAGCTAAGGTAGCCAGTTAATTGCCATCAATTAGCACCTACAAAACCAGGCTAAGGAGAGGAAAGAATCAATACAGACAATCAACTGCCCCAAGACAGGGACAGTTAGTCCCACAAGCATCCATGGCACGAGTTTTGTCTGTCAGCAGCTAGGGGTGCAGCGCCCCAGAACCCCCCTGCACCGATCTCCTCCACAGCTGGCAGGCTTTGTGGCTGCAGCAGGGGCCACTGTCCCTGCAGCTGTCACCCTGCTGCGCCTTAACACGCACAGTGTCACACATGGCACGAGTTTTGCTTGTCCGCAGCTTGAGGTGCAGTTCCCCCCAAACTCCTGCACCGATCTCTTGAAACTTGGCAGGTTTTGTGGCCTCACCAGGGGCCACCACCCCTGCAGTTTTCACCCCCCTGTGGTGTAACACACAGCTGTGACATGAGCTTGGCTTTCAAGAATTTGGGGCATAGTTCCCCCCAAGCCCCTACACTGATCTTCTTGAAGCTTGGCAGGTTTCATGCTCTCAGCAGAGGCTACCATCTCTGGAAGTTTCATCCAAATCAGACAAGAAACAACAAAGTTATAGATATTTCATTGATTCCCCATTATACTCTATGGCCAGATCTCCGAGGCGGCTCTGAAGCTTTGGAGCCACTTTGGCCAGATCGAGGTGGAAGCCCGGTTTGGAGCTCCAGATTGGACTGCGGCCATCCAAAGCTGCTGGATCTAAAGCTGGATTGGATTGCTGCTGACTCACATAGGCCTACTAGATAACCCTGCACTCCCAGGAGTAAAGATTTTGCCATCAGAGGTTAGCTGGCAATGTTGTTGGTGGAAGTAGTTAACTGTATTAGTCTGAAGTCAGGCAGAACATAAGGTAGAGATGCAACTTACACACCAGTGATTCTCAATCTTTTTGGACTCAAGGCACCCCTTGTTATGCTCAAGACACCCTTCAATAGACTCAAGGTACCCCCTGGAAAACACTACGTCTTATCTTTCAGTAGTTTTTCAGTTCTTGAAAATTTATAGAGCAAATGTTTCTGTTGCAAAGAAATCAGATAGACCACAGCAAAGCAGAAAGTTTTTGGCTCTATGGGTTCCTATTTGAAATCTCTGGGTTTATCTTGTAAAACATGCTTTCACACTTGTAAGATGGAGCACGGACTCCTGTTACCTTATGAGAAAAAGTGCAGCTTAGCAGAGAGCCAGGCAGCACACAGGGTAAAGGGCCGCAGGGGTCATCCAACAGATTGCAGGCAAAATGGGGGAGGCTGTTGATATAGGGTAACAGCACCTGAGCTGGTTGCCAGGAAGTCAGATCAGGTGTCCAAAAGTGGAAGGAGGAAGGAGCTATGTAAGCCTGAGCAATGATTTAATTTGATCTTGATCTCAGGGATGAAAGAAGTTCCTGTTTGCTTAAGCTGTTACATGGAAAAGGCTGCAGGTCAGAGGAAGTACCTTGGAGGCTGGGAGGGCGCCAGGGGATGGGGACAGGACTTTGCAGTGGTATGGAAACTGAAGGTGGGGTTTAAGTTTTAATTTAGAGACTGGTAGTCTTATGTTTATGTTGGTTTAACTGGAGGCTTGAGCTGTGGCTACGGGAGTGGTGGTGGTTGCAGGGTGTGACTGAGAGGCACTCCATGATATAAGGACAGATGCCAGGACAAAACCCTGCAAGTAGCAGGGCCTCAGTGGGCTGTGTGGATAGAAGCCCAGCAGTTGGCAGACCGGAGCAGCCCTGTGAGGGTCTGGGACCCCAGGGGCTGAAGGCAGTGAGTAAGTATCCTAGAAAGGAGTCAGGGACCTAGTGAGCTATAATCAGATGGGGCCAGAAAGCCCAGTGCAGGAAAGGCAGGGCCAAGGAGGCATAGTGAATGGAAATAGGGTAACACCTGTGGGCTATGGGAGGGGCTGGAGGTCATGATTAGGGCTTGTAGGGCCATAGTTCTTGCACAGAGGGCAAGCTTAGTGCCAGCAGGGCATAAGTGGTGCCATCTAGACATGAGTAGTGCCAATAGCTTTGTTTAATGGACTGTGCCTTCAGTGACAAAAGGATCAAGAGCCTGGCTAAAGTGAAGTCAGACTATGGGCAGCACCTACCAGGGTCACACCAAGACTCTGGGGCAGCTTCCCAATGTGCCATAAAACCCTTACATCAAGGTGTGGCAGGGAAAATTGCAAAAGGGGTATGCTGAGGAGCTCAGGGGGAGGCAGGGTTGGTTTTGCTACTAGGGGGCATCACAGCTGCCCTTGTGGCTAGTCCTGCTACAACAGCAGTGGGAGCTAGCATTGCTCATTGCATGGCACTCCACAACACCCTTAAAAGGATCTTAAAACATCCCTGGCTGAGAATCACTAACTGAGATGTATAAACTTTTGTGAGCAAGAGTTCATTTCATCACATGCTATGCATTTTTAGGTGTGCATTTTCTACCCTACTTTCAACTCTGTTCCTATCTATAAACCAGGAGAGAAGACAGCCGTTCTTTCTGGGTGCAGACAGAAGTGCAGCTCCCAGCTGTAACTCAGAACAATTCTTGCAAAGCATTTTGAATTACAACATTAACCCTGGACCAAACAGACGTTCAGGGTTGGTTCCAGGGGAAAGAGGAATCTCACTCTGGGCTGGGAGCCCACAGCCAGGTTCCCATAGCAAGGGCCAGGCTCTCTGCCAGTGCTTGCTTGTTTCAGAATGGGAGCGGTGGGGAAGGCAGCGGAGGAGCTCATTCTTGGGGCTCCCCAGCTGGTGCTGAAGAGTGGGGTGGGTAAACTGGAGGCCTCCCCCTTGGGGGGGGCTGCAATATACCCATCCTACCCTCCAGGGGTGCTGAAACCCACCCTCCAGACTGAACTCCCTCTGCTCCCTTTCCCCCCCTCCCATTCTGAAAACGGAGATGGGGTGGGTAGGAGCTCTGCCAGATACAAGTTACAAAAGACTACATTTTTAAACCTCTTTATCTGATACCACCTGCAGTGAGGGGTCAGACTTTCACTCAATCAGCCATTTTTTAAGCTGTTTGCAGCTGTGCACTGTTGTTTGGTCATGAGTATTATCTGCTTGCTGTGGCTAGATCAGGTGAAAATTGTCACTTGTGTCTGCACTCTCTTTTTTCATCATTTTGCTAGCTCTAGTGGCTAGCATGAGTATAAAGGAAGTTGCAGTTTATTTAGTAAAGTAGCCACATCTTATTGTCACTACATATGGAAGCAGATCTGAAGAAGAAGAAGCCACTCTTTGCAGTTACCTTTTAGAGTAGCCCTATAACTTTAGGAAGGTGGGAAACAGGGATAGGCTACAGAAAAACTTTTCATGTACATAAGCTCTATTTGCGCAGCTTACTAAGCATGGCCTTACTCAAAGGGCTAAGCATGATGGATCCTTTACGCACCTGTACAGCACAGAGGCCAGGACAGCACTTGTGAGTGGTCCAATCCAGTATACCCAGTGGTTGTCCCAGTGAGTGGATATTAAAGCAGGACCAAAGGCCCGAGCTGGATTAAGGCAAGATCCAGAGATGGAGCCACTGAAAGTAGAAAGCAGGGACATGAGTAAGGTCCACAGGATAAAAAAAACATTTATGTTTAAAATAGGCTTGGAGGACCCATTCCTCTCTGTTTAAATCCTTGTCTTGCAGATAATTGAATGAAATCAATATTGCTGCCCCCTAGCGCTCAAATGTGAAGTCAGGTCTGTGGTTTTGGTAACATCTGGTAAAGCTTGTCTAACATCTCTTCCAACTATTTACTTGATCCCATACAAGATGTTACCAAAAAACAAAACCCTTACTTGCATACTCACTGGACCATCACAGCTACAACATTATTTCAACCCTTCTTAAAAAACTATGATGTTTTTGTTTCCTGGAATTCAGCTTTTCAAAGTCACATTTTTCAAGTTCTATTTCAAAAGCAAAATGTAAGCATCTCTCTTCCTTTTTTTTTTTAAAGCAAGCAAGTAAATAAATGAAAACTGGAAGTTTCTGTTATCATGTGGCTCAGAAAAAGTAGCCCAATATTATGACACAAAATAAGCTTGTGAGTGGTGGTACTACTGTGAAATCACCCAGCATACAGGGTGCCTATACATGAGCAGCGAGGCTGCTCCGGTGTGCTGGAATTCCAGCGCGTCAGAGCAGATTCAGTCGAGTCTGCTGGAGCATGGCAACTGCTGCACTCCAGCAGCTTCCTCCATCTCGTGTACCAGTGTCCCTACAGTTAAAAATGGCAGTGGGGATGCTTGAACTAAAACTCATTGAACAAGCTTTAGTTCAAGGGCCCCCACTTCCATTTTTAAGTGTGGGGATGCTGATACAGGGAGCATGTGGTGCTTTAATTGAAGTGGCACCCGCAGAGCATGTGTATAAGTGCTCATTGTAGGGGGTGCACTGGCTGTGGCTTGGCTTGTGTGCAGCTTGCAGGCTTGAGCAGGATGCTCAGCCAGAAGAGGGAGCCCCCCCCACCCCCCGAATGGTGCATTTACAATCCCAGCAGAGCTCCCAGGAGGAGGGGTCCCCGGGAGGGTTTTGCCATCTCTTGCTCTGTTTGGACCTTTTGCAATTCAGGGCAGAGCCCTGGATGGCTATAAAAGAACAGCATGTTCAGCTGGGAGCTAATAAAAACCTAGTCTATGCGATCTTCCTGAGAAAACCTAGGATTCCAGACTAGCCTAGAGACTGACATGACACCTCGTTTGAGTGACAGAAGTCATTTGTCACTCATGAGTTACCTTGTTCAATAACAAGAGGTTATCCAGTTTGGAACATATCAAGAAACTGATTAACAGCCAGAAAAAACATACTAAATCAGGAGAAGACGTCTATCGCATATGGAGAATGTCTCTTCCTGCATATAAACACGAGTTAGTCGCAAAAGAAATATTTACCATACCAATTAATCAAGGATGGACATTTCATATGGTTACACACCAGACAACTAAGAGTCTGCCTGAAATCAATCTGAATATAGCAAGATAAGCTGGAAGAGAGTCTTCATTATTCCTTTTCAGGTGTCCTAGGCATGAACTCGCATCCTCTTGCATTATGCAGTTAGCGTCAGTCTTCTGTATTTTAACTTTTGTGAGTAGGCCCGAGCTTAGCATGAGTTTCAGAGTCATCAAGACCACTGAGGGACAAGAAGAAGAGTAGAGCTGAGAAAAGCTCGGGAGACCTGCCCCAGCAGGCGATAGCCCTAGGCTCCTGAAGACTGTGCTGGAGAAGCCACTGCCAGAGCCTCGGACCTGGGAGCAGGGACAGCCTGCTCGGGCCCCACACCATGTACACCCCAGTGCACAAAGTCTTGGTCCTGGGAGTGGTGAGAGACCACTTGGGCCTCGTCACGGGGCACCTGCCCTAAGGCGATCTTGAAGCATCGCTTGTCCCTTTTCTCCCACAAGGACACTGGGCCTGGGCCTGGGCCTGGGCCTGGGCCGAGCCCCATCCCTTGCCTCAACAGAAGGCAGGGCCTTGGAGGTGCCCAGGGCTGGACCCTGGCCTATGAAGAAGGAACCCCCCGCGGCACACCAGAGCAGCAGCCAGGTCCACAGGGGGGGAAAACAAGCCAACTGCATCCCTGCTCAGGACAACCATGAGTTGAGGGAATAGGGGTTTTGCAGGGGAGGGGCTGGAGAAAAGGGACCTCCCAACCCCGCTCCTTTCAGAGAACTGGGTGGGAGCTGCACCTAATATTTTGTAAACTGGTTGTACTGTGTGAGTTATGTTATATTTTAGTTGGTAAATAATTTTAAGGTTGTAATTTTCATTGGAGTCTATTTTTCTTGTTGTTTAATTTGTTGAGAATTATATTGGGAATCTGGAGGCCTGCATGGGATCGCCCTGTGGGCCTAGTGGCTTGCCTTAAGGATCTCGGGGTCCTGGATAAAGGGGGCCACTCTCAAAGCATACTCCGTGCAACCCCATTCCCGACTATAGTTATAAGTATGTGTATGTATAAGAGTGTGTAGCGGGAGGGCTATGGGGCTGTGCCAGACTTCTCCCAGAGGCACAGGCCCCCGATCTGCACGTGGGATGACAGCATGATGCTACTGCCGGCTGGGGTTGGCACCATCACTGGGTTCTTCCCGGTGCAACACGTGCTGAGGGCTGGGAAGAACCTGGCACAGCCCTCCCAGGGGGCACGGGGCCCAGATCTGCACGTGGCATGACAGCAGGCTGCTGCTGCCAGCTGGGGTCAGCAGCAGCACCAGTCTTCAGAGGGTGCCTAGAGGACAAGCCTTATGAGGAAAAACTATGGGATCTGGGTCTGGTCAGCCTGGGGAAAAGAAGACTGAGGGGGGACTTGGTGGCCATCTATATGTATGTAAGGGGTGAATATTGGGAGCTGGGAGACAAACCGTTCACTAGGGCACCCCAGAAGAGGAAAAGGAGCAAAGGCCATAAACTGTTAGAGGACGGTTTCAGGTTGGATGTAGGGAAGAACTTCATTATGGTAAAGGTGACCAGAATGTGGAATAGACTTCCCAAGAAGGTGGTGCAGTCCCCAACCTTGCAAGTCTTTAAGAGGAGATTGGACAAACACCTTGCTGGGACCACTTGATCTCAGCAGTATTCCTGCCCAGAGCAGGGGGGTTGGACTCAGTGATCTTTCAGGTTCCTTCCAGCCCTTAACTTCTATGGTATGATTCACTCCCCACAGATGAGCCACCCAAGTTACAATCCTCCAGAATCCCTGGATGCACTGCCAACCATTTCCAGTTCTGGCACCAAACCAACTACCCATTCTGCCTCTCGGGGTGTGACCTTCCCACTCCAAGGGGTGCAAACCTGTGCAAACTGCCTGCAGAGTATATGCCAGGTAGCCATGTCACAGGGCACAGAGGGATCCAGGAGTTGACTCTAGGGAAGATGGAGGGAGAGCAAGCTCTTCCCAGGGAGAATAAGGTGGATTGGGTGCCCATGAGCTGGGGCTTCCTTCCCAGGTCAAGGCCAGTAGCTTCCCCCAAAGGTGCCTTCCATCACTACTCCCAGCTCCCACCTACCTTGGGAAGCATGACCAGCACCGCTACACCTCAAAATCCCAGTTTATTAAAATATGAAACCTTCTTTAATTCCTTCCTCTTAAATTCTTTTTATTGCTTTTTATTTTATCCTTCAGTGTCTGACTTCCTTCATTTCACTATCCTTCCCCCACTCCCCATTTCCTTTCCACCTCATATTTCATTACCCACTCCCATCCCACTAACTCTTCACCTGCCAGCTTCATGTTCTTTACCCCCCTTCCCCAATCTCTTGCACACCTCCACCTCAAGCAGGGATAGAAGTCTGTCCTGGCTCACCAGCCATGTAAGGGGAACTTGCACCTAGTCAGGCCCCTGCTTGCCAACCCTATAGTGGCAAGTTTTAGCTGTGCAGGTGGGGGAACAGTCAGAGAAGGTTTTTAGCCTTAAGGTGCAACTTCTCCAAACTTGAGCTAGCACTAATACGGATTGTATTTAAACAGCTCAAAGTACAATATATAGCAAGGCCCTTACCTAACTAGGATACCCGTGGCAAGGGCAAAGCCAATGCAGAATGGAGCCAGTGGAGTCTTGCTGTGCTCAGCCAGGCTTCCCATCAGGACAGCAAGGAGGAGGAGAAACGAGAATGTCAGCTCTGCACAGACAGCCATCCCCACTGTGCAGCCTTCTTGCACCATGCAGCCCCCTCCAGTCCGGTTGAAGAAAATTGCTTCTGGCACCATGCTCTGCTCTCCACACCACATCCCAGAAAGGAAAGAAGGAAATACAAATAACAACAAAGGATACAACCAGACAAGGTTCTTTGGGTAAATCTAATATCTTTTATTAGACCAACTTAAATAGTTGGAAAAATTCTTCTTTGCCAGCTTTCAGGTACAAATACCTTTTATCAGGCTGACAGAGGCTTTATCTGAAGATGCTTTCTCAGCCTGACAAAGGGTATTTGTACCCAAAAGCTTGCAAAGAAGACTTTCCCAACTATTTGAGTTGGTCTAAGAAACTATATTGGATTTACCCAAAGAACCTTGTCTGCCTCTGTCCTTAGGCCAACACAGCTATGACCTGTACCCTTGAAACAAAGTATACAAGGCACACTCTCCCAGGTGCTGTTCTGTTTGAATGGCTACCACAGTCCTTTGCTTTTCAGGTTGGTAGGAGGGGGTGAAATCTAAACTTTAATAGTTAGGGCACTGGAAAGAACCAAGTACCCCATACAGGCTGACTGGAGGGGTGTGAACTCCCCAGAACAGGGCTGGCTGCTATTGTATGAATGAGAGCACACAGGAATGGCAAGGACTGCATGCTGGTGACAGTGTTGTCCCCTGCTATGAACAGCTGATAGTTAATGCAGTGTTAATACCAAGTGCATCTGCATGTGGAGGGGAGCAGAACAAGGAGGCCTGTGAGCTGGGAAGCTGTCTCCCTGTGATATGTTCTTGACCCTGTTCTGCTTCTTTTCAGGGCCATGTTGAACACTGAAAATAAAGCAGACAGACACATCACAGTGAATTATCCGGTTCATTCACCAGCAGTTTTGAGGCACTTGGGTTACTCTGCCCTCTGGTGTCCACATTGTGAACATGCTTTTGACCAAGTGCCTCAGTGGACCAAAAGAAATGCAAACATTTTGAACTTTTGGTTCAGAGATGATACCTTTTATTAGATCAACTAAGAAATCACAAAAAATTGTCTTTTTCTGCAAGATTTTGGGCTCTCATGCCCTTCATCAGGCTCAGAGAAGATTAAAGATGGTAAAAAATCCCCATAGGTAGGAAAGAAACTTCATTTTTGCAGAGGAAGCTGAAGATGGAGCTCTGTCCCTAAGGTTTTACTCTTGTTGTCTGTATCATTTAACAAAACAGAGAGCAAGATCCTCCGTTACTAGTGCAAAGGGCAGAGTCATTCTCAAGGCATCTGTAGCAAACCCAAGCTCTGAACCGCTCCTAAGTCTCAAGTACTTACCAGAGTGCCTCCAGGCCGCCTGACTTCTAGTATGATGTTCTTCCCTAGGTAATATTGTGCTCTGTGTGCACATTGTGGCACCTTGGATACTGACCTTTGCTAAGGCAGATAAGGTTGCGCACCACGGTGGAACTTGCATGGGGTGACATTGGCAGGTGATTTTGAATAACCTTCCCTTCATAGCTCTTCTCTAAAGTCAGGAGCCAGCCCTGGATGCCTCCATACCCTGCCAAATGCTTCCAGGGCCTGAGACCAGGGCTTGATGTGGGCACTGTTCTCAGCACATTCTGCCCCTGTGTGGATCCCAAGATGGTACAGCATGATCTCAGCATATCACACACAGGAATGCTCCACTGGCATTCAGAGAGGCTCAGCGGATGCACTTTCGTTCCATACTGCACCCACTCTATTACATGTAAGATGGATGGGTCAGTTAAACTTGCTTTGCACAAGGCAGTGGAAGATGTAATGTGGCTTATGCAGTGTTTGCTGTGTTAGCCCTCTACACATGGCCTCACTGCCCTAATAGGGTTTTTCAATCCCAGTTGCTAACCTACCTATCACATCCAGTCACTCCCATTCCAAACCATTGTTCAGTTACTGAGCTCAGGATGAGGATATTCTGAGCCAGCTCTCCTGGATGGGTGGTGATGTGAAATTGGTTTTGCACTGGACCAAGCACCTATGAGAAAGCCCACACTCTGAAAACTCGTTTTCCAAAGTGTTGGAAGTGGAACAAGGGTGCAGTAGATAGGCATGGCCCGTATGTTTTATACATAGGACAATATGAGGTAATGCTATGGTGAATTCAGGCCTTCTTTGCTGGGACTGCCTGAGAAATTTTAAAACCCCAGATTTTGAGGATGACCAATTAAACCATTTTCATAATAGGTGCTGCTAAAGATTCCAGCCTGAGTCTCTCTTGCCTTGTACTTTGGTCCTGATTCTGGCTGTAGTTGAGAAGGGGTGGGAGAGAGAGAGAGGCAGTGATGGCTGCTGAGCGTTGCAGTGGACCCTGGAAGTGTCCAGGGATCACGGGCTGTTCAAATTGATGTTGCTTTGTAGCAGCAACCATAGAGCTGTCCAGCATCCTGGAAATTCAGAGCAATGTACTCAGGCCACAGCTCTGCTCTTCCCTAAAAACCTTTCCTGTCCCCAGCCATACCTCCACCATCTTCCTTGTTTCCTAGGTAGTAAGCAGGAGAGAATAAGACCATCCTGCTGTCCTTTTATCACTGAAGGACCCCTTTTCTGCTGGATATATTCCTCAGGAGAGAAATCCACTAGTTTTGCAACTGTTGTACATACCTGGAGTCAGCTTAAACCAGGCTCTATATAAACCAGATCAAAGCCTTTGTCTTGTCATTTTTGCCTATTAAAAGTAGGAGTATGTGAGTGGGGACTATGGCTCTCACTTTGCAAGACTGAAAACAGGACACAGGGGTGATCCGTCCCTCCTGTGGGTTATGCAGCTGGTGTTTTGATTTGTGTAGCTATTGTGGCTGGGGGGGAGGGAGGGGACACAACACACTCTATAGATGCTTGCTTGCCATGCTTGGTGACTTCTATCTGCCAGCATTCATCCGTCTCACACACTCCATCTCCAGGAAATCTCTAGAGAACAAGTCACTCGGCAGGGAAGGTTGTGGCTACATTTTGAAGTGAATGCTGGAACACACCAGGAAAGCAATTTTTAATTTCTGATTGCAATCAGCATTAGACTGGACACCTGTTTTCAAGAGTTATATTACTTCAGCCCCAGAACAGAAATGTTATGTGACCCAGGCATCTCCTCAAACCATTTCTTGTTTCAAAGTTCTGCTCACAAACCAGCTACAGCTGAAGGATCTTGGAGGATCATTTCGGCTGTCATGGGATGGCCTGCAGAAGACAACACCTCCTACCCAGTCACTAATCATCAGGCATCTCCTAAGTGATGGGCCTGTTTTCTTTTCTTAGAATTGGGAAGACCATGGCAGCACAAACACACAAGGTTTTCTACTGCTATGCTGAGAAAGACAGCTCTCCAGGCCACACATTTAACAGATTATCAGCAAGGCATAAATAGGATAGAACATAACCTTCAGAAGTATGGAGGTGAACAGCAGATTGGCACTTCTGCATTGCAGCTGCCAATGCTATACCTGCATGCAGGAGATACCAGGGCAGGGGACTGGGCCTGGTTTGCCAGTTTGATTTATGTTGGCTTCTTTACTGAGGAATGAAACCCAAGGAACTAAAGTTCTGCAGGTCTTGGTGGCTTTAGTAGTGACATGGCTGGTGCATTTCCCCACTTGCTTATGTGTGGGTACTTACCTGGTCTCAAAACTGTACCACTGGAGAGCTTGGGACGTCTCTCAAGTACCAAAGCACCTCAAACAGCTTTGTTAAAGTATTTTCTGTGCTTTCCCTTCTCAAGCACTGGGGTCTCCTTTCTGCAACACATCTGATCTTCCAGCTAGCAGCTGTGCCAGCCAGTGTCTGCTTTTGTGCTTTCCACTTACCTTAGCCAAAAGAGCTCCTAGCATTCCTCCTGATAGCTGACACAGCCAATATGGGAGAAGGAGAAGTGGGGAAAGGCCTCCTGCAGCCAGAGCAGCCAGGGTAACAGCTGGGTTGAAATGGCCACCACTGCAAAAGGAAAGGGGTCAATTGTGCCCACACCAACCACAAGGAAGGACACTGAGTGCCAGAGACCTCCAGTAGGTTAGGCTGCAGTGCCCTGAGCATGCAGAGCCTACGCATGGAGGTCTATGCCACTATCAACATCCTGGTGATAGAAAACACACCCCTGAGAGATACTTTGTGCCAGATCCTCAGACTAATTCATTCTGGATTTATGAGTAAATCCCCTCCCTTCCTTTCCCCTCTGAGAGCTTTTATCTCTTGCTCTCATGAGTTGAATTGTGCTGGTTTTCAGTCTATTATGTGTGAGGGGTACATCTAACAGTGAGTGACAAATTATAGTGAAGAGCTCCTAGTGGTAGCACTTGAAGCACTGATTTGTAATCTCCACTGAGGCTGCGGAGAATTGTCCTCCTAAGAGACTCATATATAACTTGCAGGCAGATGAAACCAGGATGCCGACTGAAACAGGATCTAGTCTCAGAGTAATTCCTGAAAAAACACCAGCATCTTCCAGTTCTCCACAACCTACCCAAGCTCCAGCCCTTGACTTAGTCAGGGCCAAGAGCACCTTCATGATTCCTGTTTAAGCTCCCTTCACCTAAAACTAGGAAGGCCTCCTGCTTTCTCTAGGATCAAAAGGTGGCTAACAATAATTTTCTGGCTAACATTTCTAGGATTTAATGTGGAGTTATGCATCTTTCTGGGTGGGATAGGTTCACAATAGTGCACCACCTCCTTGTGGTGCAGTGAGCAGGTGCTAAGTGGACTCAGATGTTGGAGTGCAATCCTCTTTCTACACTAATTAAGAGCCTGAAAAGACATGAGTGCAGAAGGTGAGTGGGTCTTCCTCCTGCTTGTTAATTATTGTGATCTGGTGTTCAGGCTGAGACAAAGACACATTACAAAAGTAGGTGTATTAACTGTTTTTTGCAGGCTGGACTATGATTGCATGAAGGCCCCCTGAGTTTACATAGGTGCTTCATAAGTGGAATAAGATCTGGTTCTAGGTCACTGCAGGATCAGAGTCTAATAGAGTGCAGACTGTTAGGTAGTGGTTCAGGGTTGATTACATAGCCTGATTTGACTTGATTATAGACCATGCCTATGTACCCATCCTACCTGCAGAAGAGGAGACAACTGCCCCATACCTTATTTTCCCCAAAACTGCTACCATGATCCCCAGCGAAAATCCATGAGCAAGAGCTGGCCCCATGGGCCCTGCCCCCTCAGGGTTGGTAATCACAGAAAGACATGCGGCTGCCACAAACAAGGTGCTGCCCATCAGCTCAGCCAGGCAGGGCTGGGCGTACTTCTCAAAGATGGTCCGATCCTCTGGCTCTTTCCCAGGCTCTGCTTGGGCAAGGATGGAGGTTGCTCCGACATTCTCCATTTCTGTCTCCAAAGAATATTTTTTGGTGAGAAGAACCATCCTTGGGAGGTCTGGCACCTGAGATGATGCCTACTGGAGGAGAAGGGAAAATGGTGTTATTTCCCCACTCTGACCAGCAGCACAGAGGACCCTACATCGGGAATGAGTCCATCCACTGTAATCTGCGTTTTTCCTGTTCTCCCCAGAGGACCTTAGGAGGGGCCGTGCCTCCCTTCTGCCCATAGCAGCAGAAAAGAGATGAAACAAAGACTGAAACAAAATGTGCTGAAGTGCTGAGCTTTTCTTTCCAATCACCTGTAACATGGAGTGATTTCTAGAAACACAGAACTGACTCATCGGGCACTTTTATACATGCTCCGGGCAGTGTAGGGAGGAGAGGGGGGTGCTTTTATTAGCAAGCCATGCTAATTAAAAATGCCCGAGCAGCATCTATATCAGCATCCCCAAGCTGAAAAATGGCAGCGGGGCACTTTGAACTAAAGCTCATCAAACGATTATTTGAGTCCGCTCCAACATACTAGATTCCCAGTACATCAGAGCAGGCTCCCTGCACATAGTTTCATAGTTTCATAGTAGCTAGAGTCGGAAGGGACCTAGGTAGATCATCTAGTCCGACCCCCTGCCTTGGCAGGAAAGA
>NW_017728928.1:18948756-18950008 GCF_001723895.1 Crocodylus porosus
CTACCCTCCGCCAGCTTGTGACCGTTATTCCTGGTCACTCCTGGCAGCGCACGGGGGAACAGGGACTCCCCCAATACCTGCTGATCCCCCCTGACCAGTGTATAGGAGCCCATCAAGTCCAGCCTCCACCTTTCACAGGCATCCGCACCAAAGAGTTTCCTTTATTAAACTGATCAAGCTCCATCCCAAAAGTAGTTAATTTTTGTGCTTGCCACTACTGTGATTAGGAATCTGTTCCAGAACCTCACCAAAACCATCTTCTAAATTGCAACTGAATTTACTCCTGGCTGGTTTGATCCTGTTTAGTTTGGTTCTGTAGGTTAAATAGATCTTTCACCTGTTCTGCCATAACGAGGTTTCACCTGGGATTGCAGTACATAACAATGAAATATAGGGGCCCGATTTTTTTGTTGCAGTAAGCCCCAGCTAAGCTGTTTGGCAGCAGAAAAGAGCCTTACTGCCATGGAAACAGACTCCTGAGTTCTCCACACAAGGGCTTTAGGGCTCTGTGCTAGTTTTGCTCTCAGTCATTGGTGTCAGAGGCAGATAAGGGTGGCTGCAGAGCATTGTGGTTGTCCTCTGTTTTTAGAGGCCCATGGCAAATAGAGGGTGAGGTCTTTACGAGCAAAAGCTGCATCAGAGTAACCTAAACCAGTTTAAAGCAATGACATAGGGGGCCAGACAGGCTTCCTGTTGTTTCAGCATACAGAGGGCAAAGGTAGCTTCAAATCAACTTTAGCTTTACTCCGTTTCCTTCCCCAAGTGCAGCAAGGATGTAGTCAAATACAGCACCTACTAGTTACACAATTTTGTCCAGTGAGGACAGAATTTTCACTTTTTGTGGCCAGACGTCAATTTTTCAGCCACAGAAGTGTTTACTCTTGACAGTTATGACCAGTTTGTAGTTTATGACCAGCCCATACAATAGGGCTGTGTGAATCTTCGGGTGGCGATTAAATTCAGAAGAGATTTGGCCCTATTCGATGGCTGAACCTCCGAATCCAAATCGAATCAGGGGACCAATTTAAAGGTCCGAATTGATTCAAAGCTTTCCAAATCTTCGGAAAAGATTTGGAAAGCTTTGATGATTCGGGCAGTCCCTGGTAGCTGCAGCAGGAAGCTACAGCTGACTAGGAGCTGGTAAATACTAGGGGTGGGGGAGGGGGGGCAGGGGACCATGGGAGGACCCCTGCCAGCCCCCTTGACCCCCGCCTGCTCCCCCAGCCCCTGCAAGCTGTCGTGATTTGGAAAA
>NW_017728928.1:18950108-18997055 GCF_001723895.1 Crocodylus porosus
GTTCACCCAATGCTGCCAGGTGGAGGCAGTGATCCCTGCTGCCCCCCACTGCCCCCCACTGCATGGGGGGCTCTGCCATGAGCCCCCCAACCCCCCCAACTCCTCCAGCCCCACCACAGGTACCACACCCAGGCCAGCTCCAGCCCTTTAAGAAAAAAAAACCAAGTAAACCCCCGGGATTCACTGCTCCTGCAACAGCCTGGGGGCTTCAGGGGCTTGTGTGGGGCAGTGCGGGGCAGCAGTGATCACCCCCCACTGGCAGAAGTGGTGGGTGAGGGCGTTTTTTATCTTAAAGGGCTGGAGCTGGCCCAGGTGGGACACTCATGGAGGGGCTGGGGGAGTGAGGGGGGGATCAGGGGGCTCATGCAGAGCCCCCCACACAGCATGGGTCAGTGGGGGACAGCAGGAATCGCCCCCCACCCGGCAGCACCTGGTGAGAACCATGGCTTTTTTTTAAACAAGTGCTGGGAGCTGAGGCAGCCGTTGCTGGGCTGGGAGAGGGGCAGGGGATGGGCCTGGCTGATTCGGAGATTCGGCAGCTGCTGAATCTCTGAATTAGATCTGGCCAAATCAAATTGGGACAGTAATTTGAATCACAAAATCAAATCACTGTCCCCCAAATCAGCCAAATCCAAAGTGAATACTAGCCACTTTGCACAGGCCTACCATACAACACAGATGCAAAAATATCTGTGTGGCTACTAAATATCTGCACTGGGCTATGCACTGGCCAAGCAGGGAAAAAATGGAGTACTGTATTTGTAACTTCTAGAGTGGCTAAGACTATCCAGCAATGTAGCACAAACCTAGAAGTTCAAATAGCTTTAGCATCTATATGTTCACTAATAGAGCCACAGAAAAAGACTCCATCAAAGTAGATATCTTTTTTAATCTACCAGGGCAGGAAGCTCTGTTTACAACAGTTTGCAACTATCAGTAACAGAAAAGAATAACTATGAGACAGTACTAAAAAAGGTTGAGGAGTACAGCATGCCAAAACAAAATGAAAGCCTGGAAAAGTTTAACTTTCGTAGGACAAAGGAGAGAGCATGAGACAGTTGAGGGGTGTGTTACTGACTGCTGAGTCAAACTTGCAATTTTGGAGAGTTAACAGAGTCCCTTATGAAAGACCAAATATAAAGCTTAAGAAAAGCCTTCTAGAAAATAGTTTTCCATCTATTAAATCCTCTGTGAAATCCTATGAAATATGAACTTTGATTTCTACCCAGAAGAAATTTTTCAATCTTTTCTCCAATGCCTGATGAAGGGTGTTTGTCCCCGAAAGCTTGCAATCAGGCAGGGAGTAGAAAGGAGAGCAGCAGATGGGGCAGGGAAAGGGGATTGAAGTGGCACTCAGGAGAGCATGGGGCTTAAGTTGTGGCATGCTTGCCAAAAAGGTTGGCCCCCACTGTACCAAAAGGTAAGGTAGAAAGTAATGCCTCCTAATTTTTATCTTCTAAGCAAGCCACCAACATGGAGGGTGTTCTTGATTTCTTGCCTGGGGGCCATAGTAAACTCAAAGGTTTATGTCAAGACCCTGAAGGAACTGAAACCTTTCATGCAAAGAGTTTGACGTGACACGACATGACAAAGACATGCCTGAGGTGCTGCTTCTGCACAACACTTGCCCACACACCAGCTTACACCCCACAGAAGCAATCTGATTGTCTGGATGGACTGTGCTGCCCCATCCTCTGTACATCCTCGGAGGTGAATGATGGACTATGAGGGTGATATTTTTGGGGTGAAAGCAAAGTGATGGAGTCTGTGACAGTGGCCATGCAGCAAGGACAAAACCTTGCACAATGTCAGGATACATGTCTTTGCTCACCAGTGGAAAAAAAGATCAGTGACGGAGAAGGAGACTAAAATATAGCTCTATGTTCAGCAGTGAAGTACAACTTTTTGGTACAAGTTTAATAATTTTACAATAATATTTGACTGAGAAAAAAATAGGAGGCATTATGTTCTGACTGACCCTCATATATTTCAGATATAGAATATACACCAGGAAAGCATTTAGTCACAGCAGATACAGTATCCAGAACCTATGACGATCTAGAATGACCAGGTTCCAGAGTCCAGCATAGTCCATGCTAATCTGGTCAGAAGAATGATTTTCATGGCAGATAAAATGTGGTCGGTTGTTGTATAAACTACTGCTCAGGATGACACTACAAAAAGCAATTGTGGCAATGCACCTTTGGGTGCCTGCCAATTTAAGGGCTTGAGCCGGCTGCAGACCAGCCTGCAGGTGGGAGCAGACCCAATCAGGTGAGCACATGGCACCCAGGAGGCTGCCTGATTGGTGGAGGGCTGGGCAGCCTAGGTATAAGTCCAGGCCCTGACAGGAAAGCTGGCAGTTGCTGCAGGGATGCTGCTGAAGTAACATTGCCCAGCTGGAGATCTGCTGCTCCCGGAACATAGTGGTGGTTAGGGAGGAGCTAGGGGGAAGGAGGGGGTTCCTAGGGACCCTCGGGGGTCCACAGCCCTTAGGAGGAGGCTGAAAGCCTGTGGCTGTGGGAAGGCCAGCCTAGAGTGAAGGGCCAAGATGACCTATTGAGAGAAGCCAGCTAGGCAAGGGCCCAGTGAAGGCACAGGCCAGCCTGAACAGAAGGGGCTTAGAGTATGTGGGCCTACAGAGGGGCTAGGTAAGCCCTGATTAGAACTGATGAGAGCATAAGCTACTGAGGAAAGACCTGGGGAAACCCAGGGAGTGCAGCTGACCTTGGAGGGGTCTTTGCAAGGGCTCAAATAAGCCCAGTGAAGTAAAGGGATGCTTTGCCTAAAATCTGTGGGGCTCTAAGCAAGCCTGGTGTGAGAGGACCAATTTATGGAGGGGCCCAGAGAAGACCCCTATAGAGTAAGAGAGTCAGCTGCTTATAGATCGATCCCAGGGCTCTCCTCTGGCCCAAGCTCTACTTTCCTTGGGCCCAGGAGTAGCCAAAGGGCATATGCGCCCACCACGAGGGGTCAGCTAGTGCTGCAGAGGGTGTGGCACCCCGACTGGCTGGAGAGTGGGGCCAGGCTCAAGGGGACAAAGGTGTCTCGTGGGAGAGACCACCTGCAAGATGGTAAGGGGTCAGTTCACTGGCAGTCTGATATGACTGTGGCTGGAATCAGCCACCTGATAGGAAGTATCCTGTAAGGGGCCTGAGAGAGGGTTGGGGCCAGTGACTGATGGCCATGTTATAAGGTGGAGGCTAGAACAGAGTGCCCAGGAGCGAGCAGCCCACAAAGAACATCAAGGAGCCCAGAGTGGGAGGAGAAAGACCAGGGCAGATGGGCCTGCAATGGTCCTGGAGCATGACCTAACGCTACACCCTGCTGGGGTTGGGTGGTGTGGCAGGAGTTCCAGTGCTGGAGCAGTCTCCAGGAAATGCCACACTTGTGCCTCCCTAGTGAAAGGCAAGTATGTGTGACTTTTGCCCCCCAAGTCCAATGTGTGACTTTTGCCCCCCAAGTCTGGGGGGCACCAGATTGCTGATGGCAGGGTCCTGTCAGCAGCCAATCGACAACCGGGGGGGGGGGGGGGGATGTTCCCCAGCAGCTGATCACCGAGCCAGCGGTGAAACCAGAAGTGCGCTTCCACTGGCACTTACAGTTTCGCGGCTGGGTTTCCAGGGGGTACAAGGGGTGCAAGGTCCAGAAGCCCCAGTGAGGGGGTGAAGTAGTTACCCCAGTGAGGGGGCAGAGTGTGAGGGTAAAGGAGCTTAATGAGAGGGAAGGAGCCCAGAGTAGAGGCCTTAGAGAGGGGGCATGGGACCACGTTTGGGCTGGAAGCCTAGTGAACTACATGATCCACAAGCTGAGAGAGTGAGAACAGCATTTGGAGTGGCCCAAGAGGGTGGGCCCGTATGGGAGAGAGGGCTGGCTGCTCAAGAACCTACCCAGAGAACCTCCACTGGCCCAAGCTCGGGCCAGGACCATGAAAGTCAAAGGGCAAGAGCCCTGTAACAGGGCACTGAGGTGCCTGCTACTTGTGGAGCAGGAATGAAGAGGCACAGGTGCAGGTTGCTACAGCAACTGGTAGGAGCCAGCTGACCAGAAGGGGCAGGGCTTGGCTCCTATACAATTCCCAGGCTAAGGCTGGGCAGGTGGTTCCCTGCCAGCAGCCCTGGGGGAAGGAGCTCTCCCAGAGCAAGCAAAGGGGAAAGGCCAGACTGCAGGTACAGCTCTGAGACTGGGGGAAGGATAGAGCACCCCTGATGCGGCAGGAATAATGTTATAGCTGAGCAGCTTGAATTTATGTTACAGCCCAGGGGATTGTGTTTTATTTCTTGTTGTATAAAACACCGGAGGTTTGGGAGAGGCTATTAGGGGTTGGAGAGGGCCTCCTAGGGGGCCCTCAGCAATGTGGGAACCCCAGCCCTGGAGAGGGGGGCAGTGAGGAGCCCCAGAGAGGGGGGCGCAAACTCTGGTGCCAGCAAAATGTGATCTTAAAAGCTGGGGAGCTCTGGTGAGCCTGTGGTGCAGCTTTACTTTGTTTTGGGTTTTTTTTGTGGCCTCGAGGCTGCAGGCTCGGGGTCGTCCCCAGGTTTTGGGCTTGTAGCCCTCCGGCTAGGAGGTTGGCACCTGGGCCTCTGGACCAGGCCCCAGATTGGAGCAGCAAAAGGGGCCCCGGGCCTTAAGACAATGGAAAAGGCTAGAACCTTGGAGTCAAACCCTGTTTAGTAGGTTTAGATGGGGAGGCCTAGCTAGAGAAAATCAGGGGTCAGTCCCACATAGGGGAAAGGCCCCGACATACCCAATACAATAGGCAGCCTCCCGCTCGCAAGAACATCATCCTAATTTCCATCAAGATGTGGCAGGAAGGTGTAGGGTGGGACATAAAAAACCCAAAGAAGGATCCAAGGGTACCCCATGCAAGGCACGGAGGACTAGGAAGATAGTGCTGGGAAGGGCAACCTGTTACAAGTGCCCACCATGAAGGGTGGCCAGAGCCAGTGGCCTGGAGTCCTGACTAGCCTAGAGGTGAGGCCAGGGCCTGCAAGGCCAAAGGTCCTGGAGGGGGCCACTGCCGAGAAGGAAAGGGAGGTGGGGCCTGTGGCCCAGGATGATGGTGGAGATTAGACCTCCTGTGTAAGAGGGATCCAGGTTGGGGCCCAAATGTCAGTTGGGAATATAATGGGGCTGGAGCCATATAGTGATGCGATCTGTGAGGCATGGGACAGGGTAAAGGAGAGGTTGGAGCCGTGCATTATGCCCTTGGCATCAGGGCATTAAATGCTCAGCCTTCTACCTAGAAACAACTTTCCAGGCCCAACAAAGGTGTGGCAGGAGAGTCAGGTGGTCGGGCTTGCTATCTGTGCTGGGTGGCTTGGGAAACATGTATTCAGTCCCTTTTATCAAGGGAAAGTTTTCAGTGTGAACAGCATTTTGTTCAAGTCAGCATTTATTGTTCCAAAAGTATTACAGACAGATTCAGTAAGTGAAGTTGTGAGGGACATTTGGGCATTGAGAAATGGAAAAGAATCCTGCAAGGAAACTGCAGATGGAAGGCAATTATTTCAGGTGGAGGGCCGCTTACCAAGTTTTGGTAAGCTGTCAAGGGCCACATGGGTAGCCTCGCCCCTTGACAGGTGCCCCGCCCTGTGGTTGCCATCTTTGGACTGAAGTCCCGCCTCCTAACCCCTGACCTTTGCCACCAGGAGTCTCTCCCCTTGCCTCTGGAAGTACTCCTTTCAGCAAGAGGCTTTGCCATTTCGGAACTAGAAAAATACCAAATTATATTCTAAAAAGCGAACATCTAAAACATTCTTTAATTTGATTAAAAAAAATATTTTTGCCCCAGTTTACATGTGTTATTGTGGTGTACATAGAGGTGATTGCACAGTAGCTTAAAATGAAGCCTTACTCCTGTATGTTGTGGGCGGTGGGTCATGGGAAACTGGTGCCACCTTAGTTAGGGGAGACACCCCCCCATGACCAGTCCCACTGACTAGGGGGGTGTCCCTCACTGCGGATCCTGCTGACTAAGGAAAGGGGGTCCCTCACAGCGGATGACTGCAGCCAATCACTGAAGCGGCTTCCAGGAGTTTCTGCAGTGAACAGCCAGCACTTGCAGGGGGGGCATCGGTGCTCCTGCAGGCCAGATAGAATGGCCTGGCGGGTCGGATCTGGCCCTTGAGCCATATTTTGCCTGGCCCTGATCTATGGGATGCAAGGGTATCTGAGCCGATGGGAGCAACATGGAGATGCTATGCAGATCTAACACTTAGAAAGCATCCACAAAGATGAACTGAAACCTTTTAGAACTGCAACACGTCTTTATGCTTTATGTGTTTGAATTCTGTTTGTGGTGCTTGGATGTGTTTTGGGAGGAAGGTGTGTGTTCGAGCTTGGCAAATTGTTATCTTTACCTATTCTGGAAGGTGTCTGGGGAAGGGTCTGGTTCCTTGTAGTATCTGCCTCTTGTTGGAGTAGTCTGCAGCAGCTCTCCCTAATAGAAGCTTGTTTGTCACTCTTACTTTCAATAACAGGTATTATAGTTTCTGGGCTCAGGACGTCATTGACTTGTTGATTGAGTTAGCAAACAATGCAGTCACAGATCTGCATAGCTGACTACACATGCTCAGTATCCAGCACATGGGTAATAACATTGCAAATGGTACATAAGTGCCCAACTGCCACTTACACAACTGGAAAACTTTTTTCTGCCCTTAGTGTCTCGTCTGCAAGTATTGTGAGTTGGTTGTTGCAGCGCAATGGCAGTTGTTGCACTGCAGGTACAGTGCAATCACACTGCAGCTGTACATCTGAATGCCTGTGATTTCCACTAACCTTCATGTTAACCACATGGTTGAATTTTGGATTCTACCTGTTCTCATACTGCACAGTAATTGTGTACTCCCTGATACATACATCTATTACAGAGTCAAATAAATAGGAAGATGTCACTGCACTGTCATCACAATACAACTACAGTGCAATTACAGCTGCTATTTGCAAATGGAACTGTAATTTCTAATGTTCACAATAATTAAATTATTTGAGAAAAGCTACTCATTGCACATCTGCTTCTTCGGTGGTAATGCCATTGACTTCAGTGGACTTATTCCTGATTTTTGTCCTGGTGTAAGCAAGAGGAGAGGCAGGCCTCAGATTTAATTGTGGCAAAAATGCATCTGGGACTGTTTTGTACATCTAGGGCCAGATCCCCAGCTGGCATTAATCAGCATAGCTCTGGGGAAGATCATTTATACCAGCTGGGGTTCTGACACTTTCATCTGAAAACAACAGAATATATAGATTTATAAATTATTTGCAGAAGGAGCTGTACTGTCTATGCAAACTGTACTGTCGCCCATGTGCCTAGTAGGGCTGAAGCCCTTAGACAGCACTGCAGCAGGGCTTCCAAATAATAGTAATATAACCTTACAATTGGGGCCAGTGAGACTATTTAGCCTGTAAATATACCAGTCCTTGCACTGCAGGCTGGTGTATCATGAATATGCTAATATAAAAAAACCTTACAAAAAGCTAACCAAAGATTAATACTAATGAAAATACTTGAACATATACTGTTGGTTAGGTCATAAATAATTCACTCAATTGAGTGCTTGATCCTCATTTAGAGCTTCTATACTGTCAAGGCTGTTGTATCAGGAAGACAGGTGTGGTGTCTGGGCACCTCCTGGCACAGTGCATTGTATAACGTGACCAACATCTGTCACATGTGGTTCTTTCCCATTTCTCTGAGGAGAAAGATTGCATCTAAAACAAGTAGATTAAAGCATCAATTATTTTTTATGGGAATTTTTTTCTAAACTTCCCATGAAAATATCACTTTCTTGACAAAAATGTATGTTTCCTTAGAGAAAGGTAGAAATGTTCAATTTGCAAAGTCTTGAAATTTATTGAAAACTAGTAGTTTTAATGATCTGCTTACTGCTTTTTCTTTAAAAAGTGGAAAATTGCAAGCAAAAAGAAAATATTTGTTGTGGTTGTAACTTTTTTCTTGAAAAAATGTTTAGGTACGAATGTCTCATCCCAGGCTAGAATACATATCTACCAGAACTTGATACAAGTCTGTATGGAAACTCTGAGGGGATGAACTGTACAATGCCACCACCTATCTCAGAGGTTTTCCAAAGAGAGCCTGGATATAAGATTATCATGGACAGTGGGGTTTAACTACTGGAGCTATAATTGCCTTGTTGGTGTGGTGGTAATCTTGTTGATCCAGGTGTTGGAGAAGCTGAGTTCAAACACTTGCAGTAACTTGACATATTATTTGGTCCAATATAGCAGCATATGGGCCTTTATCTTCATTGCAGAGTTGCCATGAGTGATTAGCCTGGCCTGAATGTGAGTAGCTCCAGCAGAAGCCTTATCTGAGTTACTGTGTCCCTGTACTCGCTAGTGTGTGTTGCTGAGACTTCTTGGAGGACATTTTATAGTTCTTAATGCTGCAGTGAATTAAACTACTCTTTGCTTCTATCCCAGTAAATTATTGGAGAATTTGGGGAAAACAGTGAAAAGACTTTAAAGGCTATTGGCACTCAGAGGATTTAGCCTGTGTCATCACTGGTATGTGAGCAGAACACCAGCAGAACTCGGATTACTACCTACACCCCAGGCCAGTCTGCATGGGTTGGAAATTAACCCAAACATTGATGAAAACGTGTTTCTGTACAAATGAAAGGAAGGCTAGGGGCAAAACCTGAATGCAAGCTCACTTGCAGTAAAGATGTTCCCTAGTAATTAGGGCTATGTAAAGCTTTGGTCCCTGATTCAATTTGGCAGAGATTCGGCCCAATTTGGTGGCCAAATCTCCAAATCCAAATCATATCAGAGGGCCCTTTAATCTCTCCAAATAGATTTGGAACCCTCCGAATCAGATTTGGACATAGAAAAAACATTTAAAGCTGTCTCTATATACCTCTAGGGAGCAGGCAGCTCGTGAGTGCGTGTGGAGTGTTCCACAGAAGTTCTGCCAGGGAGCACACTGGGGGGCCCCACCGTGCCCCTCTGGCTTGGTTACTGGTGCCTCCTGGGTCTGGGGGGCACCCAGGGTCCCCCTGTGGCTGATTGCCAAACCAGGGGGAGGTGTTGGGGGACCCCCTGTGCATGCCCCAGCAGACCTGGAAGTGGACTGGAAGTAGTTCTGGTCCACTTCCAGGTTCACCACTGAGCATGTGGATGGCCCCCCCACTCATGTGGGACGCTCCATGCATCACAGCATTCACAAACCACGCTGGTACCTCAAGGTACCAAGGTAGAAAAAAGCTTGTAAAGCTGTGTCTGTGTCCAAATAGCTGATTCTCTGAATCAGCATTGAATCTTCAGATTCGGATTCAGTTGAATCAAACTGGGGACAGTGGTCCGAATCAACAAATCAAATCACTTCCCCTGATTTGGGCTGAGTGTGAATTGAATAGGGCCCACTTCACATATTCCTACTAATAATATAAAGTACTCTTATGGTCCTTCTTATCCTTAATCTTTGAACTGACTTGTCTTCATTTCTCGGCTAGGGACAGAAGTTACGCATAAACTGGTTTAAGTGATCGGACACCGGTTTAAACCTGTAACAGAACAGAAGTTCAGTGCACATAAACCACTTTCAAAATGGATTAAACTGGTTTAAAATAAACCTGGTTGAATTTCATATCAGACTTAACTGATTTGGGTTAAGCCAGTTTATGAAATTTCTGTCCCAGACCCCTTCCTGGTTCAAGTTAAATCACAGTCCTCCAGCATGCTTTACAGCCCTGGGCTGGGCTGGGCTGGCCTGACTGCTTCAGCAGAGAATGGTTGTTGGGGGAAGAAGGAAAAGGCAGGGACTGCCCCCCACCCCCCGGCAAACCCTGGTAAGGGTCTGGGGCCAGGGTGGGGAGTTAAACTCCTCTTCCCCTGAGTACAGAGCTGCCCTGCCCTACTAAACATACTGCTGGCTGCTACTATGGACTACAAATCCCAGAGGCACCTGGAAACAGGAAGAAGTGATAAGCAACCCTACAGAGTCCTGCTGCTGTGATTCAAGACTGCAAATCTCAGAGACCTTGGGGGTAGCAGAAAGCAGAGCAAACACACAGCCCATGCTGGCTACATGCCAGAGAGTTCTGCTCCAGTGCCGCCCGGCTTCTGGCCTGAGCCACTGCAGGCATGTGGCTGCATTTCCTGAATCAAAAGTGAATGTCCAGTTGTTTCTCAGTTTAATCTCTGTAGTTTAAACTAACCTGCAAAGACTGGATCGATTCAGTCTTGGGCTTTTTGACTGTCTATATTTAGCCCTACACAGCAAGTAGCTCTCTGTTAATCTCAGAGTCATAGTTTCTTCAGCCCACTAGCTGGCAGTAGTGTTCTGTTCATTAACTCCAGTATGTGGATCTTTCTAGCTTTAATTTTATTATGTACTACTTCAGGTCTTTTTCATCCCACAGGCTGAAAGCACAGTTCCTTGCTTGCTGCTTGGCTGCTCCACTGATGGGTCCTCAGATGAATCATCCAGCTCGATGGCTGGCTGTGATTGTAGCCAGTATTATCATTTTGTGATCTTAATTCATGTTAATATTTTGCCTGGGAATCAGTCCATCTGTGTTCAGCCCCCAGCTGTACTTTGTTGAGAAAGAATAGGGCAACTGTGTACAGCATGTTTCTGCACATGAAAAGCAACCATGTGCCTTCAGTGGCTTTTAATTTACAGTACAGAAAAACAACAGCATGAGCCAGTAGAAGCCAGAGGTCACAGCATGAATGTCTCTGTCTGACAAATTGCAGCAGCTCTGAGGGCAGCTTGGCTGCACCTGTGTACATAGGGAGAGCACTTAGAAAACCCCCTCATACCTCAAAGCAAAGACAATCAAAATGAGTCCCTTTTGAAATCTGCTGACATTTTCCACAAAAATGTGTCATTTTTCCCTTGGTCAGCCATGATTTTATTCTCTACAAAAGTGGTTTTCAACTTTTTTTCATTTGCAGACCCCTTTTGAAATTTCAAATGGAGGTACAGACCCCTTTGAATTGTAAGTGTGGGTATTCACATGCTTTTGATTTATAGTCATCTTTCATGGACCCCTTAGGTATAGTTTGTAGACACCCAGGAGTCTACAGATCAAAGGTTGAAAACCATTGCTCTACATAATCACTTAGGCTGCTTACATATGTTTAAAAAAATGGCACTTTAAACTTGGCACACCTGGATCAAACCCAGCACATGCGCAGCAGAGGTATTGGGTTATTTTGACCTGGCTTGCCCAATGTCTGTATAAATCAGGCACTTCACTGGGACTTTTGGTGCTTTTCTCTAATGGTTGATTGAGTCGGGTTTAGATAAAAGTGCCAAAAAGCCCCACTGAAGTGCACCGTCTATACAGGCACTGTGGAGCTGGGTCAAACTAATTTGCTGTGGTTTTTGTTTTGTTTTTTCATATCTGTCAGCAGCCTAAGAAATAGGCTGTCTCTAGAAAACACCCCATAGTAGTGGTTCGGGTATAACTATCCACCCAAGATTTCTTCCTTTCTTTAAGGGGCAAGTCATTTACTACTGGGTCCAGCAGCAAAAGGCTGCCTGCCTGCCTGTCGGTGGTAGATTGGAGAGATCAGGCTGCAATAATGCCAGTAATTTTTCCTTTATTGCCTTTGCTGAAGCTGTTCAGTGAGAAGGGAATTCTGTTGTTCAAATAATAAAAATAAAGGTGTTGTGCCAAAAGGTATATGTACTTTGGTGACTAAGAAGTGAGGTGATCCCCACAGCATTTCTGAAGTCACAGCTCCTTGGGGTCCTACTGGTCTACAGAGATTGTTCCATTTGTCCTTCTGGGCCAAGCCAGGTGTAAATCAGCCCAACTAATTGAATCTTTTCCCTGTCCCTTCCCCCCAACCCCTCCCCAGAGCTACTAAATGAATACAGGACTTAACATTTTGTCACAAGACCCCCATGACAGGAACATGGAATTTGAAGCAAAGTAATAGGCTCTGGCATGACTCTGGGCCCAATCCTCCTCTGACTAAGGTCAATGGGAGTATTTGACATTGACTTTGGAACAATATTGGACACAAGATTTTACCTGGTCTGCCTTGTTTTCCTGTGGTGAAAAATAGCGTTATGCAGCTCTAAATGCATTTGTCCTGAAGTTAGTTTTGATAAAACAAGGGAAGCCTGGCCAGGAGGCTGTGGTAGTACACTTAACTGCCTCGCTTTATCACTGCAGGAGAGCAAGAGACTGATCTTGCTGTCAGTCTTATCAGTGCAAATGGCAGCAATTCCACAGAAGTCAATTTGTCCCTGGTTAGATGAGTGTAAATGGAATTAAACAGGCCAATGGATTTAAGTCCTGCTGTAAATAATCAGCAAAAATAGTGTGTGGGAGGGAGGAAGTAGATACAGCTTGTTTAACGAATATTCATCTATCACAAAATTCAACACAGTCATTCTCTTTGCAAGCCCAGAAATTATTTCTGTCCTGTCTACTGTAGTCCCTTCCTTAACTGCACTTTATTTTGTACTTGAATCCCTATACATCTTATTGAATTGGTTGGAATAGCATCACAGTTGAAGGTCAAAAGAGAGGTGTATTAGCAAAGCAGTTGTGGGTGAAGTGGGACAGGACTTGGAATAGCAAGGGTGCTGCAAGAGAAGTCTAAGGTGCATTAACAGAGCTGTAGAGTGGGGGGGGAAGGGAGAGGAATAGCAGGAGATGTTGTTAACAACAATTAGGCTGCATTATCAGTGCTGAGGAGCACACAGAAGAAGTGGACCAGCAGGGGTCCTGAAGGTTGGGGTTGAGATGCACTGGAAATGTGTGTGAAGGAACCACGTTTGGCAGCTACCTGCATTAGGTTCCAGTTATATTCCCATTTACAGCCAAGTAAATCAGGAGTGACTGCAATGTAGCCAATGGATTACTCCAGATGTAACTGAAATCAGAATCTGGGCTTTCTTTTGTAGGAGCTACTGCTCTCAATCTCCCTCTCACAAGCACCAAATTGATACGTGATTTTTAAAACTATGTTGCAGAATGAATGTGCCCTATATAGGATCTGCTGCAGGTTTTTTCTGTCTTTCCAGATACCTGTTTAATTCTAGGAGATGGAATCAAAGGAGGAAAGCAGGAAGGGGATTTGATTTCTCTTGGTACAGATTTAATGACATATCTTTGGGTTGATTTTTTTTTTTTAATGCTCTTTTTAATTTTAGCAGAATTCTAATAGCAGGGGATTTGTATAGTTATGGAAAACAGTCAGAGATGCAGACAATAATCCAGGGGTTATAAACAGCCTTTGAAAGAGTAGTTTTTAATCATGGAAGGTCAGGATGCATCTGTTTTCCTCAGTGGTCAACAGAATTCCCCTATTTAATCATAGTTTGCAGAAAAGGAAAATTTATAATAGGTTTTTAAAAATCTCTTGAAGGGATACCACTCCCCTCAGAATGACGCATGTTTAACCTCTTGCACCCTGAGAATTTGGAATATACTGAACATCCACTGGACATTGGTACATAGCTGTAGGCCCAAACCTGCTGCTGGTCCACACATCTGGACAGCCTTCATGTGGATAGAAGCCTATCAAAGCCAGTGTAACACTTACACCACTTCCTTTGTAACACTAATCCCTAAGTGGAGGTCACAGGAGGACAGAAATTACACATAAACTGGTTACAAATGACCAGAAACAGTTCAAATCTAGAACACAGCAGAAGTTCAGTTCATAAATCAGTTTCAGGATAGCCAATACAGATTTAAGATAAACCTGGATGGATGTAGTATCAGACTTAACTGATTTTAGGCTAACCTGGTTTATTGAACTTCTGTCCCATAGCCCCTCCAGACTGAAGTTAACTCACTGTCCTCCAACATCCCAGCATGCTTTGTACCTCTCCTGCAATGCCCCAACCCCTACAGGATGGGCAAGCTAGCCTTAAAGCTGTCTGCTCCAGCAAAGCAGGGAGGTGTTCTCTGTCATCCCCCGGCCTCTGGTCTGGACCACTGCAGGCATGTGACTGCATTTTTGGAATCAAAAGTGAATGTCTGCTCACTTGTTTATTGGTTCAATCTATGCAGCTTGGACTAACCTGTGAAAACTGAATTGATTCGGCCTCTGACTTTTTGACTCTCTGTACTTAATCAGAATGTTGACACTCCAGACACTCATTACTTCACATGATGCTGTGCCCTTACCTCTCTAAGGAGATGTAGATGCTATAAATACCATACACGGCTGACACAGATAAATGAGAGGTACATAAACCTTAGGCCCAGTCCTGCTAATTGCTAAGCAGAGAGGGGCAGGAAAGATACTCAGTGCCTCACAAGAAACACTCAGCATCATGCAGGACTGGGCTGTCTCTATTTACAAACAAATAAAACCCTGGGTGCTACATTTTAGTGGTTATTTTTTTACTGAAAACTGTGCACATCGTGACTACTCAAATTTCTCAGCAATAGTACAGCTAAGAACACAGGCCCCTACCATAGCAGAGACTATGGGAGAATACCTTTGTACATTAATAGTTCTCCTAAGTCAGGGCAGCCAACCTGCAGCATAGGTGGCACAAGCGGCAGGGTCAAGCTCTTGTGGCAGATCGGGAAGAGGACAGGAAGTGCAGCAACAGACAGGACAAGAAGCAAATTGGACAGGGAGCACAGGGCTTGGAGCAGAAAGCAGAGCAGCAGATCAGGCAGAGGAAAGGGATTAGGACGGCACTTGAGTAGGCATGCCTGCAAAAAACATTAGCCCTCACTGTCCTAAAATGTTCAAGTTAAAAAAAAATCTGGTCCCAAACAGAAGGGGGCAGTGGTGGTCCAGCCTGTTCTTTGTAAGTCAAAATCAGGCACAAACAGAAATAGTCCTAAAAAGCTTAGGTAAGCTGAAATGTATAGGCCTATATTGGAACTACAATCAACTCAGCCCTTAATTGAAGTTTAAAATGCAATTAAATCTTTTATTGCTTTTTAATTTTAATCTTACTGCCTCGCCAGAAAGTCAGCCTGATATGCCTATAGGCAGACAGTGTTATTTCAGCTAGATGCTAAAGAGTTATACTTCTTCATACTAGGAGCTGGAAGATTTATAATCTCACTAGGCTCATCCCCCTCACTGTCACTACTTATTTAATTAGGCAGCATGAATCCCTCACCACAACATGCCAGGGAGCAAGGTGCACCTGGAGACAAAGGCTGCGTTTAGGTTTCAGGTACTGCATTTGGATTCAGATGATCCGAGTCCAGCTCCTAGCTGAGTGATCTTAGACAGGTCATTTTGTTTTTCTGTGCCCTGAAGTGCATCTCATCTTCAAAAACAAGACAGGACTCCTTCCATTCCCCCACCATTTAGCTGTGTTGTTGATATGGTGACCCAAACAAGGAGGCCATTCTCTCTACTGTGACCTACAGGAAGTGCCACACCTTAAATAAGAGGTTGTCGTATTCTAGCTTCCCAGGCTGAATCACTATACTACCCACCAGGAAGAAAGATATCCCCAAAATTGCCTCTTCCAACCCAATTTCAGCTCCCAAATAGCGTGGAGGGGATAGGTCTTGTACCGTGGTTCTGGACAATTCTCGTACCCTTTCCATGTTTGTTTCCCCATTTTTAAAGATGGGGGATAATGACCCTGACCTCAGAGGTGTGTTCTGAGGCTTAATTCATGGGCGTAAGATACCTAGAGTCCTTTGGAAAGAGTATACTATTGAAAGACATGCTAACTTTTTTTTCACTGTTCCTGAGATATAATTATTCATTAAAGGTTCTGCAAGGGAAAAAGCTCTCCCTTCACTGCTGCTTTGTGTGAATACAGCTGCACAGGGTGTAAACACACCCAATTCTTATTGAGTGCCTGCATAGCAACTCTGTTAATTTTGCTTTCTGCATATGTGTAATTATCACATCTACAAAACTCATTAAAATATGTTGATTTCAGGAAGGGAGAAAAAATAGAACTTGTGCTCATGCTGCTGAGCAGAATGAACAGTGCAGCGCAGCCTGCTTAGAGCCTCCAAGCACAGCCAGCAAACAGCAAGAATGTCTCTTTGATTATAATAATACATTGATATGAGTGAGAGCTGGTTATAGAAGGGGATTTTGGAGATCCTGGTCTCCATTTCCAGCTCTGCCATGGCATCTCAGGGAGCGTAGGTGAGTCACACCAGCTCTCTGAGCCTCACTTCCCCTCAGGTGTACAATGGCAATGACAGCACTCTGCCTTCCTCAGGAAAGGGCTGTGACATTCTGCGCAGTGGTGTTTATCAAATACTTTGTGCTTCTTGAATGAAAGGTGCTAAAGAAGAATCCAGCATCATCATTACCTGCCTTCATCAGTGCTTGACAGCTGAGGAGATGACAAGACTTTACCAGCGTTAATGAGCTAAATCTCTGAGCACGCTGTGAGGAAGATGAGCATTGCCTTCCTCCATCACAAGAGAATCTCTGAATTAGCTGACTCCTCCCCACAGTTGCTGTGCTAGGGGTTAAACCGAGCAATTCTGACTTCCAGGCCATTTCTCTAATAGCTAGGCTCTTCTGCCACGTGTATTTCCCTCCGTTTAAAATGTGTAAGAACTGGGCCAAATACTATTTCACTTTATGCACAAATGGTACACACACAGAGCCACATTACTGCTGGTTTGGGCACTTATACACCCTTTGTGATTCAGTTGCGTGGAAAATAGGATCATCTAGGTATGTGTGTAAGGCCAGGTAAGTTTTGAAATTTGAGTTGAGGGCAGTACCTCCTATGCTGTAGCCCAGTAGGGAAGTGTCTAGTGCCCTGGGCTACAAAGTAGGGCTCTAGCCCCTCTTTACCCAGAGGAGATTTGAACTGTATCTCAGTGAGGTGCTCTAGCCACAAGGCCACAGACCTGTCACCCAGGGCCCTTTCCAGACTATTTCTTGAAGCTATCCTATTGCCTCTTGAATTTAATGTTCATTGGATAAAACAGCCAAACAACATTGGGAAATTATCTGTCCCACTGAGAGCTGAGGTTTGAGACTGGAATCTGGGGTGCCCTCCCAGCAAGGGCAGCAGCCACTGAATTCATATCCTCTGACTTGTTTCATATATTTCATACATTTCATAAACATCAGAGCTGGAAGGGACTTCGAAGATCATCAAGTCCAGCTCCCTGCCTCAGGGGCAGGAAGTCAGTTAGGAGCAAAGGACCCCAGCAAGATAAGCATCTAAGCATTTCTTGAATGAGTCCAGAGCAGATGCCTGCACCACTTCTGAAGGGAGTCTATTCCAGGTCTTGTGGGCTTGGACAGTAAAGACATTTTTTATGTCCAGTGTAAAACGGTCTTAGAGGAGTTTATGACTGTTGGTCCTTGTTTTTCCTTCTGGGGCTCCGGTGAACAGATGTTCCCCCAGATCCTGATGCACAACCCAATGTACTTATAAGCAGCCACCAGGTTCCCCCTGAGCCTACGTTTTTCCAGACTGAAGAGTCCTGTGGCTCTCAGCCTCTCTTCATAAGGCCTGTTTTCCTGCCCTCTGATTATGCACATGGCCCTCCTCTGCACTCTCTCAAGCTTCTCCATGTCCTTCTTGAATTGCAGAGCCCAGAATTGGATGCAGTAGTCTGGCTGTGGCCTCACCAAGGCCAAATACAGCGGGAGGATGACATCCTAAGATTTACCTTCACATATAACAATACCAATATACACATTGAGGCATTAAAACACATAAACCATATAAACCCCCTTAAAGAATACTCCTAGCTATATAGCCCCTAACACAACGACAACCTCAAAATAGGGAGTGCGCTCAGCACCTCCCCAAGGGGTTTCCCTGAAGCCCCTCCCCTTTAGGGCCCTGGGACGTGTTCTTCTCTTCTTGGCTACACTGTCTGTTGCCCAGTGGACCAGCTTCAAGAGGAGGAGTGGAGTAGGCTCTAGGCATTATTTAACCTGCAGCCTAGTGGCTCAAGCACTTTGCTGGGAAGCAGAAAATTGCAGGGTCCACATCCCTCTCTGGCACAGCAGGGCCTAGAATCTGGTCTTCAACACTGGAGCCAAGTGCCCTGCCCCTTAGGGTTAACCTCTTCTTCCTCCTGCATTTGGGAGCTGTGCACACTGGGCAACTCTTTTTTGTCACAGGGTATAACAGGATTGCAAACCATGTGCAAGTGCCAAAAACTGCAGTAATGCAGCAGGATACATGCCACTTAGGTGCATATAATGAAATAGGATTTAGCCCTCAGTTTCTCTACCACTCAGGCTCTAGTGTGGCATTTGCATGCATTGCATGTGTGCCTGGCCACAGCATATCCTGTTCCACATGCTCACTACATGCCTGTACACATTGGTGTCCACACTGGAGGAGTAACACAGAATCAGTCCCTGTGTTTAAGTGCCAAAACTGGCACTTACACACCTGAAAAAGCTGCCATTTAGAAGCATGAAGGGAAATAGAATTCAGTCCTAAAACCAGCTCAGGGTGAGGCTTCGAGAAGACAGAGTGACCACCCCAACTGAGAACTAGGGAAGGGTCTCATGCTGCTGTCTGGAAGCCCCATTGGTTTTCATTTAAAGAAGTGTTAATAGCCACTTTAACCAAAAATGTGGCCTTTTGGATGCAGAGAGGTCCTACCTTACCCTTCTTCCCATCCAAACATATTTTAAGAGGGCCAGGAATCTATGATTTGACTTGATCACCAAACCCTGTGGGGACCCTGTTCTCCTGCAGCAGAATACAGGTCCATCCATTTGTTCACCTGGACTGGATCAGCTCTCCTGGAGGGAGTAGTGGGGAAAGAATCAAGCCTCAGAGTCTGAAAGGCAAACTGGAACCTTTTCTCCCCCCTTTTATTTCTACAGTAAATGTGTGCATGTGTGTGTGTTAATAGGGGGGAATGGGGAGGAGGTGGGAAGCCTATTTGCAAAATACTTTAAAAACTCCTATTAATTAGACTTACAAAACGTTATCTTTTAAGGCATCTGGTTCTATAGGACTAATTCCTGTACAAGTGCAGTATGTGCTGAATGTTTAACTCTCATTCATAACCAACGGGGGCTTGCATCTGAGGCCCAGTAATTATGAAACTGGGATTATCCCACAGTGCTCAAGTCATGTGGCAATTAGACCTTGGACTTGGACCACAAAGCCTTCTCTGCTTGGTACTGGAGAAAGCCAACTTACTCGGCATGGGGACAACCCAACATGGGCACTTATCAGCAAGCAAATCATTGTTGCTAGGTCTGAAAATGCATGCATCTTCCCCTTTCAACACCAACTGCTCCCTCATGTGGGATTGCTGTAAAATTGGATTTGGCACCTAGAAAATCAGTTTGCTGCATAAATTGCATTCAAGGCTATGGCAAAGCTGTTCCATGACACCAGTGGCAAATGCTACTTGACAAGGTCACACGGTAAGTAATTCAGCACCAGCACACACACATCTCTGAACTCTCTGGCCTATTCACCAATGTCAGGCCAGGGTACAATGCATTGCTCTATGCCAGAGCATATCCTGAGTGAACTTAACATGCTTCACATAAGGGACCAAAGAGTCACCTGGACTGCCCACAGCATAGCCTGTTCCACATGCTTATTACATGCCTGTACACATAGACATGCTACCAACCAGTGAGCATATCCTGTGCTACCAACTAGTGAGCATGAGTGTCAAAGCCATGACCTGTGGGCATGAGTCTTGTTAGCCAGCAGGGTGAAATTAATGGTTTTGGGGAGCAATACCTCTCGGTTTTTTTGTCTGAATTATTCAGTGTCTCATTTTGGGTGGTGCCACCTTAAGAGCTGGTGGCAGGTATCTGCTCCCTGGCACTGCTTTGGAAATACACCCCACCCCTTAGCAAACCCTCTGTAAACTCAAAGTGAATCCAGCTGCCATTTATATAAAATAATAAAGCCATAGGGCTCCCCAGGATAATTTGCTCTTTAATGGGTGCATCTACATGTGACTAGTTAGCTACTCAGTAAAGCATCACAGTCTACACATGCACCAATATTAGGCCACAGTAAATTAACTCCACCATAAGATAATACTGTTGAGGACAGTACTATCTTATGGTGGAGTAATTAAGTGCAGTGAAATGCACATGTAGACACTAGGTGCTAAAGTGCAGGAGGGCTGCCTGCTAGCTAGCCACACAGCCCTGCAGGTTCTGCACCCTCTTGCCCCAGCCAGCCCCTCCACTGCTGCTGCCTAGGGCTGACCCCTGAGCCCCCTGCCAGCCCAGGGCTGCTCTGCCTTGGCTCAAAGTGCTACTGTCCCAGGTGCACGTGTAGATGCTGCTTCTGGAAGCAGTTGACTCTGCTGAAACAGCTCTGGAATTCATTGAGTCACCTTAATTGCCCGTGCAGATGCACCCAATGGCACCCACAAGGTATTTTCCAAGTGAAGCTTCCCAGTGTCTTTACAATTGGGAAGGTGGCAGAAAAGACCAGAGAGAGTCAAGGTAAGAGCTGCAGTTGGCTCAAAGCAAACTCACTCTGTTTATTCAAGTGAATAAAGAGAAGATCCAGGCCCCAATGAATTTCCCAGTCACATGGTGACAGCACAAGGGCAAAGAAGCCAAGAGGTCTGGCTTCCAATGTCCTGCTCTAACCACTGCCCTGTTCTTTCTTTGATTTGCCAAATGCTGTGTAATGGATGTCATTCTTCCAGCCAAGAAGGATATTTTCTGGACTCCAATTGGTCTCTTTCATCAGCTGAAAGGGTCACAGCACAGTGACTCCATGTACTTTCTCTCTGATCCCTGTGGGGCTTCAATACTGGCACGAGGCTGCCAAGGAAACATGAAACTAGAATACAAGCCAGCTGTCAAGCTGGGTGTGCCAGAACACTGATCCCCATGCTCCATAACTTAGCCTATCTTCAACTTTCAGGTAGCATAGCCCTTTGGAAAATTTGCACCCCCCTTGGAGAAGATGCAGCTGTGTCCACTAGAGCTGCGACTGTGTAGTGCTGCTGTTCTAACCCCTTGTTTTCTGTTGTTCAGAGTTTCTAGTCTTTGACCTAGATTAAGCTCCCCTTGTGTCAATGGCAAGGCTTCCTTTGACTTCAGAGCGCTAAATAACCCCTTGCTCTGCACCTGAAGGTGAATTTTATTTACATGTGTGTTGTTAAGTGGGGGAGTTCTGCACTGAGTTTCTGCAAGGTCTGCATTTATGGAAAGCTCCTGACTGCAGGAGAGCTGTGGTTTGTGACCCATGAGAGTCCCATGGCTGGGGAAGATGCAGTAATACACATACAGCCTGGAGAGTTCTATATACAGTATTTGGTTTTTCCCAGGTAGTTTTCCTGTATCTCATCTAAGAAAGAGGAGTATGGTTTAGAGTCTGATTCTCATTCACACACTGAGGATCCTTTCATCTGCTCTGTCTTTAAAATGCGTAAAACAGGCCCCTGAGACCGTGAGGTCTTTTGGCTCAGTGAATATCTCCCGTGAGTGTCTAGACCATCCCTGATATAAGCATGGCTGGAGTGAACTGCACTGGAGCTAGCCTCTGTTTTTCACAGTTGACAAGAAGAAGAGCACACGCGACAGCAGCTGTGAGACTGGTTTAACTTGTGGGACTGAGCAGACTCCCGCAAAGCACCAGAACAAGGTGCACAGTTGTTTCTTAAAGGCCATTTGTTTCTCATCCTTCATCCAACCTGCAAATAAGGGAGGGAGTAACTGAGAACTGGACCATTGTAACTGGAGTGCTGCCCTGTATACGATGTACAAAGCCAAGCCAGCTGCACCTGGCACTCAGTCCATGGCATGAAACTGCATTAAAAGGAAAGTGATTACACTGCTACTGTTTCAAAGGCAGCTGGTTCTGTGCCATGCCTTAATGCAAGAGGACCTTTTTGTATATGCCCTGCCCAGCCAGGTAAAGAGATGGCATGCCTATTGGAGCTCTGTTTGAACTGCACCGTCTTCAGTCGTGTGGATTTTGTGTTATTGCAGTCTGCCTGGCGTGAGGAGCTAAATTTGAGTGTGCAAATCAGACACGGGCACTACTAACTAGGGGTGGAGAATAACACAGTTGCCTGGGTCTGGCAGCATCATTAGAAGCCCTGCGGTTTTGAAATTTGTTCCTTTATGGCTTCCTTATTGCCCACAGAGTCAACATAATTATTTATGCTTACATAGGAATAAATCAGGGAGCCGGAAGATGTCTGCTTTCTGATTAATATAGAAACTGAGTCCGCTGGCAGGCAAAGCTGTCTTTTGTTTCTAACAATGCCCAGGCTGCATTATCTCAGAGTTGGTACACAGGAAAGATTTTGCTGGGGTCATGGGAGGGTGAATATGTACATTATTTACACGCACGATACCTACATATTGCACTCTTTTTTAACTCATTGACAGCCCTAGAGCAGAGTGAATACATTTGGGAGCCTTAAATCAGGTATCCTGAAGGGACCATGGACTCTGCTACAGGAGGCTAACCTGCCTATTCAGCAAAAGGACGGGAAGGTGAAATGAAGGTTAATGAAGAACAGAAACCCTGAAAAAGCAGGTCACTGTGCCTGGGTGAGATCACTCCTCGTGGGGGTGGTGCTCAGGTCTACCCCAGGGCACTGGCATGCAGGGCCAGGGCTTTAACCAGCCACAGCAGTACATCAGTTAAACAACAACTGCTACTGCTGCAAGCTGCCATCAGCTGGGTGATGGGAGCAGAGATTGAAGCTAGCACCCAGACAAGCTGATCAGGGCTCTTGTTCTGCTTGCACACTCCCTGCTGGGCTCCAAAGGCTATTATGTTATCATGGGATGGACATATCCTTGACAGAGTTTAAAATGAATTCAGTCTTGGTGAAAGGTGCTGTATTAGGTACACCCCAAGAAGGGACATAGAGCAACACAGCTAGAAGCAGCAGAGGAAGCCCTGCTTAGGGACCTTTAGGAAACAAGCCAGTGCATGAAGGGACTGCCATCTTGTCAGCTATGTACTCAGGCACCAGTATGCCAGGATCTGGTTTGCTTGCCTGTCAGTTGGTTTGGAAGGGACACGACTTTTCCTGTACTGTGCTGCTGCAGTTGTAGATGCATGCAAGTTGATGGGCACTGTAGGCCTGACATTCCCCCTTGATTTCAAGTGTCACGCTGGTGTGAGTCTGAAGAAATACGATGGAAATGTAGGCCTTGTGGGTGGCAAAAGGGATCTTGTGAAACTACGCTCCCTCCTTCCCCTTATTCCCTTTCTGAACTTGTTCCTCACTCTTCTCCACCTTGGGCACTTAATGGCCTTCATTACAACATTATCCAAGCAGCTCCCAATTATTAAAAAGTTTCGCCTCAGAGACCCCTGTGAAATGAGGCAGAGCAGTTTTCCCCCATTGGACAGTTGGGAAACAGAGGTGAAGAGGTTGAGTGAACTGCCCAACATAACAAAGGAAATCTGTGATGAGCAGGGGCTTAAACACAGGTGGTCCTAGGCTAGGCCTTAACCACTGGACTGCCCATCCTCTGTCTCATGCTGCTGATAAAGGGAGTCATGACAAGGCTCTGAGCACCTCCTCCATTGTCTTCCTCCACTCCCAGATAGATTGTTTGGATGCTGGGCTTTGGCTTTTAACCTTTTCTCCACCACCCAGATACAGGCAGGGATCTTAAGTTGTGTTTTGTGATCAGGCAAAGGGATACAGAAAGGAGATGAGCCTAGCGGAGGGTGCTCAGTGAAGCGCACATACACACAGACACATAAATCTAGTAAGGCTGGTTCTTGCTGAGATGTGTTCCAGGGCTGTCAGAGTTTAGGGTGAAGTTACTTAGAACATACAGGGGCACTTAAAATGTGAGTGTCCACATGTTACACCTTATTAATTTGTGCTAAGTGCTCTTAGAGCATCTCAAAGTTACACCACTTCAAGCAAGAATTAACTCTGGGCCGTGCTACAGAGCTCATGTTAGGGTAACTTCAGTCTTCTCCACACAGATACATTGAGCAATTTGTAGTCCTCCAGCACCCAAGGTACACCACTCCCAGCCCACCACCCGCTTCCTCCAAAAGCAGGGATACAGCCCTGGCCTTGGGTCTTGGCTTCTAGCTACACCCTCTAGCAGCAAGTCAGAGCTGTGCAGGCAAGAAACAGTACTAACCCTTAATGCAGGGGTGGGCAAAATATGGCCTGTGGGTCAGATCCAACCCATGAGGCCAATCTATCCGGCCCACAGGGCCTCTAAAAAAATTTAGAACATTAATATTTATCTGTCCTTGGTTCCTGGCAAAAATGAAAGGAGCCAAGGGCAGTAGGACCCAGGGGAAGCCTGGTGGGCTCCCACAACAGCAGGGCCTGCCCGGCCCTGCCCCCCCACCGGGAGCCCCAAAGGGGACTTCTGTCCTGGGACCACGTGGCTGCCCCATGCCAGAACCGCAGGGAAGGGGGCTGGGGGGAGGACCCCAGGCAGGGAAGGAGCCCGGGGAAAAGTGGCCCAGAGAAAAGCTGAGCACGGGGAAAAGTGGCCCCTTGCCTGCCTCATGGGGCTGCCTGTGCCTGCTCAGGACAGCCCCGCACAGGCTGCGAGTGGTTGCAGCAGGGAGCGCCGGCCATGGGGCAGGGGAGGGGCCACTTTTCCCCCAGGCTCCTTGCCTGTGTGGAGGAAAGCAGTCCCTCCCCTGCCCCATGGCCAGCACTCCCCGCTGCAGCCCACATGGGACTATCCAGAGCAGGTACTGGAAGCCCCAGGCAGGCTGCAAGCAGCTGCAGCGTGGGGCGCCGGGCACGGAGCGGGCAAGGGGCTCCTTTTCCACCCCCAATGCTTAGCACCACCTTGTAACCTGGCCCCACAGACAGCCTGGGCCTCACACCAACTCCGGGCTCACCCTTCAGAGCTGTGCATGCCAACAACAGCTGCAGCCCCCCAGCTTGCCGTGCCAGGCAGTGTTTGCCACTGCTGCCTCTGGGCTGCCCAGCACGTGAGCTCCAGGCGGGCAGCAGCAGCAAACAGTGCCCAGGGTGGCAAGCACGGGGGCCACAGCTGCTGCTGGCGCATGCAGCCCCAACAGGTGAGCCCAGAGCTGGCATGGGGACCAGGCTGGCAGCGGGGGTGGGTTACAAGCTGGTGCTGAGTGTGGGGGAAGAGCGGCCCCTTGCCCGTCCTGTGGCCAGCGCCCCATGCTGTAACTGCTTGCAGCCTACATGGGCCTGCCTGTGCCTGCTCAAGACAGCCTCATGTGGGCTGCAAGCAACTGCAGGAGGGAGAGCGGGCCATGGGGCAGGTGAGGGGGCCGCTTTTCCCTGCTCTCAGCACCAGCTTCTTCCCTGCCAGCAAGCAGGGGGTCAGAGCTGTGCACTACCCCCTGCCTGTACCATGGGGTTGGGGGCACTGGGAGTGAGCAGATGCGGGAGCATGGGGCCTGCACCAGTGTCCCAGGGCCAGTGCCAGTGGGGTCCAGAGCACGGTGGCAGGAGTGGGGGGTCCTAGCCGGTAGGGGCTCTATGGAGCTTGGCCAGCTCCTTCCTCTCCCTGCTGGTAAAGCCCAGCCCAGCTCCACAGACCCCTGCCAGCCTGCGCCCTGCTCTGGGCCCCACCAGTGCTGGCCCTGAGACATTGGTCCCAAGACAGTGACCAGGGGCCAGGGCACCTGTCAAGGGGCAAAGCTACCCATGCTGCCCTCGACAGCCTGCCAAAACTGGGTAAGTGGCCCTCTGCCCAAAATAATTACCTGCCCCCCTGCCTTAATGTGTGACTGCTCACAGCACGTTCTAATTTAGCACCGCGTGACATTCCACACATCGAGTATGGCCTAAGTGAAACACAGTCGCTGCAGTGCACCAGAGTGGACCCAACTATCCAGGCTCATTTGATCGGCATGCCTAGTGTGCGTGTACCTTTGATTGGGGTAGGATGCTACTAACTGTCAACCCCATGTGCTGTCTGTGTTGTTGACATGCAGGATGGCCTTAAGTTAACAGAGTTGAGTTTGCTGGAAGTCTGTGAAAGTTGCCTTCCCTTTCTCCTGCAGGGGATTACACATACCACAGTGCCCCTACTCCTTTTACATAACAGGCTTTATCTCTGTTGCCTGTAATAGAAAACAAGGAAATATGATTAAAGCCTGTACACAAGGGACCCTTGTTCTCTCTGTTTATTAGCCTTCAGAAAAGCCATTAGCTTAATGTCTGCGTGGAGAGATCCCATTGCTGCCTTCACACCTTTTAACTTTCCCTGGAGAACCTGGATAAAAGACCCAGGCTCCTATCTCTTATCACATCACCATCATTTGGGACAAACACAATAGGGACTGCAGAGAGATGTTTGAATGAGGACAGGCATGAAGACAGTTCAGATGTGCAAACAGTAGCAGTGAGTTGCCCAGTAAAGAGCCTTGCAATAGAGGCAGTGTGCTGGAAGATGACAGGCAACTTTATAACGAAAGGGGACCCCTGCAAGGGGATAGGAGGAAGTTGCACTGTATTTTCCAAGGTTTTCAATCTTTCTTTGAGGAAGGAACATTCTTCTGAGAAGCAGCCAGATTGTAGGAGCCACTTCCAGATCAGAGATCAGCAAGCCTTGTACCTATACACAGTGATAGGTCCTGTTCCAAACCTAAAGAGCACCAATAGCAGAGCTGGTGATACAGAGAATGAAAATAATTTGTCTAGAGATTCAGAAATGAGACAGAATGAGAACACAAAACTCCTGGTTCCTCGCTCCACCCACTACCAAATAGCACATGCCATCTCCCAACAGGCAGGAGTTTTCAAAAATAAGACATTTCTTATAGATGTGTAAGTGTTCACACAACCAGGGGCAGATCTGGGGGGGTGGGGGGAGGGTTGCAGTGGTGCAGTTGCACCCCACTTTGATTCCTGCTTCATGCAAACATTAAAACCAACTGCCTCAGAGGGGCAGCAGCATTTCTATTCAGGCAGTGCTGAAAGAGTCAATGGACTTCAAGAATCATTATTCTCTCCCTGATTCCTGCTAATCTCTCTCCATTCCATCAGTGTTAAAGACCTTTTTAATGGTTTTAACCCACAAGTCAAACTATACTTTCTTCTGAAATTTTGCTGTCTGTCAGCCATCCTGGTAATGTCTCTCTCCTGTTTCAAAGCCCTGCAGACTACTTTTAGCTCTACCTAAAAACCTGAATTTAGGATGTGGTAATATTAACTTGGGTGTAGAAATGCCTGACACTGAAGCGTGGCACTATCAAGAAAGACACTCAGGAAGGCTAGGTTTTTGTTTTGTGAATATGAATAAGAGATGCATATTTAACTATAATAACTACAGGACTAATGACACAGTATCTTGTGACTATTTTAACTATTTTTGCCATGTTTCTTGTGTTTTTTTTAAGCTTTAGACAAAATCCAGAAAATGAATACACATTAGCAATGACTGAAGGTGATGCTTTTGATGGTCTGTCAAATGAACTAGTGATCATGGATTGTTTCCTAAAAGAAACCAATGGTTTTATTGGTTTTTGCTTTGATCCAAAGTGGAATTATATGCTGCTAGCCTCCTAACATATTACTAAAGCTTCTAGTTTCTCTTTAACTGGAGAAAAACATGTGTTGTGTTATAAGTGATGATGTACCATACCATCTGCACCCCCTTCTTGGATCCACCCATGCACACAGCTAGTGAGTATGCACAGTAAGCCACACTTTGGCCAAGCAGGTATGTGGCTCCTGTGTCTAACACCCAGGGTCAAGGTGATATTTCTAGGTATAATTTCAGGATTTATACTCACCCCAGGGCAGGCACATGCAAAGCCATGATTCTACCCCTGTCTTTTAGGAAACAATCCATGATCACTAGTGCATTTGATATAGGCCATCAAATAGCATTGTCTTAAGTCACTGCTAATCTGAGCTAGATTCAGACTAACTAAATGAAAAGCTCCACATTGCATTCCCAGTGCTCTTAACGAACCCTCTGCTTCATTCTCATTACTAAGATCATCTAATTACTTTCTCAGAGCAGCATTTGCTTGAGCAGCACTGAGTTTGTCCTTGCTTTGCAAGTGGAAACTAGTAAAACAATAACTCTACCTAGTAATCCATCAAAGAGTAACATAGTCAGAACTGCAGGCCAAAATTGTCAAGCCTCCTAGTTCCTGCTGATAAAACAAATCAAAGGCCCCTGCAATGACATGCATCACAGATTGGTCATGAATACACATAAAATATTATCCCTTAGCTAGAGAATGCTAAACATGAAGTGAAGTACATTCCTGGGAACACCAGGGAAAAACAGTGAGAAGAATTCAGGCACATACTGCAATCTAAGATGATGTCAGGCACTGTTCTAAATTTTCCCTTGCTGCAAAAGCAGAGTATCCTAAGACAGAGCATCCATTTTGTTGAACCAAAATCAGCAGTAGCATTGTTCTTTCTAAATCTTCACAGTGAATTTAATTTGTAAAAATCAAGGAAAGGAAGGAGGGGGATTCAAGAAAAGTTACAATAGAAATGCATTGTGAGCTAGAGAGACAGACAAGAGAGTAGGAATTCTTTGTGCCTACTAGCAGCCAATTAGATCTACGATATTTTGCTAAGTTTTTCTAAGGCATCTGAAGGAGGTAAACATCCAATTTTTCAATATTTTTAACAGGAACTGGGTCCTCAAATCCTTTAGCATGCTTTTAGTATATATGCATCAGTGGATTGTAACCTCAGATATAGGAAAGTTGTAAGAAGGAGCAACAGTCACCTACCTCCAAGTGGCACAGCACAGAAGTAAAGGTATGGAAAGAGATCAGGCATTGAACTCCTTCCCCAGCTGTGGCTGTCAGCAAAGCAGTGACTGAAGAGCGTCTCCACCAACTTTTTATGCTTCACTGTAGGGAAAAAGAGAATGACATTGAAACCTACCTCCCACTCCCTTGCACTCTAGATTAAAGCTACTCATCCAACCAAAACCAGATGTGGTGCCGTTCAGCCTGCCCTCCTTCCATTGTGCAGAGTCAGAGGGGTATGATGCCCTCTCTGGAGCTGTCTCAAAGACCCACATTTGTTGGGTGGAGCAGACTCAGCAAAATCATGGTCACTTGTGATGCCGTGTTGCTAAACCTGAAGGTCAACAGTATGTATAACTTGGGGTCAGGCCACTATGCCAGATTTATTGTGTTACTCCCCAGCCTTTCTCTGAATGTCCACATTCTCCAAATATATAGTGGGCAGGTGTAGTGATCACAGGACCTGAGACAAAGCCCTCTGAAGTCAACAGGAGTCTTTCATTGGCTTCAATACACTTCAGACCAACACATGCTCTTCTTCCCAGCTTTCTCCCCTCCCCCAGACATTCCTTCTGCCACATCACCTCACTCATGAAATGTAACTGCATGGTGCAAAAAAGCTGTTCAGTCTTTGAGATATGTTCAGTTATTGGCCTGGTGCTGGCAACAAAAAAGCTGGTAAATGCTAGTTGTGATGCAGAAAATGATATGCTAGGAACAGGAGAGAAAACCCACTATCTCCTTTGCCAGATGTCCCCAGGCAACTGTTAACATTATGACACTTTTGGCCATATTGATCAACTAGGGCTCTGAACAAGAGGCCCAGCCAAGTTATGAACCTCTCTGTATCTTAGACAAATAATTTCTGAATCACCCTATCACTCTGCCCCGATAGTAAAAATGTGGGTGCAAAAGGTTGTGGGGAGAGGATTTGCCAAGTAAGGATTTTCTACTCTGATGGAAAAAATTTGCTTAGGTTCTAGGAAAACACAGGAATAGGAGAAGGACCAGTGATCTGGGTACTAGAATCTTCTACACTCCCAGGAGAGGGGGATCAGGATAGTTCTGTGAAAGCCAGTGGAGCTGTGCAGGTTCATACCTGTTGAGGATTGGGTCTTATGTGGGTTTCAGTTTCCTCTTCTGGAAAACTGAAACAGTTGGAGCTGATTGGAGAATGGCAAGAATACAGTGTGGAAAAGTTTGACATTTTCAGATCTATTCAATAGAAAAAAACAAAAAGCAAACAATCTATTCTTTCTTGCCATTTTTGTTGCTGTTGTTCCTTTCCCCTTCCTCTTTTTTCCCTTTTTCTATTTTAAAATGGAGAGAAAAAGAGATAAAAATAATAACGGGAAACTCTACAAATGTTTGCTTTTTAGTGCGGGGGGGGCGGTGTTTCTTGTATCACAAGATTGAAAAATCAAAAAAGGAATTGACTGTGCCCCTAGAAAATATTTGTTTTCATAAAAGACTCTTACAAGTTTTGAATGCCTGCTCTTAACAACAGTATGTGCTGCTCTCACTGGCAGGGAGTCTTTGAGGTTGACTTCACTAATACTGGTAAAGTGTTCTGCAATCCTCATTAGTTTCCTGAACATATATAGCATAGAGCAGACCAAAACCATACCCTGTAGTAGACACTGACTCAGGTTTGCCCAAAGATTCTCCAGCGTGGCATAGTGCCAGCAGCTAATTAGCTTCCTACCAGGAAATCTGACTGAGGCTAGAGCTCCTGGGACGCTACATCAGTAGACAGCTTCCTCAAGGCCTATTTCTGGTGATAACATACCTCCTCTGGAAAGGGGAGAAGAACAGTTTTGATGTGCATTCATCCCCTATCTGAACAAAGGGTGGATTTCATAGATTTCATAGACATTAGGGCTGGAAGGGACCTCGGGAGATCACTACTCTAAGCCACAGCTGTGTGGTGAGGATATAAATACTGCAAGGTGCAAAGCCGGAGCTGTGATGGGTGGCAATATAAAGACTTCATCTGCTAGGAGGTGCATTTCCTGCCCAGGAAGTCATAATATGGGCTGTCATATAGAAAAAAATCCATCAAACTTAAGGTAAATATTTCTTTGCCCCTACATCTAGCTTCTCATACATACTGTGGATATCCCATTTCCAGAGCTGGTAACACATGCCAGCTGATTTTGAGCTCAGCAGAGCATTCTGATCAAAGGAGGAGTATAGTCTCTTTGGTTTATCATGTGTCTTCCAGCGACCTTCTAGCTGCATTCAGAAACCTGCTGACAACTTGTAAGAAAGTTGTTACTCTGTTGCCATTTATCTTTTTACAAGTAGCAAGAAATCATATGAAGCAAGTCCAGATCCAGTTAAGCTGCAGACATTTTCGGCAGTGTCCCTGCACTCAGCACCATTTTGGGCTGTACAGAGCATGTCTCACCCTTGGAATTCCCTTGGAGGGAACTGACAGCTGCTGCACAATACTTTCTTGCCCAAGCATCTGCTTTCCTCATTGTCCTTATTTTTTATTATCTGCCTGAATCTTGCCTAGAACAAGAGATGCAGGATGGAAGCCCCAGTGTGCTAGCTGGTGAACATACATGTAACTAAAGACTGGCCTTGCCCCAAAGAACTTACATTTATTCCTAGGGACATAGTCTGCTTTTTCACCCAGGCTGCTCCTGCTGCATATTCCTGTGCTCTGTCTGGGATGCCAAGACTGCCCTGGGATTGAAAATGTCTTCCCTGGGCTCTCCAGTAGAAAATAAACAGATGAACCCTCAGTGGCAGATATTCTTTTTTCCCTACATTGGTCTCTGACCTGGGGAGTTAGCGAGAAGGAAATACAGATGGTTGTTACAAGGGGCAGCATTAAGGGCACATACAGACATTACACTTAGAATGATCTAAGTGAACACAGATCAATTTAAACCCATAACCATATAGAAGTTTGCACCTAGACTAGTTTAAAATTGGTGCAAGCAGTTTAAGATAGACTTGGTGCGAGTTACACTCAGTTCTGATCAATACAGGTTAGACCAATGCACTGAATTTCTGTACTGTTTCTAGGGCCCTGGATTCTGCTCTCATCAGAATAAAGGTTTTTCAAGGCAGGAGCCATGTAGGGAGTGCTGAGTACAAAGGGGCTTGAGGCTTAAAGCATACAGGAATACTGCCAGCAATACAAGGACTAAATTATTTCTCAACAGATGGTTTTCAGTGGGGCTCTGGCACCTCTCTCAAGTATAACAGTGCTTTGTTCTGCAACTTAAAAACCCTACAACTTCTGAACAGGTGCAGAGGTAAGCAGATTGGTTGGAATATATGACCCTCATGCGCATAACACATCTAATTTATTGGACAGAAAGGAAGGGGTTAATTCAGGGCAGAGCTGTGTGCGTACAGTGGAGGAGATCCTAGATTTCTGCCTCTGCTGTCACACGCTTTACTTGCCATGTCCATAATCTCACAGCCTGATCTCAGCCCTCGCTCCTCTTTTGTGAGCACTATATTTAGCATCAAATGTGTCTGCTAGCATAATTGTGGCTATGAAGTGTGCAGCCTCCTTATCTGCCCACACCAGGCATAGGAGAGCAGCTGGGAGGACTGCAGGCTGCCTTGCTGGCACCAGTTCTCTTAGTGATAGAAGAAGAAAGGGAAAGAGGAAGCAAATCAGAAATCATCTGAGAAGATGCAGCACATACACAGAGCCATGCAGAATGTTTTAGAATTCCTCCTGATGCCTCTCTGTATTCCTTGCATACCACATGCCCACGCAGCCCCTTCAACTGAGTTTAGACAGCCAGTTACACCCCCCTCCACAAACAGGTGCAGTTCCTTACCTACATGCTCAGCTGAGTGTGCAGAACAGAAGGGAGTGGATTCAGATGCATTGCACAGAGGTGGGTATGACAGCTGGGAGAGGGGACAGAGAGGTGGGTACCTCAGAGGGGAGTGGGAGAATGGGCCCAGTGTGGTGGGTGTTCCAGGAAAGGGAGATATAGCAAATAGGACTGAAGGCATGGCTGGGTGAAGCCGAAGGACATGAGCATAGTAAATGAATAGTGCAAAGAGATACTGACTCAGCAGAATAGGCTTGTAGAGTAGGAAAGCAAGACCCAGTTCTTCCAGTGTCATATTTTGCCTTAGGTCTTTATCTCCCAGAGGCAATAATCATTAGCTTATTAAAGATATTCATTTAAACAGCCCTCACATAATCCATAACACCCAGTTGTACAGGAAAAAACCTCCCCCCCACCTCTTTTCCTTGTCTTAGTGGCATCAAAGTCAAAGTGACACAAACAAATAAGATTTAGGAAAGTCTTGCTGGCTTTACTATGCCCTGACTAGACTCAGCGGTCATATTCTCTGCTTTCAGGACACAGCTACATCCCAGAAGCAGCTGCAGGTATTTGGAGAGAGCTGATCCTGCCTTCCTCTCACAGATGGCCTAATTGCAATATCGTAACTGAGGGGAGAAAGGAAAGGGAACCTGGAAGCAATTCCAGCCTCACAAGTGCTGACTTTAAAACTGGTTTCTCAGGCATAGGTAGAGAATGCCATCTGAAAAATGCATGAATTTTTGCGCAGAGCTGCATTGCCACATGACCTGAGAGTCATTGTCTGATTTTGCCCTGCTTAAAGGAATATGCATTGCATTACAGCACTGGGATGGAATGGAATCCCTGATCTGGAAGGATAGGATCACCAGGTCCATGTTATCCCTCTTCACCATATTGAGCAAATACCTTGGCTTCCTCTGGACTGAGCCCTGTATGTTCATAAATTTGATCTTCTCTTCCTCCCCTTTCAAAAGATATTGCAGTACAAAGTCCCATAGCAATGGCTCACAGTACTGTAGCTCAGGGCAGAGCAAAGGCATGAACAGTTCTAGGATTTTGAAAAGGGGTTGCAGATAGTATGGGGCATCATCACTTATGCCGCAGTACGTATTTTTCTCCAGTCATAGGCTGCAGAACAGAGTGGGCTGCCCGGGCCATGGTCCAACCAACTTGTAGCACATTAATTTATATTACCCACAAACACGCAATTATTATTCCAGTTAAAACTGTATAGCAATTATTTTAACTGCATAGCTAGCTAAATTAACATGCTAAAAGTTGGTCTGGCCATGGCCCGGAGGGCCCACCCCGTCCCACAGCCTATGTCTGCAGTTACAAATAAATACTTTACTAATATGCTAGGGGACTGAGGCTGTGTTATTCAGTTTAAGATCCAAGCAAAAACAAATATAACTTTATTGGAATGTGCATTAATTTGCTATATCATATATTATGTATATAAACAAAAAAACCCTACACAATAATTATCAAAAAATGGTTCATTAGTCCTGAAGTCATTAGAATTAAATGTACATCTCTTTTAGAATCATAAAAATCTAGCCTTCTTCAGCATTTAGGCAGGGCATCCAGTGCTTCAGTGAAAGTTAAAACTCTACACCTGAGTTAGTATTTCTAGCCAGAGTTCAAAGCAATCTTCATGGATATGAAATAGGAGCTACATTACCAGGAGCCACTAACAAACAACAGAATTGCAAAAGAAAGAATAGCTTGATTCATGGCACATTAAAGACCATTGTCATTAATGAAGGAGAGAGGGTCATTAACACCAGTGGAATGGAGAATTTAGAAGGAATCAGGTAGATTATAATGAGCCACAGAGTCTGTTGACTCCCTCGCTGCTGTATGGATAGAAATTCCACTGCCCTTCCCAGGCAGTTGGTTTTAAATTTTGGTCAGAGGGGGTGCAACTGTACCACTGCACCCCTGCTACATCTACCACTGGGCAAGGAATAATTCAGGCCACTGCTATATGAACAGAACTATATGAACTCTCTCCAAATTCAAGACATGCTCCATTAACTGCGTTCTTTTCTGAAATGGAGCCTGGAAATGCCTCTGAATTCAACTCTGCACTATTTTGCCCTTTCCTCTGCCCATCCTGTATAGATGTTCAGGCAGAGATGCAGGAGACACTGACATGACACCAGATGTATAGTATATTAGGCAAAAGAATCTGTCAGCTGTATGATATGTAATATGATATGTAATTACACCGTCTAAATGAAAAGTGATTGAAGAGCAGAGTGGTATTTGGGATTTGGGATAAAAGTGAGTGTGGTGCTGGGCCTAGCCTAAAGTCCTAAGAAACTGTGTATAAGAGGGTTGGGTGGGGCTTGTGAGGTTTTAATGGATATCTTCAGTATTCAGTAGGCATGTTCCCAATAAGCAGTGCAATGCAAAAAGGTATCTTTATTTTGGGGTTGTTGTTTTGGGTTTTTTGGTGGGGAGGGGTTGAATTATCTGCAGGAGAGGGCAAATCATATTAGTATTCTTTCGTGTGAAAGAGAAATAAAGCATGAACTGACTCTCCCCAATCCACTTCTTTCTTCTGTCCCTAGAATATCTTTGCTTTGGTGTCATATGTCAGCTGGCGTCACTCAGCTGGCATGTGCCGGACCTGTCTTGGAGAATATCTGCACAAAAGTGGCTCTGCACAGCAGGACTTTTAGCCACTAATCTAAAAGGAACCCTGCTCCTCCCTGCAGTGTGATGAGAAATGAGTTAGGTATTTATCTTCCCCCACCATATCTTCAAAAATAAGTAATGGTGCTAAAAAATCATACACATACCCAGTGCAGGGGTGGGGTTATCTGTTTGCTACATGACAAAGTGTCTCCCTCCCCTGCCCTTTTCTGAGGTCCAGTTCACCTGGACTCCTATCTCTTTTGGGGCAGGGTTCTGTGTTTTCCTTTATATGCAGTGTCTCAGATGCCTGGTATTCTGTAGGGCAGACCAATGCCTGTGCCATCTACCCGAGACATTATTATAGGTGCAGTGGGTTACATTGTGTCCATCACTGCCAGTCTTGTGACTAAAGGGATTGGAAATGGATTGCTCAGCTTTGCAGCACTAAATGGAGTACAAGTTACCAAGGACAGAAATTTCTTTCTTTCCAAGAGTTGCTCTGTACCCTGTACAAGATAACGTTTTGGTTGTGGTTTTGGTGTAGTTCTGCTAGTAGTAGTGCACTGATGAAGATTTTCTCAGCCAATACTGATGGCTGATTATTAACCAACAATAATCGGCCAATACTGATCCAATAGCCGATTTACAGGTGTGGCAGGACAGCACCTAGGGGTGCTGTGAACTCCCCTAGTGCCCCCTACCTACCGTGCCAAATCAGGTCTAAATGCACCCTCTTTATCTCACTTGCCATGTCTCTGCTGGTAAATATTGTTAAAGGGAGGCTGCCTTCTTACCCTCCTTGGCACGGTGCCTTGATGTATCTTGGCTCGGTCTAGTCACTTGGTGCACTCCCAGCTCTGGGCTGCACGCGAGTCCCACCGTCACCCATGCCCTCATGGGTCCCCGGACTCATCTCCATTGTCTCCCCGCAGCCCTCATAGCCCCCACCGGGGCCTGTCTCCCCGCAGCCCTCATAGCCCCCACCGGGGCCTTGCCGCGTGTTTCCCTGCAAGTCAAGGCTCAGGTGGCTGTAGCCATGCCTGGCCTCCAGACCCCCTTTCCGGGTCTTGCACCCCACTGGGGCTTCTTGCCTGCACCCACACTGGGCTCCTCCCAATGTTGCCCACACTGGGGCCAGGGTCAGGACACCCCAAAACAGCACCTTCTCTGGTGCCAGGAACCCCCACGCTACTGGGGAGCTCCTATGAGGCCTCCTCCAACCCCTACAGCCTCACCCAGTCCTCCAGTGTAACAACAAACAAAACAGCAAACTCCCACTCCTGGGCTACAACAGAAATTACAAGCCAAACTGGCTAACCTTCATTCATATCCCTACTAGGGTTTCCCCCACCCAGTATCCTCACACCTCAACTACTCAGGCCATCCAACTTCCCTGCTCTGCTTGCTCCAACACAGTTCTACCTTCCTTGGCTGCCAGAGGGGAACTGGCTCTGGTCTCAGCCTAGGCTGTTTATATAGGCCAGGCCCTGCCCCCTTCTGGTCAGCTGACCCAACTGGTTGTCTCGGCAACCCACACCTTGTGCTGCCCTGGTGAGTGGCAGCTGAGCCCATGTTATTGTTGTCAGTAGCAGGCACCTTAGTGCCCAGCTACAACAGGAATGCAGCCCAGTGGCTTGGAGAGTAGTGTCAGGCCAGTAAGTCTGTGGGTGGGAAGGTGAAAGAAAAGGTTGTGGGGGGTGCAGATCAAGGTCATCATGGTGAGGGAGGGAGTGGGGCAGGGGTAGGATCGGGGACAAGTGATACTCAGTCAGGGTAGTTAATACAACCCTGGGAATGGAACAGAGCTGTGGGTGTCTCATCCAGTGGGCATAGGGGGTGGGGAGGGCGGGCAACTCCGCACCACTGCGTGCACCCACGAGGGAGGCATGGGGAGCATGTGCCCCCCAAATTTTTGTGTTGGGCAAGTTCAGGCTGCCCACTGCAGGCTCAGGGCCAGAGGCTCTGCAAGCCTATTCCCACTGAGGGGTCTGGGCTGGGGCTGCGATTAGGGTGGGCAGGGGTGGGGCAAGCAGTGGCAGCGCTGGAAGGGGTGACTACAGGGTGGGCTATAGACACCCCAGAATTCCCTGAAGCCATCCCGTAGCCACCCCTCCCAGCACCACCGCTGCCTGCTCCAACTCCACCTGCCCCAAGAGCAGCGCCCCCCACCCCCTACTGGGAAGAGGCTGGCACAGACCCTGGCCCTGAGCCTGCAATGGGTAGCCCACCCTCACCCCATGCACAAATCCAAGGGGGCACATGCCTCCCATGCCTCCCTGAGAGTGTGCAAAGAAGTGGGAAGTCGCCTGCCCTCCCCACCCTCCCACACCTCCTAGACGAGCTGCCCATGACCCCATTCCTGGTTGCATGCATAGCAGCTGTGCATATGCATGCAGCACTTATCAGTGACATTATCATTTATTGGATACACCGGCCAAAAATAAAGCCAATTGCTGACAATGTTAATTTCCTTTTTATTAATGCCAATCTGCTATGTGACCGATGTATCAGTGCACCTCTAGTTCCAGTGGATAGGGGCTTGGTGAAACTAACTGGTCCCCATGTTGGATTTATGGCTTCCACTGAGTCTGTAATATTTGTGTAGCCCTTCTAATAACAAGGTGTATTACAAGAGCACCAAGAGGCCCTGGACAGGAATAAAGCCCTTTCTGTGATAGATGCACAAGGGTGTTCTGGAAAGTAATGGAAATTTCAAAATAAAACCATTTTGTGTGCCATGAGTGGGAAACTACACAGCAGCAGGGGATACTGGGTGTGGTTGTTGAATGCACCCATTGTTCACAACTATGTAGAGAAGTGCTGTGATCCAGTAAATCAGGGGTACTCAACCTTCAGCATGTGGGCCAAATGTGCCCTCCAGAGCCTTGGAATCCAGCCCACCACAGGTCTGGAAATTTGGCAGCAGGGGAACAGTAGCAGTTAATACTGCCACCCTCCCCGCTCCCAAAATCCCAAGCACTGCATGGTGGGTCAGAGCTGGACCACAGTCCTCCACCTGAATGTTTTATTTGGCTGGACCATGCCCCTTTCCCCCCAAGGGCTGGGCCTCACCCCCTTCCCTCAAGGTCCTGGATCCAGACTCGTCATTTACCCCGCTCTCCACGGGGCCAGATAGGGGCCAGGCCAAGCCCCCTTTCCCTGTACAGCTGGATCAGGGCCAAGCTACCACCCCCACATGGCCAAAGGAAGACCTGCTGTACCTGCCCCAGATCCGGCCAGGAGAGAAACTGGGCAATGCCCACCCAGCCCCATAGACAAAAAGATTGAGCGCCACTGTCTTAAACCAAAGCCTCAGGAAAATAACCTAAAATAGATCCCTTCTGGCTGTGTGTCAGGTGGTTGCATCTGACAATGCAACTCTCACTCACTGTTGTTGTTCCATTGACAGTCAGCTCATGTGAGTAAGAGCATTAGGCCCACACTGTTAGTCTCAATATAAAAAATGTAAGTGAAGTGCCAGGATAGCTTGAAGCTGTTCCACTGTTTGATGTTTGCTTATGGTAAAAGCTTGAGTACTCAGCCAGCAGCAGACCTCAGAAAAGAAAATCCACTGATTCTGAGAACAGGAGTATAGGTGGGGCCATGGATTCATTTCAATATAGAGTTGCTTCTGGGGGTTTTCTGCGTGGCATTCAAACTGGGTTTATCTTACGGTGTTTGGTCTCTAATTGTAGCTAGTGCAAAGCTATGTTCAGTTTTATAGTTCTCATATCTGTATATGTTTGATATAAATGTGATTTTGATGTATCTTTATATAATAGTCAAGATTGTGTCCCTAAGGCAGCGATTATTACACTTAGAAGAGTCAATGGCTGAGAATTAGCATTGACTTGGGTTGTTTACTGGTCCCCATGCAGACATGCTCTGAGGCACAGGAAGCCAGGGTCTCATGAGCCTGTTGATGTGTATCTTGTGAAATCGTCTGCTGTTTTCATTTGCAACTGATAATACAATCGGCCCCGATCCAGGTGAGGGTGAGCTGGGACCCAAAGCAAATTAGTTGCCCTCTGCTGGACAACTCTGTCTTCCATGCATGTAGTATTATTGGGACTGTCGGACTCTTCAGTGCCTTACCAGAGTCATTCCAGTTCTCAGTGAGCAGGTCTTCACGTTACAGCTGGCACCTTCACTGACAGTCTTAGCTAAGTGAATGTCCATGAAGTCCCAGTGGATCTGTACTTTACCCTTCACTGCTTTTCGTGCAGCCCCAAAGGCCAGATCTTCTACTGGTTCCACAGACCCTTTTTGTTTTCTCCCACCTTTGTCTCGCTAACTTAGGCTCTGAGCTTGCCAAGACTTCTTCACATGCTTGACCTCAGAAGGGAGGGCTATTAATAGTTCAGAAAGTAATGCCTCTGAGCAATTTTTTTGTAAGGCCAGGGCCTTAAACTGTAAGCTCGTTGGGGCAGGGGTTGTCTTGTACTCCGCATATGCAGCGTCAAGTGCAATGGGGCCCTGGCTGGGGCCTGTCTCTGCTTCTGTGAGACAAATAAATAATAATTGCAGTGGAAAAATGGGGAAAAGATGTTTATTCCCTCTCCTTGTGTATTTCCTGAATGGCTTTCATACAAATCTGACACATACACAGTCACTTTGGGCTGAGACCAAGCACACAAGTGTTTCATCCCAAAAAGGAAATTGTTTCAAAGGCTCCTGGGAAGTGGAATAAAGGTCCTAATGTGGCAGTTGACTTGCATCTTTAGACTCAGATCCTCTGTCTCTATTTATTAACGATGCCCTCTGGGTCCAGGCAGAGACTCTGTGAATCCAGTGAATCTCTGCAGGTCTCCATGTGTGCAGATTCCAGTGCATGATTCTAGCCTTGTTTTCCTGTGTAAGCTGGACCTGGTGCTAACAACTTTCATGAGATGCTTCAGGGTACAAGGTACTAGACAGAAATCAGCTGCTGGGCCAACCTCATTTGTGGTATGAGCAAGAACCACTCCATCAAAATTACTTGATTCCTCTACTTGGGGCCTAAATTAGGCCTCTTATTTTATTAATAACAGTATCCAGACTACTACTCTACTACTACCTGGTAGTTTTCATGAGCACTAAATTCATTTAAAATGTTCAGCTTTGATGTTTGATGCTGCGCCTAATAAATAACTAATGACATCTTTTTCCTCTCCCAGTCAGCGCCAGGTTGCTATTGTAGGGCTGACTATGAAAGGCCCAACTAGGAAACACTGTCTTTACACAGCTTATTTTACACCTCTGTAACCCATTTCTCAAGTAACAGATGGCAGTAAGCAAGGGCTGGGCTCAAATGTAGCAGCTTAACACCAACTTTCTGAATCTGGATCAAGCCCCCAGCCAGAACCCTGGGAAAGTAAATTTTAACTGGGTGTTGTAAATTGAACAAACGTCCCCACTCACAAGCAACTTTCAACTAAAACAGGGTTTATTGCAGAGGGAAAAGGAACCAGCATACAACCCTAACTATTAAACATCAGCTGAATCCTGAACAGTTTACAGTCAGTGGCAAACTGACCCAGAGGAGCTACCACCTAGCTCACATCTGTCCCGCTGTCCAAGTCCATGCCATGTGGGAGGAGTTAAGTTGTGGCTCCCAGGCTCCTGCTTGGCCTCTATGCTTGTCCTATCACTCTGGCTACAACAGCAACTGAAGTGTCTGAGCTCCTTCCCTCCTCTGGCTTTTGCTGCCTGCCCATGCTCCAGGGGGTAGAGCAGTGCAGAATGATGTGCCCAAGGGAGCTGAGGGCAAACCTGGGGCTGCACCGGCATGCGGTGAAGTGGTGGGGGGTGAGAGGGAGGGGAGGCGGACTGCATGCATGGTGCAGCAGGAATTGGGGGGAAGGCCCATGTGGACATGCAGGCATGGGGTGCAGCTTTGAAGGGTGCCCACGTGGTACAGAGGGAGGTCATTTGTGCTGAGTGCCTCTGGCTTGCCCTGGTGTGGCTTGCTGGCTCGTGGCCCTTGCTAATATGGCCCACGGGGCATTTAGGCCTGGCCACTCACCGCGGGTGGGTGTTGAGGGGCTCTACCACCTACAGCAGCCAACAACGGCAAGTGCTGGGTAGACAGCCCCACCTCAGAGGACCCCTTTGCTCTTCATTACTAGGGTTGCTGCTCTGCTCCAGGGGCCCTCCCACCTACCCCAGCCAAAGTGGCAAGTGCTGGGTACAGGGGCCCTCATGGGAACTGCTGCCCCTGCTACTGGAGAGTGCTGATCCAGCTGCCACCTCCAGGGGTCACTGTTGCTCCTTCATGCCATGGGGGCTCATTGCCCCTCCTTTGCTGGTCTTAGAGTTGCTTGTGCAATCCCAGATCTTTCAGACACTGCCCTACTTCAAAAGCAAGATTTCTAGTTTCTTTATCTATATAGTGAGGACAGGCTTTTTTCTGAACCTTTCTGAGCCCTTGTACTCAATAGCACTTTCCTTTGATAAGTAAATGAGCTACAAGACCATACAGAGAGTAACTCCCCTCTAGTATCTCTTCTACACTTTGCCCTCGCTAACTGCACTAAAACCTGGGCCAGGCATCTGCAGCTCTCTGCACAGGTCATAATGAGCGTTGAACTTTCAGTTACCTTTGTGTAATTGTGCATTAGCAACACTTGTGTGCTTATCAACTTCGCAGTTTTGGAAAGGAGGGCCAGTGAATGCAAAATCTGATCCACCCGCCATTCAGAACTGCATGCTTTAACCCTAAACATTAGGACTGGCCCACTCCCACAAACAGTAAAACAAGTAACAGATGGCAGTAAGCAAGGGCTGGGCTCAAATGTAGCAGCTTAACACCAACTTTCTGAATCTGGATCAAGCCCCCAGCCAGAACCCTGGGAAAGTAAATTTTAACTGGGTGTTGTAAATTGAACTTCTCTCCATATTAATGTAGGTGAACAGAAAAAGAATACACAAAGTTGCCATTATAGAACATAACCATAGCTGAAGAGCAGGTTATACACAAAAAAGAAGAAGACAGAGACATAGAAACATAATGGGAATTTATTTGTGAAGGACTCTCAGGACTGGAGATATCATGGGCACTAAGAGGTGTGCAGTAGTTTACTACTGTGGGGTTGCTTGTACAGGAGCAGATTCAGCAAGGGTGCAGTGGTGCAGTTGCACCCCAAACCTTGATTCCTTCTCCACCCAAAGTTCAAAACAAGCTATCTGGCAGTGGCATTTCTATTCAGATAGCAGTGAGGGAGTCACTTGGCTCATTATAATTGCCTGATTCCTTCTAAAATCTTTGTTCCAGCAGTGTTAACCACCCTCTTTCCTTTTTAATGGTCTTGAAGTTCTACTAATCAAGCTATTCTTTCTTTTGTAATTCTATCTGTTAGCGGCTCCTAGTAAAGTAGCTCCTATTTCACAGCCCTGCAGACTGTTTTTTAACTCTAGCTAAAAATGTTAATTCAGATGTGGAAATGTTAACTCAGGTGAACATTAATTCATGCGCGGAAATAATTTTCAGTGAAGCATTGGTTGCACTGTCAAGATGCTCAGACAGGCTAGATCTTATTTTATGTATGTAAAAGACATGGGGATTTAATTCTAATTGCTACAGAACTAATGAAACAACATTGTTTGGGGTTTTTGCCTAGTTCATTTTAGGGTTTTTTTTATACATAATATGTGATATGGCAAATGAATGCACATTCCAATAAAGTCATATTTTGGTTTTGCTGCAATCTTAAAACAGAATCATTTAGCCCTAAATCCCTATCTTATTAGAAAACCTTCTAGTTTTTCTTTAACTGAAGAAATATATGTATTGTTTATATGTGATGAAGCACTACCCTATCTGCATTCAAAATATGACCATGCTGGGTGGCAAATTGGTTTGTTGTCACACAGTTGCTTGTGGAAGGGGCTATACACATGGATTTTCCACCTAGCTACTGGACTTGATTCTTCAACTGGAAAAAATATTTGTTTTAGAAATATATAAACATCGTAAAGAATCATATGAACTTTGGAATAAATTTCAGGAAAAAAAAATCCAAGCTTTGCAAATTCTCTGCCCCACAAGCCTGGTGCTGTCCCCAAACTATACCTGAGAGGAAGAACAAACCAGCTAAACAAGCTGCTGCATCCTTAATTCTCCATACTGCACTCCAGAGACTGCAGGATTTGCTGGGCCTAACATATCTTATGAGCTGCAAAAGCTTAACTCAGCAAGGTTTGTTCAGGACAAAGTGTTGCTCTTAACTCTGAATTTCCTGACTTTTTCCATTAGGCAGACATTGATTTTCTCCTGGGTTTCTAAAGAGCTGAGATGAACATGATTGGAGTTTCATTCATTTTTTAAAAATTAAGCAACATGGGCTTTGAGTTAGCCAGTTTGTTATTGGTCCTAGGGCACCTTTGGTTTTGCCTTTGCATCTTTTTTGTGTTAATTTGGGTCTGACAGAAGAAGCATTCATTGCACCATGTTTTCTAATTTTTTCACTGATGACCTGGATATGAAAAGGACAAAAAAGTGTAAAGAAACAGCAAAGCAGGATACATCTTTATGTGCTTCACATAACAAGGGTATTTATTCATTGGCCTGGCATTGCTGCCAGTCAGTAAAATAACTGCACATAACATGCCAGGTAGTGCTGTCCAACTTCCAGGCAGCAATGAGCCATGTAGGCCATAGACCCAGACATGCCAAAAGCTTCTTCTGGGCTCCCCACTGCCCCCACTGTGCAGGTAGCTCAGTGCCCCCCACCCTCCACACTGTGTGCAGTGTGAGCAACCTGGCACCTTTGATGCACAAGGAGCCTGGCCCTCTTCATCCCCGCATGGGTACCACCCCCTCGCACTGCATGGCCATCCCCACATGGGCACCAGCCCCCTCGCACTGCATGGCCATGTCACCAGGAGTGGGGGCAGGAAGCAGAAGCTAGAAGAGGGTTGGAAAGCCCAAAGAACCCAGCCACCAGGGCAGGAGCAATGTGGAAGAGGGGAAATCATGGCAAGGCAGTAGCCCACAGAACGCATGCCAACCTCCAGGTGCTGCATGCGGCTGTGGGCTTCCAGTCGGTCAGTGCTGGGCTAAAGCTGAATGGAAGTTGCAGGTGCTGGATTAACAGGATAATAACCATAGAGCCTTTCATCCACAGAGGCCCCAAGTTGAGCAGGCATTTCACACAGTTGCGTAACTGGAGGAAGGGTGAGCAGGGCACCAGAACCTTCCCCTGGGGAGCTTTGTCTGGCAGGGTCAGCCCTGCACGGCACGGCCCCAGCCACTGGGCAGTACTCCTCTGCACCCAACAGTGTATCTGAGAGGCAGGGGGTGAGTGGAATGGTGCTTCCCCCCAGGGAGTTTCTGTCACAGCAGGCTCATCCTTGCGTCAGATAGCATTCAGTGTGGAGGGGAGGGGAGCAAATGAGCAACCATAGGCAGCCCCCGGAGAGCCCATGCTAAGGGACTGCTCTCACCCAAGCATCAGTGTCAGTTCCCTTCAGTGTGTAGAGAGTCTGGGTAGGTAGGACGGCCCTTCCGTATCCGCCTCCAACACACAGCGGCCAGCATATCCCTCCCATGCCCTGAGCATTGAAGGTGCTTGTTATGGCTCTGATTTTACAGATGGGGAAACGGAGGCAAAAAGAGTGAACAGAGAGGGAGTTGCTTTGAGGAGCAGCTCAGTAGTGAGACTGCCTTGAGATGGCTGTTCTGGAGGTGGTGACTCTGGGTGTCTGATTGAAGTCTGAGAGTCTGACGAGTACCTGGTGTGTGTGTTTTTTGCTTTGGAGTGACTGGTTGACAGGCTGGGTCTGTGTGGGGCTGGGTTAGGTAATAACTGAAGGGTAGAGCTAGGTTAGGCAGCCATGTAAAAGGCAGTCCCTAGCGACCAGAGTACTGATCAGAAGGCAGCAAATAGAGAGGGAGGTTGGCCTAAGAAATTTACCCTAGGGCAGAACCGGGGAGTAGGAGACTGGATGTGTGAGCAGGTGTGAGGGGAAAGGTATGGATGTTTGGTGTGTAGGTTTTGTTGGGGCAGGGGTTGTTCTCTTTATAGCCTAAGGGTCCTCCAGGGAGCAAAGGAGGCACAAATGCAGTGGAGGTCAGCAGTTCTGACCTGCTTGGGATGTGCCGTGTTCACCCAGAGGGTTGAGACCATTTCACCCACACAAGGTGTAAGTTGGTGTCTGCCCTGGAAGAAAGAAATCAAAGGTTGGCAGCCTGGGTATCCATGCTGCATTACAGCAAGGGAAAGGAAGATTATATGGACAGGAGTTATGAGAGGCTGACTCTGCAGAGGCCAAAGGGAAAAGAAGAGAAGTGGCAGCATATGACTACTGGAAAAAGGAGGGCCCCCAACACAGAAGAGGAGTAGACTGAAGTCAGCAGCTACTTGCAAGCACTCTGTGGTGGAACAGCTGAGGAAAAGGCAAAGGAGAGGACAGCAGCAGGCATGATGCAAAGGATTTGGCAGTCTAGAGAGAAGGTAGTATAAGGCTCCAGGCAGGGGCTCCAGGACCACTGCACCAAAAAGGAAGAGAAGAGTGGTGATGGTTGGTTACTGCCTTCTGCAGGGGCCAGAGACAGCAATTTATCATATGGATTTGGGGTCCCAGGAGGCATGCTGTCTGCCTGGAGCCCAAATGCAAGATGTCACAGAAAGGCTGCCAAAACTCATCCACCCCTCAGACCTGCTTTTCCATGTAGATACCAACAATATTGCCAGGAATGACACTGAGAGGATCAGAGGCAACTATGAGGCTCTTGGCAAGAGAGTTAACAAGCTTGGAGCACAAGTGGTGTTCTTACTGATCTCTCCTGTGGAAGGCAAGGGCCGAAGCAGGGACCATCATAATGTGGAAATAAATGCATGGCTGAGATGGTGATGTCAATGTGAAGACTTTGGATTCATCTACAATGGGCAGATGTTCTGGGGAGGAGGACAGGTATCAAGAGATGAGATCCATCTGACCATGACTGGAAAGAGCATCTTTGGGCATCTTTGGGCTTCCAACTAGGTTCCACGAGGGATGGTGAACAAAACCCTCCAACAGCAGAGACAACAATCCAGCAGGAAAAGGTCCGGAAAAGCGGCTCAACTCTGAAAAAGGGCCAGGGAGCTACAGGACAGCAACAAGTGATATAAAAGGCAAGCAAATAGACCAAAATGCAAAGTAAGTCTGATGCATGTATACAAATGCAAGAAGCATGAGTGATGTACAAGATGAGCTAGAAAGCACAGCCTGTGACAGGAACTATTGTTACCTGTCCGCTCCATGGTTTTGGGGAACCCTGACACAGGACACAGACTGTCTGACTCACAAAGAATCGCCCCCCCTCACCTAAACAGAAACTGATTAAGATGCAGTGAGAGATACACCTAAAACCCTCCAGTTAAGGGTGACAAAAGTGAAACAACTGGCCTAGGTCTCATTTGCATCTGAGATGGGAACAGATGACCATTCATTTACATGAGAGATGGAGAACAGAAAGCCTGAAGCCGAGACTGCGGTGAATTCTGGGATCAGCAAAGCAGGGGAGCACTGCATGATGGGGAAGCTGTGCTCCAAATGCTAATCAACCCCCACACCCAGCTCAGCATTTATCAGACCAGTTCTAATCTGGATTTACAAAGGACTTCCCCCCGCCACACCTCTAAGCAAAAGTAAGTTTATTGGGCATCTCGGGCCGTGCATTCCCTGGTCCCACTATGGGAGGCCTATGTAAACTTAATTGGCTACAACTTGGTTGCCGGGTTAGGGAATGCTGAGGCAATAGACCAAGTCCGAGGGGGTATGGGCAACATTTGAACAATGGTACAGGGTTCATCACAGCATCCAGCCCGTTGGAGCCCTGTCCACAAGTGTTGTCATACTTTTCCCGAGACGACTGGTGGAAGTCCTCTCCACAACAGGTTATGAACACTCCAAGAATTGCCTTAAGTCTGTTAAAAG
>NW_017728928.1:18997920-18999633 GCF_001723895.1 Crocodylus porosus
GCCATGCTGATCAACCTGGCCAGGTCAGGCGTGTCATGTTAATCTGTGTGTGTTTGTGTGTATGACTGATTTGGGGACTGGAGGAACCCAGCCCCACTGAACTGAGTCCTGCAAGATAGCTCCACTGGGGGTGGGGGCTTGCAGAAGGGAGAGATACAGCTCCATAACAGAAACACAAGTAACACAAGCAGCACATTGATAGAATTACCAAGACCTTAGTTTTAATAAATGAGCACACCCCAAAGTAGCGGGCCAGTCTGGTAACACAATGATTTGTTTGATAATGTAGAGACTTGATGGGACAGCTCTTATGACTGAAATGTCAACACTGAGAGCTATGCTCTGTTTTGGCAGGACAGGATTGGGAGAAAAGGTGACGATGTTGCCCTCTATGTCAAAAAAGCATATATTTGTTCCCTGGGTCAGGAGGAAGAAATAGCTGAACAAAATACATTTGGGAGAAGATAAAAAATGAAAGATTCAGCAACAAGACAATGATGGGGATTTATTATAAGCCATCAGATCAGGAAGAGCAGGTGGATGAGGTACTCTTCAGGCAGGTAACAAAATTATCCAAAAGCTATGAGATGGTACTGATGGGAGACTTCAGTTTTCCAGGCATCTGCAGGAAGAACAATACAGCCAAAGGTAAAATATCAAGCCAGTTCCTAACTAGTATGGAGGACAACATCCTTTTCCAGGAGATTGAGGATACAACCAGGGGATCCTCTATCTTGGATCTTGTCCTGACAAATAGGGAAGAATTGGTGGAAGATGTGAAGGTTATGAGCCATTTGTGGGAGAAGTAATCATGACATGATAGAATTCCAAATCCTGAGATGGGGAAAGCATGAGGTCAGCAAAACTAGGATGCTAGATTTCAAAAAGGCAGATTTTAGCCAACAGAAGGCGTTAATAGGCATGGTGTCATAGGAAGATAGACTGAAGGCACACAGGAGGGCTGGAAGCTTCTAAGGGATGCAGTATTGGAAGATGAACAAGAAACTGTTCCAACATGATGGAAACAAAAGAAGAATGGCAAAAGACCAGCGTGGCTACACAAGGAGCTTCTAGGATGCATCAAATGCAAAAGGAAAACATACAGGTAATGAAATGATGGGCAGATCATCAAGGAAGATTACCAAGAAATAGCAAGACCCAGCAGGGACAAAATCAGGAAAGCAAAGATAGAGGATGAGCTGGATCTCCTGAAGGAGGTTAAGAACAACAAAAAGAGCTTTTATAAATATGTTGGGCAGAAAAGAAAGACAGGGCAAGCCATGTTAGTCTGAAGACAAGTAGAAGGCAGAGTAGATTTGCACCTTACAGACTAAATGCCCCTCTCCCTGCTATCCGTCTCCCTCTCCCCTGCACCTTGTCTTTTGCATACTCATTTCTCTTTTTATTTTCTAGTTTCTGCAAGTCCCTTCATTGCATCTGATGAAGTGAACTTCAGCCCATGAAAGCTTGTGACTATATACATATATATATATATAGGGCGGTGCAAAGCTTCGGGTGCTGATTCAATTCAGAGGAGATTCAGCCTGATTCAGTGGCTGAATCTCTGAATCTGAATTGAATCAGGGGACCAATTAAAAGGTCCAAATCAATTCAGAAAAGATTCGAAGACCTTCGGCGATTCGGGCAGTCCTCACTGGCTGCAGCAGGGAGCTGGACCTGGACTCCATGCTGGTAAGTAGGGGGTGGGGGGGG
>NW_017728928.1:18999773-19005361 GCF_001723895.1 Crocodylus porosus
CAGCTCCCTGCCCTTTAAATTAAAACAAAAACCCCAAAACCCCGAGCTCATTGGCTGCTGCAGTGGCCTCAGGGCTTTTGAGGGCTCATGGAAGAGCCCCCTACGCAGTGTGGGGCAGTGGGAGGCAGCAGGGATTGCCCCCTGCCAGGCAGGAGCTGGTGAGTGCAGGGTTTTTTGTTGTTGTTTTATTTTTTAAAGGGCCGGGAGCTGGGACAGGCAAGGCAGCCATGGGCAACTAGGAGAGCGGGTGGGGCTGGGGGGCTTGTGGCAGAGCCCCCCACATGAGATGGAGCAGTGGGGATCCCCCCCGACCTGGCAGGACCGGTGAGTGTGGGCTTTTTTTTTTTTCAAAGAGCCAGGAGCTGGGGCGGGTGGAGCGGGCATTGAGAGTGGGCAGGGGATGGGACCTATATGATTCAGAGATTCAGACAAATCAAATCAGGACAGTGATTTGAATCACCGTATGGAATCCCTGTCCCCTGAATCATCCAAATCCGAATCTGAAATGAATACTAGCCACTTTGCACAGGCCTTATATATATATATATATAGATATAGATATAGATATAGATATAGATATAGATATATAATTTTTTTTTGGTTAGTCTATAAGGTGAAAATCTCCCCTACTTCTACAGAAAAGAAAGACCAAGGAAGCTGTGCGTGTACTGTTAAATAGCTACGGGGAACTCATAACAGAAGATGGAAAGAAGGTGGAGGTACTCAACAGCTACTTTGCCTCAGTGATCACAAAAGAAAAAAAATTAAGCTGGAGCCAGACACTTAACAAGGATTATTTGGATAAGGAGGTGGACAAGCTGAGGAACAAGATAACAAAAGAGACCACCAGAAAACTTTTGATGGATGCGAATGAATTTAAGTCAGCAGGGCTAGATGAACTTCATCCCAAGGTAATGAAGAAACTGGTGGAGGAGATCTTGGAGGCCTTGGCAATGATATTCATGAAGTTATGGAAGACTGATGATGTCCTAGAGGACTGGAAAAGCACCAACATAATGCCTCTCTTTAAAAAAAGCAAAAAGAAGGACCCAGAGAACTACAGACCAGTTAGCCTCACCTCAGCCTCCCGAAAGCTACTGAAGCATATTGTAAGGATATCCATTTGCAAGCATCTGGAGGAGAAAAATTTGATCACAAGCAGTGAGCAGGGATTTACTAAGAACAAATTGTGTCAAAAAAACTTGATCTCCTTCTTTCACAAAGTAATTACTTTTGTGGATGAGGGGAATGCTGTGCATATACTGTATGTGGACTTCAGCAATACTTTTGACAAGGTCCCCCATGACCTCTTCATAAACAAATTGGACACACGTGGGCTTGACAAAACTACTATTAAGTGAATAGACAGTTGGCTCAATAGCCTCAGGCAAAGGTAATTATAAATGGATCTACATTAGAATGGCAAGAGGTTTCAAGTGGAGTCCCACAGGAGTCTATCTTGGGGCTGGTACTGTTTAACGTGTTTATTAATTATCTGGATGCTGGCATAGTATGCTTCCTGAGCAAGTTGGCAGATGCCATGAAACTGGGAAGGACTGTGTACACATTGGAGAATGGGAGCATAATTCAGAAGGATCTCAACAAATTGGAAAGCTGGGCTGGATTTAACAAGATGAAATTCAATGCCAACAAATGCAAGGTGCTACAACTTGGGAGGAATAATCAAAATACAAATACAAAATGGAGAACGCCTGACTGGACAGCAGCACTATAGCAAATAATCTAAAATTGGTGGTAATACAGCCACCCAAAAAGTGAATGCAATTTTGGGATGTATCAATAGAAGCGTTAGGTGCAAGATGGAAGTGGAGATAGAGCCTCTCCACTCAGCACTGGATAGGCTTCACCTAGGGTATTGTGTATTGTTCTGAGCTCCCCATTTTTAAAAGGATATGAAGTTAGAGAAAGTCCAGAGATGGGCAACACAAATGATCAAGGGGTTGGAAGGCAAATCATGCAGGGAGATGTTGAAGGAGCTAGACAATTGTTCAGCTTATAAAAAAGACACTTAAGAGGGGACATGATCGCCGTTTTAAAATACCTTAAGGAGAAGGAGAAAGCACCATTTCTCTCTTGCTACAGAAAGGAGGACATGGATCAATGGCTTGAAATTGTAGCAAAGAGGTTTAGACTGGATTTCAGAAAAAAACTTCTTCACTGTTAGAAGTGAGGCGGTGGAATAAACTGCCTAGGGAAGTTGTGTCTAATCTCCATCATTGGAGGTGTTCAATAGGTAGTTGGACAGGAACTAGTCAGGAATGATTTAGGCATAGCTATGCCTATGCTCCGTGTTTCTGGGCTTTGCTGATCGCTGCATGGGGCTCCAGTGCCTCCAGCTGCTACAGGTGTCAGGGGTTTTGTTTTAAGGCTTCCTCAGAGGCATTGGATGTCAGCTGCAGCAAGGGCTGGGGATTTTGCCTGGGGTGTACCTATGCTACCGCTGGAACTTTAACCCAGAGGTTCCTGGCTAGAGGGTATTGTCCCTCCGGTCAGGGCCAGACAGATCACCATATCTGGGGTCAGATCAGTATGGACTGTGGGGATTTTTGCCTCCCTCTGTAGTATGGAGCATGGTCCTCTTGGGATCTCTTGGGCATATTTTTAAAAACCTCTGCAACTGTAGGACATTGACCGCTGTGGTTTCTCTGCTTTACCTGTGGCAGACTAGGGTGTTATGTTTTGTGCCAGGGTTTACAGTGTACTAAAGAAGTACTAAATCACAGCGCAGTAACAACATCACCATGTGTAGATGGTTCTCTGAGCTAACACTACATGCCTAATGTCAAACAGAGGAAGATTGGGGAGTAAAGCCCAGATACCTCAGCTCTTGGTTCATTGTTAGTTAGAGCTGTACAATGGTTTCAGTACCAATTTCAGGGTAAGGCTTTCACCAATGTGCTTACATTTAAGCACAGTTACATGGCATCATTACTGTTTATAGAAATTCTAGGCCTTTGCACAGCTTCACTGTCCTGGGTGGCGATTTCTGTAGCTTGCCCGAGATAAGTTCTGTTGCTGCTGTCTATCAGCTCTGACCACCTGCCTCAGAGTGTAATTATACACACGACTGGATGTACAGAGGAGAATGCAGAAGGTGCTGGGGTCTTTCTAGGAGCACACTGGGACTTCTTTTGGTACAAAAGCAAGCGGATTCACTGAAAGTCTGGAAATAGGGTTGTTCTTGCACATAGAAAGTACACAAAATATTTACAGTAGTACATATTCATTTTCATTGGAATATAATGCCTAAGAGCTGTATACAAGCTCCACATACAAGGAACCCTGTATGTGAAGAATCCAGTCAAACTTCTTCCTGTAGTATTGCCCACAGTAACCAGAAAACAAACCTTTTGCACCTGCTAAAATATGTATTGCTTGGATAAGTCTTATCTTTTTCAAGGTGATAAGAACATACCTGTAATTGTCATGCATGAATATTATTTATTGCTGATGTTACTGTAGTGTCTATAAGTGGCAATCAGATCCCTGTACTTGGTGCGATAGGTAGACAGGGAGGGGGTGGGTGGATAGATAGACAAAGTTAATTCTGCAATTTCTAAAGATGACAGACATCAAAAAAGTATGAATGGCTTTTCTTTGAATGTGATGCCCAGTGCCCTAGCATTGCTACCCCAAAGCATTAAAAAATCATGAACTTCAATGAATGGCAATTTGGAGAGCCTTGTAATTGGTAAACTACCTTGTAATTTGCTTGCTGCTGGTGCAGCTTGGAGATTGCTCGTTTTCAAGATTTTCTCGCCAACCAGGAGGCCTAGAACCTCGCTGCGCTTCCCACCTAAGTGCCCCCATGCAGGAGGTGGGACACAAATCAGTGCAAAACCCACTGCTAAGGGCCTGTTACACATTACACTACGAGCCACACAAATGTTGATCGGTTTAGTGCTATTTTGCAGTCACAGCTTCAGACTGAATGGCACATCCGTGGGGGGTGTCCACAGCTTAATGGAACAGGAGCTGGGTTATGTGGATCAAGAGATAATCCTGCCTGGAGTGGCATAACTTTAAACTGCATAACAAGAGCTTTACATCACTTTAAGATATTAACATCCAGGGGTTAAGGGCTCCAGGAGCTGCCCAAAATTAACATGCAACCAGGCCCTAAATAAAAATAACATGAAACCAGGCCCTAAATAAAAAGAGTTGCCAGTCATGCTCCTCAGTAAAACAAGTGCCAGTACTTGCTGACTGCATTGTGCCACTGTTCCCTGGTGAGCAACCTCCTGCATCCCCTGGATCTCCACACATTGTACCTCCTCATCACTTGGAGGGCCTGGCCAGGATCTTGCCAGCAGAAAAAAATCCATTCATTGGACGAGGAGACCATCTGCGTTGGGCAGGGACCTTTCTGCCCCTGAACAGGGCACACGCTTGGCTTTGGGACTGGCTGGTGGTTCATGGTTTGCCTACTTGCTGGGCAAGGCAGGGCAAATTTGCACCTTAGAAACTAACCACAGCAGGTAGAAGCATAGAAAATTAGGGTTGGAAGAAACCTCAGGAGGTCATCTAGTCCAACCCCCTGCTCAAAACAGGACCATCCCCAACTAGATCATCCCAGCCAAAGCTTTGTCTAGCTGGGTTTGAAAACCTCTGAAAAAGGAGCTTCCCCCACCTCTCTGGGTAACCTGTCTCAGTGTTTTACCACCCTCCTAGTGAGAAAATCCTTCCTAATATCTAACCTAAACTTCCCTTGCTGCAACTTGAGCCCATTGCTCCTTGTTCTGTCATCTGCCGCCGCTGAGAACAGTTTGGCTCCAGCCTCTTTCAAACCCAACCCCTGCTTCATGTAGTTGAAGGCTGTTATTAAGTCCCCTCTAAGTCTTCTCTTCTCTCGACTAAATATGCCCAGTTCCCTCAGTCTTTCCTCATCAGTCATGTCCCCCCAGCCCCTGAACCATTTTTGTTGCCCTCCTCGGCACTCCCTCCAATTTGTCCACAGATATAGATGTCAAGGCAGAGACGGATGCAGATGTAGGGCCTTGGATGGTGGTTGAAGGCTGTCATGAATGACATCTGCCCCCGGCAGTGCACGGTGGCGGGAGGCGGGAGCTCCTGCAGACACCGCTGACAGGGGCGGTGGTGCCTCTTTGCAGGGGGTGCACATGAACCCCCTACCTCAAACCCCATCTCAGTCTCCTCTTCTCTAGACTAATAAGCCTAGTTCCCTCTGCCTGTTCCTCATAAACAAATGGATTGAGAGCATGTTCAGGCTTGACATCAGGAGGTATTACTTGAGGCTTAGGGCTGCCAGGCTTCCGGGGGAGGAGGTGCTCTCCCCGACCTTGGGGGTCTTCAAGAGGAGGTTGGACAGATACCTGGCTGGGGGGAGGGGGGGGTATGACTCTGGGACTCCTTGCTGCCATGGCAGGGGTCGGACTTGATGATCGGCTCAGGTCCCTTCCGACCCCGCCAACTCTGACCCCCCCGGCCCATTTCTGCTGCCCGCGGGCGCTGACAGAGAGGCGGCGGCAGCCCGGGAGCGGTGGGTTTGCACCGCGTCGGGCGGGGGCCAGACACGCCGCGGCTGCCCGGGCGGGGGGCGGAACTAC
>NW_017728928.1:19005462-19178960 GCF_001723895.1 Crocodylus porosus
GAAGCAGTTCCACCGCATGCGCCAGCTCGCCAACCAGACCGTGGGCAGGTGAGCCGCAGCCCGGCGCTGTCGGGGGGCGGCGGGCGGCTTGCTGGGGCGCCGCGTGAGCTGATGCGCCGCCTGGGCCCGCGTCCAGAGACCTGGTTTTGTTTGTTGTTGTTGTGTAATGCTCAGAGACTTTGCAGATTTTGTCGAGAGGGAGCGGGAGAGGGGAGTTCCCCCCCCCCCGCCCCCTTCCCCGGTGAGACGAGTTTCTTTGCGCTGGGATGGTGGCACAGGGGAAAAGCAGCTGGGAGGATTTCATAGAGCATTATATATAACCCAGAAAGTGCTGCCCCCGCCCCAGCAGCGTGCTCTGCCTGTTGTCAGGATCATATTCTCCTTTTAACGGCTGGAGCGATGGTCTTGAAAACAGTAAATCCATCATTATCCCTGCCCCACCTGCATGCTGCCGGAGAGAGCCCTCCTGTGCCCACCTTTCCCTCACGCTGTCACGGTTCCTCCTTTGTAGTTAGCAGCTCGGAAGAGAATGGCCCTGACAGCCTTTGATACCCGGTCCTCTGTGACGGCTCTGTTTTGCATTAGCTCATGGGAGTCTTTCTCTCTCTCTCTTTTTTTTTTTTTAAATATCCTTTCCCTCTTCCTCTGTTGACTGCGGTGCAGCTCTGAAACACAGTGCTGTGCCGTCTTGCTTCTAGATCCTGATTTAAAAAGGCATTGAAGTATTCTGTTAGCCCTGGCCTTGCTGCTGTCTAACCGTGTTGAGCTGCACCATCGCATCAAGGAATAGCATCCAGAGGGCCAAGTTGGATTTTAGGGCCGCATTATGCTAGCTGTTGTGCGCTTCCACAAATGAAATACAGTCCCTGCCCCAAGGAGAGCTTAGTCAAGGGCTGCTTAATGCAAGGTTCCAAGTTGCAGGAAAAATACAATCAGATCAGAATAAGGATGTGATTGTTATTTATGTCTTAAAGGGGGAGCTATCACTAGAGGGGAAACGAATGACTCACTAATTAGAGTTTTACTATGCAAAACCATAGATTGGCTTGGCCCCTGTCTGAGTTGTCGCTGCACTGAAAAACTCCATGGAAGTTCACAGAGGAAAAATGCGAGCTCCCTGCCCCAGGGGTTTGCAGTCTTAAGCCTGCAGTGATCTGCACAGAAGGATCTCTGAAGCCACTGGCTCTTTGTATGGATGTTGGGACCAACCTGCACAGGTTTCATTACAGAGATCAGGTCCTAAAGTGGACGCTACAGGGAAAGGTCCTGGGGGGCCAGGGCAGGAGAAGAACAACAATGCCAGGAGAGGATCATATGATGCTTTTGTTACATATTTGATTGGTCTAGTTTTAGAAGGAGTGCTGAAGATTTTCTGGCAGGAAGGAGAGAGGTATTGTCACAGGGCAGGGGTGAAAGCAGGAGAAGTGAATCTGGAGGAGGTTTTGGAAGGAATATGAGGTAGCATACCCAGCAGAGTCAGTTCCCTGTAAAATAAGTGGTAGAGGGGATGAGAAATTTATGCTACTGCCCAACCATAAGCATTCAAAAAACATGGGCCAGGCTTAAAAAAACCATGATATTTTAAAAATTTATAACCGAGCAATTTTTAATTGTATTTATTTATTGGGATGGTAAAAAATCGCTTTCTGTCTTTGGAGCTTGCAGTTTTACTTGAGATCATGTTTTCAGCTTTCCTCTACAGTCAGTTAGATGCTTCATTTTCTTCTTAAGGGATGCAACGATTTGCAGGTTCTCACATGACTCGAGGTGCTGGAACGTTCAGAAATGTGTCGGATATCACGGGTCTCATGACAGAATCGCAGGAGTTGGCACCACTGGATTTACTAACGTAAATCCATAATTCCCACAGGGTTTAATCTGGATTTGAATTGTGAGCAGAATTCAGTCCACTTAGATGTTTGTGCTGTAATGCCTGAAATAATGAGCGCTAGAACACCGCGTGTACTTACCCAAGGGCTGAAACCCATGTAGCTTGTGGAGTTTAACTGGTGAACAAAGCATGTGTTGATCTGGAGTGTGCATTTTCATGACCTCAATTGGAAGAATGCTAAATCATGGCATAGACTGTCTTTGAATTGTCAGGTTGTAGGGTTTCTGCCCTTGCTAATAAAGATGTCTTTAAAGGATGCTTGCTTTCTTCATTGGCCAAGAGCATTCTGTCTGCCCCTGGTTTCTGACAGTGGCCAGGACCTCTTGGTCCAGAGTAAATTTCTTTCCAACTCTGGTTTATTAGGAATTGAATTATGCTCTAAATTAATGAGATCTGGCATGTGTTATACCATCCCCTTGTATCCTGTCTGAAGTGAGTATAGATGTCTGTGTTCATATGAATATCTAATCCTATTATTCTCTTAGCTACAGCGTTGTCTTCTGACTGTGTTCAAGTATTAAGAAGAGTTGTAATGATTTAATTACCTGTCTTGATTACAGACAGATTTAGAACCTTCACAAGTTAAAAATAAGTAGACAGCTCTTTAGGTTTGAATTAATTGGATATGTATGTGAGTGTTTGTTCACAGATGACACTGGGCGCATCTGCATGTGACACTACATTGCCATAGTGACACACTACAACGACATAGTGTCCATGGGTGTCTACATGTGATCAGCAGCTACTTTGCCATAGCGATGTGCTCCCCTTGTTGTAGTGTGCTGCTACGGCGAAGTAGCTGCTAAAAATAACCATGCGTCGTGCATATGGGAGGTTACTGTGCCATGCTTTAGTACATCTAAAAGGAAGTACTGAAGCCATGGCGCAGTCACAGCATCACTGTAGGGCAATGTCTAGATGCGTTCACTGTGTAATGAATAGAAGCAGCAAGAACACTGGTCACTGAGCCATGGCTCGGGCATGTTGAAGATACACCACGTGAATCTGCTTCCTTTGAATCTCTTGAGTCTCGTCATTGATCTCCATGGCGGTGAGGGATGTGCTTCCTTTTCTAGCAGTCCCAGGTCTCTGGAGGTGCAGATCAGTGAAGCAGTTCATTCAGAAACAGTCTCCTGAGGGCCTCATTTACATTGTCTGTGGGGTGACTTTAGATGAAAATAGGGTGACTTTGCACCAAATTTGAGGAGAGTGGTGCTGGGTAGGGACTGGAGATAGAGCTGAGCAGTGCTTCGAAAGGGGATGATCAGGGAGTTGGAAATTCTTTTTGATGAGGGTTAACTATGGGCATAGGGCAGAGGCGTGCTCTTGATGGTCCTTTGACAGGTCAGAATTTCATCTCTCCAGGAGAGGTGGCACCATGTTGGACTTCTAGCAATGTGCATTGGCACTGAGTGGGAAGGACCATTGCTCATTTTGAGAATGCTGTTTCTGGTCCACCTCGGCCCATCTGTCCCTTAGCCTTGTGATTGCCAGGTGATTTCCTTGGTGGTGGGGCTTTTGTTGGCATCCTCTGGAGTTGGGACTGGAACTCATCAGTTCTTCTTGCTCCATGTTGCTGGGATGCGTTTCCAGTCTCCTTCCTCTACACATCGGTGGTACAGAACTGTTGTCCCAACAACAGCTGCTTGTTTAAATCGAGTCTCTGCAACTCCTATATTTTGAGGTAGCGGGATTTTTCCCACTGTCTTGGGTGAAGGCAGCCCTCTCCTCATTGCTTTGTTTGGTATTCTGCCGCAGTTTCTTAGCATGTATGTAAATTGTATGTTTCTGAGGGCTCTTCTTGGACCCAAATTTATCCTTAAGTAGTGAGCCCAATCCTCAGGCAGTATAGACAAATTTGGTACCATTAATTTCAGTAGATCTGAGGATGTGGTTGGTAAATCATAATTACTGAGGTATTTTGTCCAGCCTTGCTGATGGGACACATGGGTCTTTGCTTGGCTGCCTTTGACTGCTTTCCCAGGTCTTGGAGGGGAAAGCTTTCTAACTGTTAGATGCTGGAGAACTTATGAGAGGTCTGGACTCTTGAGTACTATTCCCAGCTTCAGGCTGAGGTTGTAACTGGGAGGCTGCTGCAGATCGGAAATCCTGGGCTCTCTTTCTGGTTCTGGGGGGGAAACCTATAGATCTAATGATTTCTTTCTGGAAGACATCATGACCTTGTGCAACTTTTCAGTTCGCCAATGTGTAAAATGAGGCAGCTGACGCTTGCCTCCCGAGATGGAGGTGCGAGTTGCTGGAGGATGCAATTTGCAGGTAAATATAAACAGCAGAGAGTGGAAGTGATGAGGCTTAAACTCAGGACATCCTGGCTTCCAGGTCAGTGCACCTTCCCTTAGGCTAGTGGGTGCTTGGGGCATCCATCTCTCTTTTCTTATACCATTTACGTATTTTATGGCACATGTGAGAGCTCTCGGCTTGGCCCGCGACATTGAGTCTGTTCCTGGTCAAGATGGTCCCTCCTGGCTCTTGTGTTTCCAGATGGACTGGAGCTAGAAGCTGTCCTCAAGGAAGAGGGCTAACCCTGTGGTCTTTGGTTAGTTTAAACCACAGATGCTGGCTCATTTGGAGGGCAACAGCCAGGGTTTTCATGGAACGGAAACGATAAACTTCAGTAGTGCATAGTTCCCTGCTCTCTGGAAGTCCATTGCTGTCGTGCTGTGCGGGTGTTAGAGCGTGGTTAAGAGCATCCCAATACTTGGCATTCATTTGCTTTTTAGGATTGCTCTGGGTGGATCTCACGTACCCGTTCTTTCTCCCTCTTCCTCTTTCCTTCTTGTGCTGAGTGGGTTTGTGTAGGCCATGGCATTTCAAGTGAGGATGCGCCCTGCAGTTACACAATGGCACTGACATACATTTCTGTGCTGTTCTGTCTCCCTCCCCCCTTCCTGAGAGCAGCCTAACATTTTAGTTGTCTTCTGACTGCTGCTTTGCACTGAGCAGACATCTCCACCCAGCTGTAAATAAAGAATAATAAATAAGAAGGACACAGACTAGAATTTTTGTTTCCCTAGGGTAGCTAACTCATGAGGAACAAATGAAAGATTTGCGTTTTAACCCTCCTGCCCCTTGCATCCCTGGTAAGCCCACAGTGCCTTACCGTCTCACCAGCGACAAAAACCCACTGACTACCAGTATCCTGGACTACCCTTAACTCTCCTCCCATCTCCTGTCCTAGGAATCCTACACACAGATAGGACAGTGGCCTATGCTCCAAAACAGAGCCGATGCAAGGATCTGTTTCTTGGTTCCTCGCTCTTCCTTTAAATATGCAGATGAAGGTTGTCACTTTAGTTGTTTGTGGGGGAAGAACAATATTATGCCAGAGAGATGACAGCCGAAGAGGGTGGTTTAACTTGATTTCAGTCCTTTGAGCAATGTTTGTACCAGAAAGAAATTTAATCTCCTCTGGAGACTAGTGATTCCTTTCCCCCTACCTTCATGCAGGTTTTAGGGGGAATAAAGGCAATAAAGGATAATCTGTATTGGGAAGTAAGCTTCAATAGATTTGCATCAGAGCATGCCCAGGAATACCTGGTTGTGTTTGCCTTTCAGCATAGAAGTTAAGGCTAGAAACAGGTGTGTGTCAATAAGAGAACAACCACATTGTTGCCTCTGCTCTTACAAACCCTTTCCCTAGCAGCTGCTCTATGAAATGGCCATGATTTCACAGCAGCCCTCAAGGTTTTGAATAGGGCAGGAATGAAACTGGCCGATGGGTCGATTCATTCTGGTGCAGCCGGAGAAAACCTATGGGCAGCAGTGGAGGCACCCAGTCTGCCTGCAGACTCAGTCAATTCCTGTTGGAAGGCCAGTTTCACAGCATGAATCTAATTTTTTTTTTTTAAACAATGCCTAATCTTTTAGAAGCTGATGGTTTGGGCTTCCATCTTTGCAAAGGAAAGAGATGATTTTTTCAGCTTTTCCTTTAGCTACCTAGAGTACACTCTAATAAATATATTGGAAATGTGATAGCTGTACTTCCACCTGAGGAGACTTCCAAATGCCACAGGCTACTCTTTGAGTGATGGCTTCTGGGAATTGCCAGGGCTTGTCCTTGAAATAGAAACAGATTTCCCTAGCTATCTTTTTAAAGTGCAGTGTTCCCTTTTCTAGCTTTGTTAACAGGACACTGACCTGCGCCTGGACTTTTTTATAATTACAATTCAGTTAGCCTGTAGTTCGGGATCTACTAGGGGGGATGCTAAGCATCTTTCTTTCCAGCTATATGAAAGGGACAATTAAGCCCTCCTTATGTAGCCATAGCTGGAAACTACAGGAATGTTTTCCTGCAGTGGTAGGGCACGTGGCAAAGCTTGCTCAGAAGGCTGAAGGTTTCCTTCATTGCAGACACAAGGGCGGGAGAGTTGTTGGGGAGCTGTGTGTGTGTATGTCGGTTATGAGTGAGACAGGAAGCCAAGAAAAAGTAATCGGACAGCATTTGTGGGAGTACCTCTGAGAAGGAGCAGTGTGACAGTGCTTCTTAGGGCACAAGACTGGTTGGAGAGCCAAGGTTAGAATGGCAAACAAGGAAACCGTCCTGCTGGTGTTTCTCCATGCTGCTTTAGGAAATAGGACTCTGTGTTTCTTGTAAATAAAGACGATCCCGTTAAAAAGCTATTGACTTCTGTCATCAGTTTCCCCTTCCGATAGTAATATCCCACCAAGTATTGACTAATTATTAGGGCTATGGGTAACAGCGTTTTGTCCATGCATAGCCTCTGCTCTCCAAGGTCTCCCAAGCACTTTGCAGGCATGAACTAAACCCTTTGCACAGCTGAAGGGACATATTGTCACACCAGACTTGCAGTCCCTCTTGCTATTCCATGCTGTCCTGCAATTCTAGTGATTAGAGACCGTGTTGCTTATCTTGCATGCGTTTCCAGTTTAAAATAAAAAAGAAACCTTGCCTGTGTTAGTGGTAACACATTCAAGATGAAAGTTGAAAGAATGTTTGAAAAACCGATCCCATTTCTAACACAAATTAAAGCAAAAGTCTAAATCTCAGCATCCCTGGGTTTTGGAGAAACCTTAGATCAGGGTTAAAACTATGTTGCTCATTACCATCACTGTTTTTCTCTATTTCTGCTGTATAAAAGAGATGCCTGTCAACCTGAGACGCTTTCATTTAAAATACGTTTCAAAGTAATTTCAGATCTCACCTCACCTCCCAAATCCCACTACCAGTTATTGGGCACTTGTGGTCCTATTTTCCTGATAAATCTCCTTGGTTGCTTCATGAAAGACCCATACAGAAACCTCAGGGGAACGGGACTGGGGGGATGCTGAGACCAGCGATGCCAGTCGTTCCTAAATTGAGGTCTGTGGGCTGTGGATGATCTGTGAAGTCTATCGTGTGTGGTCTGCAGGCTGCATAGGGCTCTCTTCCTCTTCTCAGTTGGGGAAGTGCATGCTCAGGGGAGACTTGGTGGTAGCCTGTAGATATATCAGGAGTGTGCATCAGGATCTGGGGGAACATCTGTTCACCAGAGCACCCTGAGGGTTGACAAGGTCCAACGGTCGCAAACCTCTCCAAGACCGTTGTAGGCTGGACGTAAGAAAAAACTTCTTTACTGTCTGAGTCCCCAGGGCCTGGAACAGACTCCCCCCGGAGGTGGTGCAAGCACCTACTCTGGACTCTTTTAAGAAACTTTTGGATGCTTATCTTGCTGGGATCCTTTGACCGTAGCTGACTTCCTGCCCTTTGGCCAGGGGGCTGGACCCAATGATTTTGTGAGGTCCCTTCCAATCCTAATGTCTATGAATCTCTGGAAGTTGATGCCAAGTGTGCATGCTGGTCAACATGAAGTGAAGAGAGTTGACAATGGTCTGTCAGTCCAAAATGTTTGGGAATTGCTGGGCTATAGGGTTGTGCCACATGCCTAGAATAAACAAAGTGTAAATGGGAAGGGAAAAATGTTTATTTCACAGCTGCCTTTCACTTAAACCAAAGTGTTACATGCAGTGAAAGCAAGTACAACGTCCCATTTCTCTTAGAAAGCCGTGAGACTTACAGGATCCAATTCAGATCTGGGCCCTGTTGTGGTTGGCGCTGCACAGTCACATGAAAGACAAAAGGGTACTCCTTTCAACTTCTTTTTTCATTGCATCCATCCTGCCAAGTGAAAATTTCCCAGGTTTGGGCTGGTACAGGGTGCTGTGTTCGATTTGCATCATTGCAAGGGAATACTTATATTTACATACGCAGGTTGTTGGACAGCAGGTGCTAGCAGAGATACATCAGCACCGATATGGCATGACACTCCACTGCCAAAAGTGGGCTACGTAGAAGTGTTGCCCGCAGGTCCTTGCTCAGACCAGCACTGAAGGATGCTCTTGCTTGTTTAAACAGGTGGCTGTGGACAGTAAACTTTTTGGGGCCAGGCTTGTCTTTTCAGTGTTTAACGTGGGGCTTCACTTGCTGACTGAGGCCTCTAGATGCAGTAATAGTATTGTTTTGGAACAGTGGTTTTCAACCTTTTTTTCATTTGTGGACCCCTAAAAAACTTTGAGTGTAGGTGTGGGTATTCACATACTTCTGATTGATCATAGTCATCTTTTGCAAACCCCTCAAATATAATCTGTGGACCCACAGGGGTCCACAGACCACAGGTTGAAAACCACTGATTTAGAATACATCCAGAATCACCTGAGTGTCCTCTACTACTGAGGATCTCTCATGCTTTTTCCAGCAGTCCTGTATTTAGGGCCTTGTCATGTGTTAAACTTAGGACTTGTTTTATTTAGATTATAATAAGCAGTGCTATAAGTCTGAAACTTTTTTGAACAGTCGTATACTAATACTTACTATGGTTGAAATAAAACACATCCTAAGTGACGGCGCCTGTGAAGACTGATGCGATGCAGTGCACTGCAGGGGCTGGGAGCAACAAACTGCTGTTTGTTGGTCCCAGCACTGGAGTCTTCTGATAGCGTTACCACCATGGAGCAGTCAGACATTAGCTCAATGTGTGTTAGGTCATACGATCTGGAGATGCTCTCCTCTGGAAAAGCCCTGACTGCTACACTACGATGTTACTTAGCATGTGTTTTAGTGCTTGGACACTAGCATTTCAAGTGCAGTTAACACGTCATAAGTGTAATGTGTGACAAGGCCCTTAGGGCTTTAGAGCAGGGAAAGCAGAGCCCTTTATTTGCAAATCCTGCCTCTCTGCCTAGAAGAGATGGTTAGGAGCCATTTTTCTTGGTCCCTCTAGGGTTCTGTCCTGTCTCACTCTGTGATGCCCCTGTGAACCAACGTTTAATTAGCGTCAGGGATCTTTTTTTTGGACGATGGCTCCCCTGCTAAGCGCCATCCCTGAGAGTGGGTGCTTTCATGGTCTGTAGGGGGAGCCACATCCAGCCACTGTGCTGGATGCTTGACCTGAAAACTTTAGAGGAAGTTTGACATACACAAGGGAGATTCCTTTTTAGATCAAGGGCTACGTTTCCCCCTGGGAGCAGCTGTGATACAGGCAGAACTGAGCCCTGGGGAGAGCAGGAGGCACCACTGTTTCCATCCCTTCGCGTGTCTGCTAGGAGCAAACAGCTTTAAACCCCAGGCGGGAGGAGCACTGCCCTTAGGATACCAGTCTGGCCAGCCAACCCCCCCACTTGCCCTGCTTACTCTGGACCATCCTAGCAGACTGAGATGGTGCAGGCATTGGGCACTGCTGTGTCCTCTCCACCCCAAACCCCAGGGAGCAAATTGGTTCCTAAATGCTTATTGAAACCTCTGGAAATGCTTGAATCCAAACCTCGGGGGTGGTAACACTGTTGACTGCAGTCAAGTGACTTCAGGGCCTGGTGTCTTCAGGGCCACTGAGTTTCATTTTACTTTTAAAAATATTTAATTCCTACTAAAATGACACACCCCATTTTCTTTGGGCCCAAAGTAAGTGGTCTTTGCAGCCAGAACCACCCATTTGGAAGCTGTTCCATGAGCAGCTTCTGTGTCTGCTTCATTTCTGGGAAATGATGGCATCTCTGTTAGCAAACTGCCATTGAGAATCCTCTGGATATTAATATGCTGCTGTGAAAATGTTGCAACTTGGGCCCACCCATGCTGATTCCCAGGACCATCTGAAGGGGTGTCAGGCACCTTGGATGGGATTGGTTAGGGCACTTGGCTGTTTATCAGGAGCTGAAGAAAATAGGACCTAACTTTATGCACATTAAACTCCAGGCTGTACAATCTGAGAAGAAACCAGGGTGTCAGACATCTGTCTGTTTCCCATGGTCCTGTCGGCAGTGGCCTGCTGGGGGGGCGCAGAGCAGGAATAGAGTTCACATGCCTTTTTCCCCTCTCTCTTTCCTTGAGTTTCCCAATCTATTTGCTACTCTTCCAGTAGAGATAATATCATAAACAGGGGAATCTAATCCACATGCTGAAAGGAAACCAAGCAATCCACTGCAGAAAGGAAATAAAGATCAAGCAGCTGCGGCTCAGATTGCCTCCGAAGGCCTGCAGTGGCACATTTGCAGAGGTGAGATTTCCCTGGCTAATTCTGTCAGCAAACAGGGGAATTGTTATTTCTGGGGAGTCAGCATTAAAATCCTCAGTGCGCAGATAGCATGAAGATGGGTGATAAACATAGGTGATTGTACTCGCATGAGTGGCTCCCATGATCCTGCATAGCAACACACAGAGGAAGGGTGGAGCTAAGAAGCAGAATTAAACAGACAAGCCTATTGCAATTTTTACTCCAGCAGATCTTCTCTAGATATGTTTTTATGCGCCAGGGTTTTCTGTTCTCCAGCAGCCTGAGCAGACAGAGGGTATTGGGCTGAGGCTTGTAACCTGCTGTGTGCTTTGAGCAGACTGTAGGGATGCAGCAGGATTGAGAAGGGCCCTTCGGCCCAGGAGGCCATGCAGAGGAGAAGCAGAGTGCTGATGAGTGTTTGGCTGGCTGTTGTGCTGCGTAGTGTTTATCATGTTTATCACGGTAGCACCCAAGGGCCAGCTAAGAACGGGGCCTGCGAGGCTGGACACTGCACAAGCTGAGCATTGAACAGCCTGCACATAGTCACAGTGCATGAGATGGGGAGGGAGAGCTCAAACCTGCTGGCAGGCAGAGCAGGGGCATGGAGGCAAATGGCATAATACTGATGGTGCTGGATTTGTTTTTCTTAGGGTGAGGTTTAGTTGGGAGAGAATTGGCTAGGTGTGGGGGCAGACCAAGAAGAAAAGGGCCAACTGGAGCAAAGCTGAAGGGACGAGACTGGGAGGGAGTTGGAGCTCCAGCTCTCAGCAACGGCAGAGTCCTTGGGATGGGGGAAGACCTCTGCTTGGGCTGCTAGACCACTGCCCCCCCTGCCAGACCCTCTGCCTGACTCCTGCAGTTTTTTCCCAAGCCTCTTAGGCTAGGGACACAAATAACACACAAACTAGTTTAAGTGCTCAGAAACTGGTTTAAACCTGAGACAGAATAGAAATTCAGTGCACATAAACCAGTTTCAAAATAGCTGAAACTGGTTTAAGATAAACCTGCTTGAGTGTAGTACCAGACTTAATTGATTTGGGTCAAAATGAAACTTCTGTCCCAGACCCCTTCCTGGTTCAAGTTAAATATCACAGTCCCCCAGCATCCCTACATGTTTTCCAGCCCTGGGCTGGGCTGTCTGCTCCAGCAGAGGAGGGTGGGGGGAGGCAGGGACTGCTCTCTCTCCCTGGCCCCCCCAGCACACCCCATCTGGAGTCTGGGGCCAGGGAGGGGGGGTTAAACATCCCTTCCCCTGAGTACAGAACTACCCTGCTAAAAACTTACTGCTGGCTGTGATTGTGGACTACAAATCTCAGAAGCACCTAGAAGTAGGAATAGGAAGCGATGAGCAACCTTGCAGAGTCCTGCTGTTGTGATTCTGGACTGCAAATCCCAGAGACCTTGGGGCAGCAGGAGGAGGAAGCGAACACACAGCCCATGCTGGCTACATGCCAAAAAGCTGTGCTCTAGCATTCTCCTGCTTCTAGCCTGAGCCACTGCAGGTATGTGGCTGAATTTCCTGAATCAAAACTGAATGTCTGTCCAGTTTTTTCTTAGTTTAATCTCTGCAGCTTAGACTAACCTGCAAAGACTGAATTGATTCAGTGTTGGGCTTTTTGACTGTCTGTACTTAGCCTTGGTGAGGCCCAGGGTAGGCACAACCAATGTCCTAGTGACTTCAGAATTGGGGAAGGGGCTCCCTTTCACAACTTAATGAATGCAGGGGAAATGGTGGTCATGGAAAGCTTATGACTGCATATATTCACCTACCCAGGAGTTCCCAACATGCCTGTCATACTGCTTGTGGAGATTTGGACTTCTACCCCTTATTGCAGCCTTAGATTCTTGCCACCCGCCACCCAGCCTTTCCAGCCGTGCTTTGATTACACCTAGTGGCGCCCTGATGTTTACAGGGCACCATATTTCAGCTGACTGTTGATAAGCCTGCCTGCTCTTGTTATGGCTGGTAATAAATTTCCAGTAAAACCTTCCGCCTCTTTGTCAAGAGGGCTTGTTTGTTTCATTCTTCTTTAAAACAAGAGTGAACACAAGCCAAAGAATTTCAGGCCTGCCATGCGCTAGGTCTGTGATTCACGTTGACACCAGCACCTGTTGGCTACCCAGCTTCCTGTTCTTATTGTTAGACCCCTTTACACCACTTTGCCAGAGTCCCTTACTTGTCATTAGCCTATGACATGGGGAGTTCATTCTGCGCATGCACTTCTGAAAGTTCACCCTGGCTTGACATATCGTTGGATTTATTTGTGCCACCGGGCTTCAGATTTAACTAACCCGTCATTCTTTCTGATGCACATCGCTTCTTTCAGTGCCTCCTGCCCATTGCTGCCCTCAGAGACCCTAGTTAGCATCCTGCTTATTGTAGCATGACATAATTGTTAAGTTTTGAGTATTACTGGGTCTGTGTGAGTTTTTAAAGAAAAATAGAATTATTCTCTCTTCTCGTTGGGATTAATGCAACCTGGCTGCCTGCTGTACTAAATCCTATTGCAATTACGTCCCTTCTAGTACCTTTCACCTGTTAAGAAATAAAAGGGAAAAAAAGAAGTTGATGAGAGTAGGGCATAGAGAACATTGGTTAAATCAGGGGTGTTAAACTCATCTGGCCCGGTGCGCTGGATGGGTGGTGTAGGACCAGTTCATGGGCTGGATGAATGGAGAAAGGCCAGATTGTGTGCCAGTGCCCGTGATGCCGATTCCAGCTGGTCTAGGACCTGTGCTGCCAGTCCCAGAATGGGTACTGCCAGTCCTGGAGTGAGCATCATAGCAGCTGAATCCAGCATGCAGGGGGGCGGGAGGGGGACCTGGCCCCACATGAGTGCTGCGCGTGTCCTGTACCAGCCAGGGTGGGCTTGGATCCCAAGTCCTGTGCATAGACCTAATCCCACATCACATGAGTGTGTGATGCACATGGTGTGTGGGTCAACTTGAGACTCAGGAGCAGCACAGGGGCCAGATGATAGGGCTCTAGAGACTGGATCTAGCCCACAGGCCGAATCTTTGAAACCTCTGGCCTAACCTAATGTGGATGAAGTTTGGGTTCTAAGTCCTGCTCTGAAGTGTATTTTAATATGTGACCTTGGGGAGGTCACTTCACCTCTTCGATCTGTAAAGTAGCAGTACTGTTTACATCCTTCATCATGGGGGAGGTGATTGGGAAGTTAAATCAATACATGGCTATAAAGTATTTTGAAGATGCTCTGTATAAAACATTAAGTATTTTTACTGCTTTATTCTCTTTGTTCTGTTTACTGTTGTCTTGAGGACTTTATTGAACTTTCTCTCAAGGTCTTTTAGTCAGTCCTGTACACGGTCATCTCCAGGAATCCTGGTTTTCTCTGCTTAAAAAGGGCAAGTTCTCAGGTAAAAAAAATCTCAAATTCTCTGATTAAAATCCCCCAAATCCTCATTTTTTCACGATTAAATTAAATGCCACTATATATAAAGGAATCAGTTGAACGCAATGTTTTATTGATATATTTACCATTTTAAAGCAGTTTGGAAGCCTACCAGTGCCTCAATCAGTATAATGAAATAAATTCTAAATACCTATAACTTTTGGCATTTTAGTTTGGGTTTTTTATCATGGAAAATACGAGCTTCCCTTGTCCCCTTCGCTCACTAGGATGTGGGTCCAGCTGTGGCTGTTGCCCGCCACTGCTTTGTGGTGCTGAGCAGCCCTGATATGCTGGTGTGCTGCCCATGCCATTGCCCCTCACTCCTAGGGTACAGCGACCAAGCCCTGCTGTTGCCTCTCATTCCCAACCACAGCCCCTTGGCCCTGGTGGTGCCCCTTGCTTCCCATCTACAGTCCCCTGGCGAGCCAGTGCCCCTCACTCCCGATCTGCAGCTCCCTCAGCCCTGCTGGTGCTCTTCACTCCCTACCCACAGCCCCATGGCCTTGCAAGTACCCCTCACTCCTGACCCACAGCTCCCCTGGCCCTGCCAGTGCCCCCCACCCACAGCTGTCCACGCTATGGGGCCAGGGATCTGGGGTCACAGCCCCCTGCCCTCCCCAGCAACACTCGAGCCCTGGCTGCTGCTGGTGGGAAGCAGTGGCTGCTGCAGTGGAGCAGAGTGCAGAGCCCGGCTCCCCATCCCGCATGGGCAGCATGGCTGGCGTTGGAGCCCGGGGGGGAGTCAGGTGTAGGCTCAGGGCTCCCTGTCCTGCTGCCCTCTGCCCAGGGTCCTCTTCACCAGTGGGGAGCCCCAAGCCTGCAGCAGGTATCCTGCATCACAAATCTGGGGGGGCACGTCCCCCATGTCTTCCCCCCTGCCCCTTGAGTGCGCACAGTGGTGGGGAGCCAGCTCCCCTGCCATCCCTGGCCACACTGTCCTGCTCCCCAGCCAGGCCTTGCAGCCTCACATTCTAGCCCTGAACCCTAAACCCTAGGCCCTGCACGCTGCCCCGGCTGGGCAGTGCCCCCAGCCCCAGGCATAGCCCTGCCCAACTCCCTCCTTCCCCAGCTATGAGGACCTCAGCCCTCTTCCCCCTCCACCACTTATCTGCGGGGAGCTGCTCTCTACACTGCCTGACTGTCATGTGCATCTGCAAATGCACGGGGCGCCCGCTGTCTGGTCACACTCCTCCTGCTCCTCCCCTCCACCCCCCAGCCTCTTGCAGGCTAGAACTGCTAACCTGCAAGTGGAAACTGCCATTTCCCACATTTTCTCCTTTAAAGGAGAAAAATCTGTGTTTTTCTCCTTAAAATGAGAAAAATCTGTGTTTTACCTCATTTTTCTGTGGCAATCAAAAAATCTGGATTCCTGGTCATCTCTGTGTTTACTAAGTTACAAAATCTTGGAGATACTGGGAAAATCTGAATTCCCTGATGAAAATAATCCCATAAAATTAGCCCAAGTTTTTTGTCTCAGTCAGTAAGAAAATGGGCACTTCATGCAGATTGGTGTTTCTGGATTTCCAAATGGCCTAGAAGGCAGTTGTGAATATATTTGAGGAATATGGGCCTTGACATATTTTGCCTACTTTTTTCTCCCTTCTCTCTGTCCTTGTTGACTAATATATGCAGGTCCAGGCCCTGCACCTGATCTAAAGATTAATTTTTCCAAGGGCTGGAAGAGATTGTGCCATTACTGTGTGAATCATTGTGACATTGTTTTAAGAACATGTAAACTTTCTCATGGTTCTTGAAGCAGGTGCTAACATCTAGGCAATAAATTATTAGTTCCTAAATCAAATAATTTACTCCACTTGTAGTTGCTGGTTCTTTTCTCCATAGTGTAGGATGTAGACTTTGCCTAACAAAAAATAAGTGCAGAGGATGGAGGGTTGAAAAACATAATCCTCAGGGATTTTTGGCAGGGATTTTTAAAAGTGATATATGATATGGGGGGTGTCAGTTTTTTGTGGGGCCATGAACATACTCTTGTTCAGATCACCTACTAGCATGATGGGTGTGAGGTTGGTGCAGAGACCAGGGAAGTACAAGTTCCCGTCAGCATTTAGAAAGCAGATGGGATAGATGTTTATATCCTCTTATAAGCAGACAGTGATGACAAAACTGGTGCTGAAATATTAATGGAGAAATATGAGTATTTTGTTCCCCAAACTGAACATAAATTAGAGTTTCTCTTGGCAATAGAGCCCAGAGCCTGGGGAGACACCAGCAGCACTTGCAGTGGGTTTGTATGAATAATCAGATACTTGTGAGTATGCAGAAGATAAACAGGAACACAAGAGGGATGTGCCTGTCACTGGAATTTCAGATAAATAACTCCTGCCAGCATCTGCTTTACAATCTGACCTGACTTTCCAGAGTATGCTACTGACTGAGCAAAACATACAGACAGCGAAACACTTGATCAACTGGTCACGAGCAGAGGAGGGAGCATGGTATGGAACAGTGCTTGTCAACCTTTTCAAACTCGAGGCACCACTTGAGACTTGAAGAACCCCTCATTGGACTCAAGGCACCCCTTGGAAAATGCCAGCTGTTAGTTTCCACACAGTTTTTGACTCAGAAAAATAATAGAGCAATTTTTCTGTTACAAAGAACTCCAAACGAAAACACCTGGTCAAAGTGTTTTTAACACTGTGGATTCGTGTTTGAAACCTGGATTTATCATGTGAATCATGTTTGCACACCTAACAGTGCTGACATTGTGTGGCACCATGCGACACCCTTGAAGGGACCTCAAGGCACACTAGTTGACGGACTAGAAGAGGTAGATAAGGCATAGCAGGTCGTCTTAGATTCAAAGGCCTTTAACAGGGGACAGCTTTTGGTGCTGATGGCTTAGTCTGGAAAGCTGGATCATCAGAGGGCAAGAAAAGACCTCTGGAGATAAAACACCCTCAGCTGCAATCCTAGACAGTGCAAGTGGTGGACTGATCTGGAAGAGGCCTTTTCTAGCCCACAGTGAATATCAAGGCACCGGTTACCAATTCAAAGGAAGTGTCTGCACTAGTTCCATTGAGTCTTGGACAGATGTCCTCTTTCAAGGTGCTGTTTGACTCCTAGCACACCCTTGAGGTTGGGACAAATGAGATGCATTGTTTGGAGACAGTGTAATCTTACATGCGACAGTGAACAAAGGTGATCATAGAACAGGAGGTAGGTGGGGATGAATTGAATGGGATGGCAGTTTCTGTGTACACTTTGAAGCAAACAGCATGCTTTACATCAAATACAGTGACTCAGTGGTTTCTTACAAACTCTGCAGTAGATACAAGGGATTTGGAAGTTTGGAGGAGGTTGGCGGGAGGAGCCTGGTAAGCAGGGACTGAGGTAGTATTTTAGATAAGGTAGGCAACATAGCTGTGGTAAAGAAGAACAGATGAAAAATGCTGAGCCTTGGATCCACGGTGGTGGAGAAGGGGATGTGAAAAAGAAACCAAGTTTGAGGTATGGGCAAGAACTGAGTATGGGCAAGAACTGAGTAGATGAGGGTCTTGATGGCAAGGGCAAATGGTGTAAACTTCATGAGCAGAAGCCCTGGGAAAAGCAGCATTCAACTAAGAACCGAAGCAGCTCCTTTGCAGTGCTCACCTGATAAGGAGAAGCACACCTCCTGCATTCACTAACTTCAGATTTCTTGTTTTGGTTGAGCTTCTTAAACTGATTTCTAATGAGCCTGTGTGAAAGCATATGGCTTAGTCTCCTTTTGGTCTTTTGCACCACTTCTGTGAGATCAGTTTAAAAATCACATCTGGAAATAAACCAGAGCGGTAGCCAGGCACCAAGGGAAACTGTAGAGGACCAGGTAGCAAGCAGGGCGAGCCCAGAGCTAGCCTGCAGGTTGAGGAGAGAAAGAGCAGCTTGAAGGAAAATAGCTAGTGAGCCAAATGCACTTGAAAAGGTGATAACAGGTTTACTCTTTAAATTGTAAGTGAAATGCATTTACCAGCAGAGCAGATGACTTGGAAAGCGATTTTTACTGTGAATCCGTCAGCAAGGCTGGCAGTGCAAGCCTAAGAATAGCTGCAGAGAAATCTACTCTGGTGGGAACCTGAGCTCAGCTCGGAAGCCCTGAGCAAGCGGAGGAATTCTTTTCAGATGCCCTTCTCTCCATGAAACAGTATGCTTCCTTCTCTTGCAAGAAAACAAAGCTTCCTGTTAGTGAAGGAAACATCTCTTGCTTGTGAGAACCAGCTTTGCCTAAAATTGTGTAGGTAAAAATCAGTCCAGTGGGCCAAGTGATGTTCTTGTGCATCTGAATACCTCCACTAGGCCTAATGGAATCACTTTGGATTTATGTAGGCTGTAAAGGAGAACAAGACCTGGCCTGATAGCTGGGCTCAGTGGCATGTGCGAGTCCTCAGTAATGCTGGCCTCCCTGCACTGCATTCTTTGAAATCAGAGGCCTGCTCCTTTAACTACATGGGGCCACCCCAAGCCGGCTGTATCTTTCTGATTCGTTAGATAAGTGAGTAGCCCTGGTGACTATTTTGTGGTTGGCGTCAATTTTTGATGATAAAGTGACAAAGTCTTTGAAACTCCAATGGAGCTGGGCAAACCCTTCAAGGATATGGCAAACTTTCATATTTTGGAAAGATCATAATGAAACTGTGTTTTATGGTATGGTCCCAGCCAGGAAAGCAACTATAAAAATGTTAATTTGGGATATCATGTTTGTTTCCCAATGATTCCAGATCTATTCCCAGGGGTGATGCGTCGGGGGTGCACAGGGGTACACGTGCACCCCCTGAGCATGGTGATGTACCACCTGCAAAAAGACACCACCGACACTGTTGGCAGCACCTGTGGGCGGTCACTGTGCGCCAACCCACCACCGCTGGAGGCGTCTGTGGGCAGTCCACAGTCGCCACTGGCTGCCGCTGCTGCCTGTGGCACCTGCGGGTGGTTGCCGACCCTTGGTCTGTGCTTGCTGTTCCTTGCCGACAGTGCTGGCAGTGTCTGCGGGAGGTCCCAGCTTACCGCTGCTGGGCTCCTGCTGACACCAGGGCAGCAGTGCCCTCCCAGCTGCCACGGGCACGTGCCATTCATGTCTATGCCATTTATACATGAAGGAGTCTCCACTCTGTTGCTGTGGTTTTACAAGTGTGTAACCCCAGTGAAATTCCTGGTGAATCCAGCATAAAACTGGAGGAGTCCTAAGGTGGATGGATTAAGACCCAGAGGTCTTTCCCTCTTTCTCCAATGCTGAAAGTGTAAACTCTGCCCAGAAGCTGAGAGCAATTCTGCCCTTCCTGTCTGATATCAGCCCCATTACTAAAGATTCTGCGGTTGAACTTATTGCTCTTTTGTGCCGCATGAGGCAGCATAGCTTCTGGGGCACATGCACGTACATACACTCTCTCTCTCCTACCTACATGTGGATAATGGGAAGATGAGTTTCGAGTAAGATGTTGACGTGAGTGGGGAAGACCCAGAAATACCCATGAAGCAGATCCGTGGCAGAAGAAGGAGCAATTTCTTTTGCTAACTTTTTTTTCTGACCAGAAGTACATTTAATTGAGGACTGCAGTGTTGCGCATCTGCCAATGAGTGGGCACCAGGGAGGGTTTGCCTCCTTCTGTGGGGATGTGGGGATGTTTGCTTTCGCTGCTCAATTCCTGGGTGCACTTAGCTGTTCTTATTCTTTTTGAAAAGAAAGAACAAAGTGGTTTGTTTAAAGCCTGATCTCCCTGTGGAGGCAAAGATAGGAGACACTTGCTGGAAATCAGCTGCACTGCTCTGCTTAATCTCCCAGGCCACCAAGCACAGTTCCTTTTTCTCTTCAAGTGCATACTAATAAACTATTCAGCTGGGACCTTTGACTCCAGATTAATTTAAGGTCACATGTGCTTGCATGGTGCTATAGACCTGTGGGAGTTTTCCTCACCAAGAGCTGCATGCATCAAGGAGCACATGGCTGAGCCCCTAAATAAATCATCCATCTTAATAATTCACAGGAGGAAGTCATAGTAAAAGCCATTTGCAGGATGAGTTTGGGGAGGGTTCTGCTGTTATGGGTTTTGGTTCCAGTGGGAGCATGACATGGTGATTGACATGTGTGTTGTTTCCTCCTCCCTCCCCCCATCCCCCCCCCGAAGGGTCCAGACCAGGGTGTCGCAGACACTTCTTCCAAGAGACACAACCGTGAGCATCTGGACAGTACTACTGAAATGGGCCTTTTGGAGCAATCCCCCTGTAAAACTGTTAGTTTAAAAATAGCTTTCCCAGTTGTAGGTGCTGCTCAGGCTTGATCTCCAAGGAGCTTGAGAGTTACTGGCTGCATTACTTTTTAGCTGTGTAGCATACCTATAATGTACAAGTCATTTTGTGCAATAAAGTGTGTTTCATGTTGCTGTGTATCTTGTTTGGCTGTAAAGCACGATCATGTTTTCTGCGGGATATAATTGTGTATTGTGCCTCCTCTAGGACTGGCGAGGACCACCTCCCGTCCCTCTCAGACCATTGCCTTAAGATTCCTCCACAGAACCTGTATGACCAGTTTAGTGACTCTGACCAAGTCCCGCAAAACTGACCACCCCTGAATTAATTGGTCTGCATGAGCAGTGTTCCCAGGAGGCTGCTTCTTGACTGGGGCCCTGTGATGAGGTCAGAAAAAATATGTAAGGTTCAGGCCACCTGGCTGGGGGGGCTGGCTTTCCTTTTTCCCCGGGTCCCCTGTGGAGGATTGGGGGATGCTGGAATGCTTGCTGGGGTCGAAGTCTCCCCGGTAGGGGTGATACAGGGTATACTTTGAACCGGACTATGGTTTTGTTTTGCTTGACCGTATGTTGTGGTCTGGTGTTTGTCTCTAATAAATCAGGGGTTTGTGTTCATACTGCTTGTGAGGGAAGGCTTGTTGGTTTCACTGGACACCCTAGTGATTCATTTAGTATTTCCCTGGTGGTCTGGGTGGGGGTTCGAGCCATGGTAAAGTATATTTTTAGTACCCCCAAAATTGAACCCGGCCCTTGTTACTGCTAACAGATGCCCAGCAGAAGGGTTACAGTTGTTTGAAGACGGGTGTACAGAGTCTTTTCTCAGCTCTGTTAGTGATTTGCTGGGTATTTGCTCTTCCTGGTGGCAATCAGTAGAGAAAATGTTTTCCTGCTTCTTGGGAGGGGGTTGTACGGATGTGTTAATAAATGACAGTAGAGAATCACTTGGTATGCAGTAACAGTGTTTCTCATGGACTGGACGTTTAACTAGGCATATCCTTGGTGCCCACTAAACAAACTCATCATGTTTTTCTGTGACTAGGATAAGGCCCTCCGGCGGGTAGCTCCATCCTTCTCTTCTTGCTGATTTGAACCTTACATGTGGCATTAAGGATGGTGGCTGCACATGTGCACTGTTGTTTGACTAAAAGGAGCATATTGTAAAAGGAGACCTTTGCTTGAGTGGCTGCACAGCCTTAAAGACAAATGTAGGGTCATGTTTGCAAGAGATGTTTGCATTCCTCGGCTTAAGTAGCTGCATGCAAGAATCATCCTTCCGGCATTGGCATCCAGCCATTTTGGAGGTGTTATTTGGCAACAGCACAACACAGTAGGTTTTCTTAGAAGAAAACAGAAAAGAGTGATTCTAAATAAAACTGCTGATATGTTTTTTTAAATCAGGAGAATCTTAAAAGCTAGGAGTGGTTGAAAATTCCCAGCTTGATTTTTCACAAAAACCCAGAACGTTTTTCACTTGAAAATTTTCCAGACGCTTTTGAAACATTTTTTTTTTTTCTTTTTTGAAATCCAAGTGCACTTATTTCTGGTTTGTTTGTTTCTTGTTCTTCAATGAAGTTTTTTCAAAGAAAATTGAATATTACAACAGGAAAAAAAGAAAGTGACCATTTCCAGGGAAGTACATGTCTACTAATTCTGCTAAGTACCCACATTTGAAATAGCAGTAGTAGGAAGTCTCAGGCTTGAAGATACTGCCTTGCAAAAGGCTGCTGCCTTGGATCTCCAGCAACACAGCACTGCTCGCCCCTTGCTCTGAACAGGCTCGGGAGGGAAGGGCACCCACGCTGACCAGCTGGCACTGCCTCTCTGAGGATCCAGAAGTCTGCTACAGGCCCCTCCTGTAACTACTCACTGGACCTGACTGTGGTGACCTGCAAGGTCTGGTATGTCGTGGCTGCTTTGTTCAGGAGTTGGCTGAGCTTGCCAGACTGACAGCAGCGTGGTGGAGCTGTCAGAGCCTTACCTGTCCTTCCAGATCTCAGTCTGCTCCAGCAGGGACTGGGAAGAGAGCATGCCACAGCAGTGTGTTCAAAGCCTGGCAGGGGAGAGAACAAAATACCTCGCTGCCCTCTAGCTCCCATAGAGGATTATGCACAGAGTGCTGGGTTGGGAACGCTTGAGCCAGAACCACGGTATCTGGGAGGAGGCAAGTGGAGGACAAGCTTAGGGCCAGGGAGCCAGATTTCCTTTTTATTACCCCCTGCCCCAAAAGAAACCTATCTGTGCCTGAACTGATGTGGGAAAGCAAGTATTGTGGGAAAGCAAATATGCTGTCACAGTGGCACCTGCCTCCCAGCCCCCCACACTCCACAGAACATGGGCCACCATTATCGGTGTTGTTATTTATTTCTTATTTAGTGAATGCAAATCCGCACAGCCAAGCGATAGCCTTCTCGTTAACTGAGTTCAAAGTTATTAATCCACATCTTAGTTTTGTAGAGGGGACTCTCTTCAATAAGGTGTGACATTGTTTGTGTCTCTCCACAAGAGAGCAGTGGGTTAGCACTGAGGTCCCAGCGGTGGAGGTTGGCTGCACAGGGCCCTTGGCCTGTCCTGAACCTGTTTAGCAGAGACCACTCTCGCTGTGTTAATTCAGAGCCAGCAAGTTGACGAGTAGGGTTTGTCACAAGGAACTTACTTGTGACTTCCTGTGTTTCTCATTCCTTGATCCAAAGGGTATCTGCAGACGAGTCCTGCTCTGGGAGGTTGCTCCATAAGGGGCGTTGCAAGGAAAGGTTAGCTGTCTTCCAGTCGTCTGGCACCTGGCCCGAGCACCACGAGTGCTCGTAAAGCCGTGCCAGGGGCCCTGCAATAACCCCAGCTAGCTCTCTCAACACCCTGGGGTGGAGAGCATCTGGACCTGCTGACTTGAACACGTCTGGATCGCTGACTTCAACACCATTATCAGTGCTGAGGTGACATGGGCATGGCATTGTGGGGTAGGAAATGACAGGTGATGTCTCTGGTTTTCTTTTAGTTCTGTGTTTCCTGCCACATAGTACTTTATGGATCCCTTCCCTAACACCCCCTTTGGTTCATCTGAAGGCACAGGAAACTCTGGGGGTTCTTTCTGAGTCTAAAAGCATGAGTCAGATGGGTTCATGGTAGCAAAGCCCTCTGGTGAGGAGCTGGGAGAGGGGTTTCCATGTGGTGAGTTGGGCTAGGGACAGACATTACACATAAACTGGTTTAAACCTGTAACAGAACAGAAGTTCAGTGCACATAAACCAGTTTGGAAATGGCTGAAACCAGTTTGAGATAAACCTGGTTGAATGTAGTATCAGACTTAACTGACTTGGCTCGAACCAGTTTATGCAATGTCTGTCCCAGACCCCGGAGACTCGGGCTGAGAGGTGCCTCTTGCTAGGTCTGTCCGAGTATCCCAGGAATTGCCTCCTCATGAGCCCCATTGAATCTGGAGGAAGAGGCCGACGCAGTCAGGTGTGGATCAGAGGCAAGAGAGCAATAAAGGCAGTGCCAGGTGCCGACATGGGGCAGGTCGCTGTATGTCAGGGAGCATCTCTCTGACAGACGAGTAACGTGAGGCTGGTCAAACATAGTGGCTTCTGACTGCCTGGTACTGATGTTAACAGTCTCCTTCTAGCCGGCTGCCTGTGAATGCACAAACACCCATTATCAGCTTCTCACACAGAAAGGCTTTCATCTCATCTGCTTCTCCCCCTCTTTCTTCCTGGAGGTCTCTAACGACCAGGTTCTTAATGGGAACTGGCCCAATGAGCAACCTCCTTAGTGAAACAAACAACTCCCCACATGTTTGTCTCCCTGCTTCCGAGCCTCTTGAATCCAGTAGAAGGGAGGCCAAGCCAAACAAAAACCCTCCTGTCTCCAAACAAGAAGGGCTCATCTTCCTAATGAGCCTCTTAGCGTGATGCTGCCCAGGAGCACTAAAAACAGCACGACTCCAGCGGCAGGGGCAGCATATCAAAGGCTTGGCTACAAATTCATCCATGCTTGCAATGTTGCAAAAATGCAAGTTTCACTCAAGTTCCGACTGCTCAGCTCAACAGAGCAAGCCCTAGGCCTTTGAGAAACCAGCTGCTTAATGCACCTCCGCCTGGAGTCAGTAGCTTTCCCTAGCTCTCAGAGTCACAATTTGGTGGCCCTTGTTAAGTGGCTAGTAAACAGCTCCTTATGGTAGAGAATAGAGATGCTTTTCCCTGTGGGACTGGATAGCACAGAGCAGTGAGAAACCCCGATCTGAACTGTGGCCTTGAGGTGCAGCCTGAATCCAAATGAGTCACATCTATCAGTGCCACTTCTCAAGGGGTGTGGGAGGAAGGGAAATGCTTTGTTTTGTTAAAAACAAAAACAAATAATTTCATTTGCTGATTTAACCTCTGTTCCCCCTGGTTTCTCTTCCTTTTTGTGGGGTGGGGGAGAGAAGGATAATGAGGGAAGAAAATCATGAACTTGCTTGCTTTCTTCCTTTTCTTTCTCTGTCTCGTAACCAAACCAAACCAAACTCCCTTTGTTTTAACCAACCCCCTCTCCCTCCACCCCCACTCAGGTAAATGTTTGTTTTGCTTTAAAAAAATATTTCTCATTTAAAAAAAACTGTAGCACTTAGTTTCAATGAAACTTTTCGGGTAGCTCAAATAACAGAAGCATCCATCTTGCAAAATGTAGCCAGGAAACTGGCTCTCTGGCATCAATCTTGTTGAAAGACTGAAGAGATGGTGGGCCATAGGCACATGAAGACCACCACCCCTCCCACCCAAGAGCTCAGTGTTCACTAGTATGTTGGTCGGATGCTTTGTATTGGCATTTACCTACCTTGAAATCCTGTTCCTACCATGGTAGGAAATAGGCTGCATCTCTTGGCCTGCAAGGCAGGTTTTGGAGCTCATTCTTCTGACAAGCCACTCGAAACAGTCAGTTTGGCTGGTTTGTTGGTGGAAGGAAGGTGGGCACATCATACTCTGACTACCTGTATTTGGTGGTGAGGCTGAAGACCAGTTGCTGGATCCTTGACTGTTGTCAGGTTCAGCATTTAATGGATGTAAAGGAGGTAGGGCTTTTTAGTCACTGGCTCAATAATGGGGCTAGCTGCAAAATAAGGCTCCAGTTCAGTATGGGAGAGTGTTGAGCAATGGGGCAGTTGGAGGGCCTCTCCCAAAGTATCCATCCCTGCCTGGTGCTCAGGAGAATTTCTAGGCCTGCATTGCTCAGTTTGGAGTTGTGCTGCTCCTTGCACATGGTCTGGTTGCTTTTTACAATAACATCCATTGCTGCAGATGGCAAAGGCTTGGGTATTTTATCTAACTTTCCTGGCTGCCTTTGAGAACATTGGTGGAGTAAAATCAGCAACATTTCCTCTCTCTGTTTGTCTTGCATCTGTGAGGGTGGGGATGGAGGAATCTGGTCATGTTGTGCTGTGCTGAATCAGGCTTTCCTGTCGTGAGCAAGTGGCCTTTTCCAGCAATGCCCTTCCGAAGGAAGCCAGGCCTTACCAGGTTCCCATAGACAGCCTTAGGCCAGCCAAAGTAAAGAGGCATGTGGCTGGAGAGGGAGCATATAGCTAGCCAGCACAGGCAGCCTGGTGGAAAAAGAGAATATGCCCTTGCTTTATGTATGGAGGTCTTTGTCAGGGCTCTCTGGGAGCTGGAGCTGAGCACTAGCACCATCCCCAGCAGGTACTTCTGCATAAGGCAGTACCCAAAATATCACCCATGCTGAGGCGAGCAACAGGAAAGAAGCCCTGATCAGGCTTGTTCCATGAGGATTGTTCAGGATTTCTCCATGTTTTGTCTGCTCCTAGATTTAACCACCTTGCAGTTGCACTGGTGTAAATTGACAGTCCCACTTCTACCCAGTGCAGGGTGGACATGGGCCAGCTCTTTCTATGTATTTTTTGTGTGCACTGGTTGATCCTGGTCCAGGGACAAGCTATTACCATCTTTGCAGGGTTTCTTTATGTGAAGTAGCAAATGAGACCGGCCAAGTGACTTTGGGGCTGCACTTTTAAGGGTCTCTAGCATTCAGGGTCTCACATGGTGTGTGAGAGTATAAATGAGAAGTGATACAGCCTTCGAGTGGTTGGCAACCACCTAGGAGAGAAGACTTGCTACTGCCATTTGATAACAGTTGTTTAACTTGGGGGTAGCACTGAGAATCTATGGGTGTGATTACACGGTACAATTAGCATGTGCTAATTCTAATGACTGTCAGACTGCTGTAAGCTGTCCCACGTTCAGAGTTACAGTACTACCTCTCTAGCATGCGCTGCTCAGACCTATCACTAGTGGGCTGGTGGGCAGGGTCCTGGCTAGGAGCTGCAAGTCGGCTCTGTGCGGGCTCTGCTTGCCAGCTCTGTAGCTGCAGTGTAGGCTAGAGAGAGGAGGAAGGCCTCCCCCATGCTGCTTGTATTGTCCCCAGATCATCCCCCTTGCCCCCCGAATAACCCTCATGATCACCCCCACTGCCCCTCATTGCCACCTCCACCCCTGGATTACCACCCTGATCAGCCTAAGAGTAGCGGTGGTGGTGGCGGTGCGGGGGGTTCCCCTTCTCTCCCTGCCTGCTCCTGGGCTTTCTGCAGCTGGTGGCATCTCTGCATTCCCAGATCTAGCCTCTGCCAGGCCCTGTGGCTGCCTGGCAGCTCCTTGCTCCCCTTTTCCCCATGTTCCCCTTTACTCCTTTCTCCTCCTGACCCACTCACCTGCTGCCCAGTTGTCCTCAGTCTTTGGTCATAGAGTCCATTTGGAAGCAGTGACTTCTGGGATACTGGAGGATCACAGATTGGTGGTTTTATCTTAAGTGAATGTCCGGAAGGGTAGCATAGTTGAAAGATAATGCTCACCCGAAGTGGCATAATTTTAAGACCCCTAGAGGAGGGCACTTAGCACTTGTTAATGAGCCATAATGGGCAATCATTTGAGTTTTAATTGCTCTTAACAATCAAAGAAGGCCAACATCAACGAGGACATCCAGTATAGGATCCAACAATGTGCCGGCTCTGCTTTTGGAAGACTAATCATTGTGTGTTCAATGATCATGACATCAGGACTTGAACAAAGCTGCTACTAGACAAGGCTGTGATAGTCCCAACTCTTCTCTATACCTGTGAAACTTGGGTGACCTACAGGGACCACATGAAAAGCCTGAAATACCAACCCCAGCGCTACCTCTGGAAGATCGTTGGCATAAAGTGAGAGGATCATTGCATAAATGCCAGTGTCCTCACCGACTGTAACATCACCAGTATGGAAGCATTGATTATTCAGCATTAGTTGCGGTGGACAGGGCGTTGTGTGCACATGTCTGATGCACATTTACCAAAACAACTGCTATACTTCCAGCTCAGCCAAGGACAAAGGACACACAGGAGCCAGAGGAAATGCTTCAAGGACACCCTCAGGGTGAACATTAAGAAGTATGGCACTGACACCACAAATTGGGAAAAACTAATTGGGACAGGGCTGTAGGGTGATGCTGTGTGAGAGAAGACACATCTTATTTGAGGAAAACTGTCTCTCCCTGGAGGCACAAAAATGATAACAATATTGAGAAATCCATGGCCCGACCCTCCCTTTAACCACCACCTGAAGCATTTGCCAGACAGTCTGGTTCTAGGGTCGGCTTTCTTAGCCATCAGTGGGCTCATTTACAACCCTTTCCTTGGTCTGTGGGTGTGATCATCCTCAACCATGCGGGATCACCGGTGATGGATGATCTTAACATGGGTGTAATTGTAACACGTAATCTCAGCCTGAGTTCCCATGCGTGGACTGGTGGGTGAGAGACTGTGTTTGTTTGTCATGGGCAGTAGGGCGACTGAGCGTTTGAAGGACTTGTGGATTAGTGCTGTGCAGTGCACTTCTGGCCAGTTAGGCAGGCTGACAGCTGTTGCTGTGAAATTATGAAATTTCATCTTGGAGAAGGCACTTAAAAAAACCTTAGTCCATGGACCCTGAGGCCTAGGGCTCCAACCAGGTGGAGACAAGATGTTACAATTACTATGGAGCAAGGAGAGAGGTAGTTAGCTGTGGTAGTCTGAAGTCAGAACAGGGTGGCACTGTAGAGACAAACTTGTTCAGAGAGGCATAAGCTTTCATAGGCAACAGCCTACATAGCAGCTGATGCAGTTAGCTATTGCATACAAAAGCTTTTGCCTCTCTGAACAAGTTTGTCTCTACAGTGCCACCCTGGCCAGCCTTTGTGGAGGAAGGGAAACAGATTGTCTGAGTATCCCATTAAATGAAGTACAGCTCTTGGCAGATCTCGTTTGCTTTGTGTGAACGTGCTTTAGCCTCAGATCAGCATGTGATATTCTTGGAATCCCTTTCAGGAAAATGGTTTGCAGAAAACTTGGCATTAGAGTAATGGTGCATCTGTCCTTCATTTGGTTGGTACCTAAAACGTTTGATGTTGTGCTTCCAGGGTTGAAGTAATGACGACAGTTCTTTTAATGTCATGCTGGAAATGCGCAGCTCCTCTGTTTGGGATTTGAGCAGTAATTTAGAATATAAATATTTGATACAGTCCTTAGTAGCTTGCTTCTTAAAAGGCATGTCCTGTCCTAGTGACTGAAGCAGTGGTTTGCATTTGGTTTTCCAGCTGGCTTCGGTAGATTTGCAAATGCCTGCAGCAGAGGTGAATTTGCTCCTCAGAGACTCATGACTGTAAGCAGAGCTGCTGGCTATTAAATGCTTGATGCTTGTTATTATGCAGCTGTAGACATTACAGCCCATGAATGTACCTTGGAATCTAGGAACCGATCAATGATCGTGTTTTAATTGGATGATGTGGATGAGTTTCTTGCCTAGATAGTGCTGCTTCATGTGGAAGATGGCTTGTTGGCAAAATGGGGGAGTTTCTTCTTGGCTGTAGGGTGAAGCATTAGGGTTTCTGGCCCTTAGCTATTGATCATCTACAAATAGAGCAGTGCAGCTCCTTTCCCTGCCCTACTGACTGCCTCAGTGTTTATTACTGACATTTCAGCTTCCTGATATCAGCTGACAGCGGGAGGGAAAGACTATTTTGCTGCATTTTAGAACTTATTCTGGGGAAGCCCTGACTAAATGCAGGAGATCAGGTTTTGCTAAGGGAGCTGATGTTGCTGTATTAACGTCATGTCCTGCCACAGTTAATTTCTGCTGAAGTATGAAAGTGGAGTTGCTGGATTCCTCCAGCCACTTTCTTACTGTATCAGCACAAACAAATGCTGGGTGGCCTAAAAATATTTAGTATTGTTTTCATCATTGGTTGGTTCCCCTGCTCAGCACAGGGAGGCTGGAAGCATATTTAACCTGTTAATTCTTAACGCAGCCTTTCTGCAGACATGGAGCTCATGAGGTCCTTCTCTGAAGCTGTGGCAGTTCTGCTGGGAGGTTGGTGCTTGCTCGAGGAAGCATCATGGACCGTGTTTTCCTCCAAGTGCCAGCGCTGCGATGGAGTGTTTAATCACCTAAAACTCTAGGGTCCAATTTTGCCATTGGGTTCACTACTGTGAATCTGGGGGTATTCTGCAGAAGTTCCTTGAATTAATAGTTGATCATATGAGGGGGAGCAGAGTGCTTTTCACTGGGGTTGTGACTAATAAGATTTCATGCTGTGCGACTGTCTCTTAAGAGGCATTTCTTCAGGTTGGGACGGGAGTTTCCAGAATGCAAATATTATGTGTTATGAGCCAGTGACTGCTGAGCCCTAAACCAAGCTGTGCCTCTGAGTCATTCTTTGGCCTCAAAGTCTCTTAACATCTCTGAGTCTTGATTCTCCTCTCTGTAAAGTGGAGATGATAGCATGGGCCTGCTGCATGAGAAGGCATTTACAATGTGAAGTGTTAAAGTGCCACCCTCTCTCAATGGGAAGAAGCTGCTGGGTCATGAATAGACTTGTAGTCTGGTAACTGGGTGGGGAAGAGTACAGGCATACCTCGTTTTATTGCGCTTCGCAGATATTGCTCTTTTACAAATTGAAGGTTTGTGGCAACCCTGCGTCAAGCAAGTCTATTGGCGCCATTTTTCCATTGGCGCCACTCGGCTCAGATGATGGTTAGCATTTTTAGCAATAAAGTATTTTTTAATTAAGGTATGTACATTGTTTTTTAGACATAATGCTATTGCACACTTAATAGACTACAGTATAATGTAAACATAACTGTTATATGCACTGGGAAACCAAAAAATGCATGTGACTCGCTTTATTGCAATATTCGCTTTATTGCAGTGGTCTGGAACCGAACCTGCAATATCTCCGAGGTATGCCTGTACAGTTTTTTGCCCGTGACTTCCATGCCAACTTTGTGGGACCCAAGAGATTGCAAACCTTCTTGCTTGCATTTTAGCTTTGCGTGCTAAATAAATACAACACTTGGCTTCTCTCAAGACTGGGATGTGACAGCTGCCTGGAACCTCTTGCCTGGCAAAGCATGGAGTGCAGTTGGGTATGGGGAAAAAGGGGAAGAACCAAAAAAAAGAAATATGTGGTGGTGGGAGGGAGGGGGGTGACAGGACTTTATTTGTGCGGGTATTGTCAGGGTGGAGGTTGGATTAAAGAACTTGCCTTTCTGCTCTTTCTGCACTGTGTGAAGGAGAAGTGGAGAACTTGTAGAGCACCCCACAGTGTGGCTGCATCAGACCCAGGCAGCAGGAAAAACACATTGGGTTGCATTTTTGTTCTCTGTTTCTTCATCTCAAGTTGTTGCAGTTTGGCATGACCTTGTCTTTGCAAGGCTAATGGCTGCCTGGAGAGGAAAGAAAAGTGCCAATAGTGAAGCTCTACCTAACCCCATGACTTTAGAAAAACTAGAAACACAAGGAAGCAGGATGCAGAATAACCCTCCTAGCCACAGACTGCCTGCGCTGTCTCAGACCTAGGCTGTCAATAGATGGGCCAAGTCAGTCGGAGCCAACAGGATGGGTTGGGGGGCTGGTCTGTGCACTCAGCGCTGGTTTATCTATTGTCTGTACTCAATTCCCAGGGATGTGATGGTGGTCGACACCTTAAACCAGTGGTGCTCAACTTTCCAGCCCCACAGGATGGATGAGTGGCATGGGACTGGTCTGCAGCCAGGTCCAGTGGGTAGGGACAGTCTGTGGGCCTGATCCAGTGCAGGGTCGGTACACAGGTATGATCCACCACACCCACTTGACCCCGTGCACCAGATCTGTTTATGGCCCAATCCTGTGGACTGGCCAGACTGTGAATGCCAGATTTGACCATGGAGTGACCCTGTGTGCCAATGCACACAGCCACGCCATCTGGCCTGTGGGTCTCCTTAATGGTCTGGAAATTTGGCAGCAGCAGGGTGATGGTATATTAACTGCTTCTGGAAGCAGCTAATGGAAGCTGCCTCTGGAAGCTGTTCCAGTTAATGCTGCTGCTGCTCCCCACCACCAGATTTTTGGATCTGAAGGGAGCCCCGCAGACAGGATGACACAGCCTCTCATGCAGGATTCAGCCTGCTCATCTTAGGTTGAGCATCACTGCCTTAGACAGTCTTGTCTGGACTGTCTTCAATTTAGAAAAGGAGGAGAGGGGACAGGTATATCACTATACAGTTTTATCTCCTATATATTTTTAGTTTCTACTTCTATGACCATCTGAAGCCTCTTGTATCCAAATGCAGGCTGTGTTTCTAGCCCAGCGGCGTGAGGTGGCCCACTAGATTTTAAGAGGCTGGTAGGAGTCAGTGCTTTAAGTTCTTGACTTGTGCAAGATGTGTTAGTGTTTAGATCAGCGGTTCCCAGCGCGGTGCCCGCAGGCACTGTGATGCCCCCCAAGGTTTATTTAGGTGCCTGTGTGCATTTTCATGATCAGTAACAATCATTATTCCAACAAATATTTTTTACCTATATATGTAAGAAAAGGGAAGCTGTGTTTTGAAGTTGTGGATCTAATGCAATTTTAAGTAATGGATGAGATGTTCGGTTTGATCTAAATTCTAAACTTTAATGTTCATATTGGCACCCGCTGCTTTTTCTTTTAAATTCAGATGTGCCCTTGGGCACATAAACGTTGGGAACCCCTGGTTTAGATCTTCAGTTTGAGATGCTGAACAACTGATTAATGCTGAGAGGTGCTGAATACCTGCAGCTCCCATTGAGTTGCTAGAAATCAAACCCAAGTTGAGCACCTTTAAAATACCCCAAAGTGAGCTTCTTTTTTAAATGTCAGTGTTAATCTGTGCCTCAGTTTCCCTATCTGTAAAGTGGGACTAACAATCTTGATCTTGGGGGACTGGGGGGAGAGGCTGAGTTCCTGTACTACTCATAACACTCTTTGAGATGGTGCTGCCTAAAAACAAGTTAATTGCTGCTTCTAGGCTGCTCACGGTCTGACAGTGAGTGATGATGATCTGTCTTCAGCAGCTGTAGCGCACACAAGGCCCTCCTGCTCTGCGTGATAGGGATTTGCCCACTAATCAGTCAAGTCTGGAGTCTCTGGGAGAGCAGGGCTGAGGCGACCTTATAATGATGTCTGTTTTCCCACTATAGATGTGACTGCGTCTCTCTCATCATTATGCTCCTGGCCTGGCAGACAGGACGGTGGTGCTGGGAGACTGGAAAGTCCAGCAGTGACTCTCATCTTCCTGCAGCATCTGGAGGGAGCTGTATCTAGTGCTGGGGATGTGCAGGAGGGAGGTAGCAGCTTACCCTTGGAGAAGAAGCCACATCAAAATAGGGCCACGTGAAGTAACTCATTTCTCAGCCTGCTTGCATTTTATGCTGTTTGTTCAAATGCAGCCCTGTATTTGGGAGGCCCTCTGTCCTGACCCTGCCTTTCCTTAAACTATTGGCTGTATTAAGGCATTTCAAAGCCTTTCCTGAAGTATCAGCTGGTGACCACTGTTGGAGCTGGGATAGTTTTACAGTGTGTAGCCATATTATGTAATTGCCTGGAGATCAGAAATCCCGTTGTGCCAGCTGTTGTGGTAGAAGCAGTTGAGAACTTGCAGTCTAAATGAACACAGGCCCTGAGACCGAAACGGCTTGCCCAGGGGACACAGCAGATTGGTGGTCAATTGGGCCATAGAGCCCAGGTCTCCTGGCTTTTGGTCAGGGCCCTACCTACTATACCATGCTGCCTCCCAAGGGCCCCACGCTCAGTCGTCAGTGGACAAATCCCAGTGGCCTAGAGAATGAGTGTCTGGTACGCGTGCTACAGCCCCAGCCACCATAAAGTGACCCCACCTCCACTGGGAAATCCCGTAGAGTGCCAATGAGTTACTGGATGTGGATTTCCAGAGCAGATGGGGAAAGGAAGGATTTCAGAGTTGCTTGAAAAGCCCCTGCTAACTTCATTGTGTCTTTGGGACTCACAAGGGCTGCGGTGGTGTGGTTCGGGCTCAGCAGGGAGTTGGGGCCCGTGGGGAGACTGTGAATGGGTGGTGCTGGGTGCATGTCCTCTGGCTCCTGCTGAGCTGCTGCTCCCTTTCAGATACTAAGCAGACAACTTAGCGGCCCCTTTGCAGCTATCCACCTTCCTTTTCCCTCCCTTTAATGCAGTGGTTCTCTACCTTTTCCCTACACATTTGCAAAGATCCATAGCCTTGCCCAACCCCCTGTCCTCTGTACCCCCTCTGGGCTATGCTGGTGTCCCTCACTCCTGGCCTGCAGACTCCTGTTCCCCGCCAGCCCTGCCAGAGGGGCCCCCAGCTGCCCCTGTCCCACTCTGGCCGAAGCACGGTGGATTCGGCGGCTCCAGCTCATGTGCACAGCAGCAGAGCGAGTCCAGCCTCAGCACAGGCTGGAGGGAGGAAGAGGAGAGGCCTCTGGCAGGGCCCTCGGCTGGGGCTGCCATGCCAGGCAGCTTGGTCATGGCCCCCTGCACCCCCATGAGCATGGTTGCCCCGGTGCCACCACCCCGGCCATGCAGCTCTCCCACACCCCATTCCCCTGCTGGAAGGGGCAGGCGCCTTCCCACTGGCCATCTGCTCTGCTGCTCATGGCCCTTTGAAATATTCTTGCGACCCACTGGTTGAGAAACACTGCTTTAATGCTCCCTTTGGGGATGGGGTTGGGCTGGCTCCCTGGGGCCTTGGGATTATGATTTTTTTATTTCCCCAAACAGGCCAAGTCTCCCACACACAGCTCTTGGTGGAATAATGCTGGACCCTGCTCTCCTCTGAGGTCATGGACCTTTTCATTCCTAAAATAGTTACCGCAGCTTGTGGGGGTTGTTTGGGAGGGTGCCCAATTGGTGGAAGAGGAGGCAGGACATAGTCCAGCCCACAATGCTGGCTCGGAGGAGTCGGTATTTTGTTTCCATTGCATCCCCTGCCCCTGGCTGTGAGTTTTGACACCTGATGCACAGACAGCCCTCCTATTCATTGAGATTTGTGAGTCTGCATGTTGGCAAGCGGCCCTTTGAAGTACTGGATGATGTTCTTTTATCCCCGTGGTGCCGAATCCTAATGTAGAGGCCCAGAGCTGCTTACTGCTGACCAGTTACTATTTAGTGATGCACGTGTGTTTTAATAGTGCCTGGAGTATCTCCGTCCAACAGTAACTCTCCAGGGGTGTCCCTTGTGTAAGATGGCAGTTTAATTTGTCATAGGTAAATACACTACATAGTTGGAATCATAGTTGTTTGGGCAGAGAACATAGACACTTTGCTGTTCCCATGGTCTCAGAGCCTCTCCGTCCTTTATGGCACGTAACTCTTGGTTAAACCCTTGATGATTAGCTACAGCTTCAGAAGACGTGGAACTAGGCTTGCATCGGATGTGTCACCCTTGTTAACGGCAAACCTTCTGTGAGGTAACAGCTCGGGCTTGTTCACTGGTGCTGTGGGATGGACTAGTCTTCCCAAAGACCAAGGGATTAACAGACGAGATGCTCTTTCCCCCTCTGCTATCCCTTGGTAGTAAAGGCATCTTGGATGTCACCTGAATGCCTTGGTTTAGCTTGCTCACAGGAAGGGGGAATGAAGAGGTCCATTGAGGATCATACTCCTGGAGTCCAATGACTCCTACTCTCCTGGGGTTGGCTGAGGATGGCTGTACATGTATACCTGCCAAGATGGCCAATATCTTATTGTTTTTTTAACAGACTTCTTTCTGCTTAACCTAGGAGCAGTTAGCTCCTCTGTGTACTTGTTGCGCATTGAACTGGGGACCGAGACCTTCTGAACTCCTACAGCTTGAGCTAAAAAGTCAAGATCCTTGAACTGGAGTTGTAGCAGGCTCATCTCCTCCATGATTTAGGCCCAGAAGGAAATCTGTAGAATGCACATGCCCTTGGATTACCCAGAGGCCAACACATTTTAGCAGGGAAGCTGGGTTTAGTCCTATGCTGGAGACTAGGACCTAGGGGATTCTAAATAAATGTATGTGCTTGTTTTTGGGGGGATCAGTAGGTCACTCTGTTCTATAATATTTGGTGATCCTTGGGTGTGAAGTCATGTATCTCATTGCCTTCTTTATCCCATATCTACTAATTGCATTTGGACCAGCTCAAAAGATCCTTTTACTGAACAGAAGGAAATGAAGGGGTGTCCTTTTCCATGCCAACCTGTGTCTCATTTGCTACCTTCTCATTCTTCATCTTCCCCTTTAAAGCTCACTCCTGACACACTCAAAAGTGAAAGCAGCAATCGTTTTAATAATTAAAAAAGGATGGTGGCAGATTTCTACTGCCAGGCTCCTCAATTCATGCTACCCCCTCTGTTGGACTGTTAGCTCCTCTTGGTACTGCTTGACTGTGTTTCGTGTTTTGTACAGCACCTTGCACAATAAAGAACATCCTTCAAAAGGTGTCTGTTCTCAGAGCTTGTCCTTTAGCTTCCCTGACAGGGTTGTTCTTGGTGGAGCACAGAGGACAAAGCATCTGAAGGATTAAAGACCTGGTTACTGCAGATAATGGTTATTTGCTCTCCCTTGCTTCTTCCTGGTGCCTCTGATAATATAGAACTCTCCTGATGCTACTAATGGGTGGCTAATGGATCCACTATATTTCCTGGTGGGGAGGGCTTTGTCAGGCAGAGCAGGGTGAAGGAGAAGCTAATTTATATAATAGAAATAACTCTCCTCTTGCTTCTCCCAACATGCATAATTCCTTTTAAATACTAAATCCTCAGCCTGATGTTATATGTAGCCTAATTCAAAGTAACTTGGAATAAGTAAAAGCAGCCCCACTTGCTGGACAGTGGCCTTTCAGTAGAGAGCCCCAGTCCTCAGTATCCTTCCCCTGTGGAACTGTTGCAACCCTCTGTGGGCAATGGGGTGACATTTTCAAGAACAACTTAGTAGCCATAGACCCACTTTTAGTAGGAGTTGGGCCCTCTCTGAATATCAAGACATGCTGAAAGCCCCTCTGAACATTTTCTCTTTGGTCGCATAAGGGCCTAATCCTCTCTGTTAGAACTCAGCGGCAGATTGGGTTTCTGTTTTGGGCTGGGGGGTGCCATTGACTTTCCTGGGGGCAAGGTAAGGCCTCACATGTTGGAGTCAGCAAGAAGCCACAAGAGTAGCTCCCAGTGATTGGGAGGAGTTTCCCTGTATCTGGAATTGATGCTGGTGACATTTGGCTGTTGTGTTTAAAGCAAGGATGCAACATGGGACAGAAACCACTGTGGCAGGAACATAACAGGAGACATACTGGGCATGTCTACACAAGATGCTTACTGAGCAGTAGCATAATAACACTGAGCAGTAGTGTGCTGGTCAAAAACCATGCTAATACACTACTGCGCAGTGTTATTAGCTGCTGTGCAATAAGCATAAAAAACCCCCTGTGTGCTGATGCTACTGCGCAGTAGTGCAAGTTACTGCACATTGAATTAATACTTGGTTAGCCAAGAAGTAAATGTAATGCACAGTAACTGGGGTACACTAATGAACATATAGACGCACCCAGTGACAAGTGAGAGGAGCAGAAGGATGGATTAATTGCTCCATTAACTGTACTTTCATCTGATGCAATTGGGTTTCCACGGAAAGTACCCAGACGCCACAGCAATGGACAAGTAGATACACTCTGAGAGAGAGATGTGGTGAACTTCACAGGATCTTGGATTTTAGCAGGGAAGAAAAAGTGGGGAGTGACTGTGTATAAATACAGTGAGAAATGGAATGGATTTAGCTTATATTATTCCTAAATAAGGAAGGGGAGACCCAGGAGATTGGCAGCACAGGGTTGGATACGAAGATACACTGGGTGCTTAATGAGTATATTGGCTTCTCAAGTACATGGAGGCAGTTCCTGTTAGTCGCAGAATTACTTGGGGCATGAATTTGGCTCAAATGCTCATAACAGGACTCTGCAAGGTCAGGCAATGTCTTGATGTGCCCAATTAACTCAGTGGATTCTTGTTTTCTTGATTAACCCTTGTCCGCTGACGGCTGGCTTTTCAGCATCTCGCAGCGTGCAGGCAAGGCCCATCATTTTGTCTAAATGTTCCATCCTAAAATGTCTCCCTCCTTGCTTGTGACATTTTAATAATAGCATGCTTAGCACTTTTCTTGCTCAGCACACTTCACCCAATCACACGGGGCACAAATTCATCACAGGAGGAGGCATAAGACATTCATATTATTCAGAGCTGGAGCTGTGACATTAAATAATTAAAGAGCAATAAAATATTTACAGAATTAGATATTAGCCAGGCAGAAAATTCACCAAACCAGGGAGCAGCTGCAGAGAAAAGAATGGAAGGTACAGAGAGACTTCAGGTAAGATTTGAAATGCACAGAGAAGCACATGAAGTGCAAACTGCAGAGGTAAAGACTCCCGTGCCATCAGTGGTGGGATTGTATAGAGAAGGGAATCCAGGCAAGGAGAAGAAGAGCGGTGGTGGGAGCCAGTGGATTGCTGCTGCCCAACTTCTGAAAGTCCACAAGCAGTCTTTACAGGTATCAAAAAGAGTCATGGTGGTATGCTTTGGAGGCATCTTCTCATGCTTCTCTTATTCTCATACACACATCCTGAGGCAGGATGGTGGTCTTGTCCGATGGGCTAGCCACAAGGCGCCAGGAGAATGAACCTGTCCTGGACCCTGGGCAAGACACTTCACTTCTCTGCATCTGTTTCTCTTTCTGCCCTATTCATATGTTTAAACCATGAGGTATTCAAGGCAGGTACTATCTCCCTTGCTCTGTGAAACATGCAGCAACTAACCCTGATCTCAGTATGGATATCTAGGAGTTGCTGGACTCTAAATACCATGGCTGTGGGATCGCCAGAAAGGTCCTTTCATGGACTGAAAAATGGATAAACAATAGTAAACAAAGGATGGGACTAAATGCTCATTTTTCACAGTGGAAGAAGGTAGATAGAGGGTTGTCCCAAGGATCTGTACTGTTGTTTGACGTACTCAGAAATGATCTGGAGAAGGCAGTGTACAGTGAAGTGACAACAGTTTGCAAATGGCACAAAATCATTCCAGGTGGGCAAATCTAAAGCTATTGCTGAAGAATTACAGAATGATCTCACAAATCTGAGTCAGTAGGAAATAAAGTGGAAGATGATAATGTAGGTAAGTTCCAAGTAATGCATGGAGTGGGAGGAAGAAAACGACCCTAACTGTACATATTCAGTGATGGGCTCTGAATTAGCTGCTACTACTCTGGAAAGAGATCATGGAATCGACTGTGACTTGTTTTCTGCAAACATCATTTCAGTGTGTCAGGGTCATCACAAAAGCAAATAATATGTTTGGAATCATTAAGAAAGTAATTGAAAACAGAACAGAAACCATCATTATACCACTCTATACATCCAGGGTGCACCAGTATCTTGAACACAATACATACTTTTGGTCACCCCATCTCAAAAAGGATATCGTGACCTGGAGAAGGTGCAGAGAAGGCCTGCAAAGATGACCATATGAGGAGAGACTGAAAAGAAAAGGCAACTGGGATGTATATGGATATGGCATCCATTCATCAGTGAGTGATGGTAGGTATTGCAGCTATTTTACTGGCAGGTTCATTTTCTCTTGTGGCTGTAGAGACCAATGTTAGACTTGCAGGTCCTACCACAGTGGTCACAGGTGCACATGGCAGTAGGGGCTACTGTATTGACAGGCCGTTCCTTATAACCCAGTAACCTGTGACTGCCCCTTCCATGTAGTGCCCATGCAAACAGCAAAGATGGAGTGTCCTCTCCATTTAGTTTTGGCTAAAGTGGGCTGGACAGTTGATATGGAAATGCTTGAGTTGCCCATGTATCAGTACCCCCCTCTTGGCCTAGCTGGTTGATCCCAAAGGAAAGGCAGAAGCCAGTACATTTGGAGCCGACTTGGCTGTAGGAGCTGCCAGTACAAAGAAGACCTTAAATCCGTCTGCCTCTTGGGGCTCCACTCCTAGACTAGTTGCCAGTCAAGGCTGGAGAGCCCAGTCCACCCTGGCATACCACCCACCTTTTGGTGACATTTCCTTCACAAAGGTTAAGGACTAGTACCCCCTTTTATGTTGCTCCTCCACCTGAAGCTGTTGGCACTATAGAGGTTGCTAGGCTATTTCCTTCTGCCCAGCTCTTGGCATTGACAGCTGCAGGTAGTACTGTCTGTTGTCATAATGGTATCAGACCTGGCCTGGTTTGACCTGACCCCTAACTGGGATGAGGGGGTGGGATAATATAGATCTTTATGGGATAGGGTATGGAAAAGGGAATTGGGAATGGTTATTTGCTGTATCTCATAATGCAGGGACTAAGGGGCACCCAATGAAATCATAAGGGGAGCAGAAAACCTCTCCTTTTATGCACTGTATATTTAACATGTGGAATTTATTGCCTCAGAACATGTGGAGGCCAGTAGTATAGTTGGGTTCAAAATGGGATTAGACAAATTTATGCAGGATGGGTTCATTAGGGGTTATTAAACACAATGGTTAAGGAGGTAACTTACTTGTGGTAAGTGGGAGGACATTTTGGGGCTGGATCGTTTTATATCAGCGGTGCCCAACTTTTAGGCCCTGCAGGCTGGATGAATGGCACAAGGTCAGTCTGCAGGCCAGATCAGGCCCCACACACCCAAATGAGGCCCCCCTCCAGCCAGGTCTCTGAAACTTAGATCAGGCTTTGTGCTGACTGTATCCGTCTCTGCATGCCTGGATCAAGACGGTCACAGGCCCAGCCCTGTGATCTAGCATACAGAATCATATTATCTGGCAATCAAGTCTCCCCACGGGCCTGTAAATTTGGCAGCAGGGGGCTCTAATTAAGGCTACTGCCCCTACCCTGCTGCCAAGTTTTTTTGGACATATGGGGAGTCTCATGGGCTGAATGATGCAGCTTCACAGATGGATCTAGCCTGTGGACCTGGAGTTGAGCACCTCTGCTCTACGTGTGCTCTGTTTCTTAGATTCTTTTATCTGCCGCTGTAGGACATAGCATACTGGGCGAATGGATCCTCATTCTGACCTGGAATTGTTGTTCTTGTGTTAATTAGGGAAAGTTGGGAGACCCTGGAGTTTGTCTTCCTCCCCTCTCATCCTCCAGTGTGGATAAGTGAGGAGAACTCAATATGCCATGGCAGGGGGTCGGACTAGATGATCTGCTCAGGTCCCTTCCGACCCTAAAAATTATGAAACTCTGCTCCAGTGTTACCTGGGGATATCTGTGTGAGTGTTCATACATGTTATGACATCTGCTTGGTAGTGGATGCCTGATCAAGTTGGACTGAGCCTTCCAGTTTAATCTCCTTGTTCATAGTTTTGGAGAATTATTTTTTTGGTTTTTGTCATCCATAAAAAATGGGACTCTATGTATGCAGCTTGTTATTAGGTGAGTTTCATAGGCAGGAACTGCTCAGGGAGACTAGTGTTTGATGGGAGTGACTTCAGACCAACTTGTTTGAGGAGAGAGGGAAATGGTATAAATGCATGAAAAAATTGTTTTTTTCCATCCTGGTTGTCAAGTGTCCATTTAGTGTTGTACTTCACTAATACGGCTAGACCAGGATGTGGTCTATATCGGACGGATATACTTATGAAATAAGTATATAGTATGGCTCTTAGATCCAGCTTGATTGTCACTGCTGTTTCATTGGGTATTTCCAGGTTTGAGTAAGATTTCTTTTGCTTCTGTCTCAAGGTGTGAGCATTTTTCTTAATTGTGCAGTGTAACACGTAAGAGTGAATTCTAGGCCTGTGCAAGTCAGCAGCGATCTGATTCGGCTTCGGATCTGGCTGCTTTGGATGGCCGCGATCTGATCCGGAGCTCCTGATCAGTTTGCCGCTTTGATCCAGCCGAAGCAGCTCCGAAGCTTTAGAGCCACTTTGGAGATCCGGCTATAGGTTATAAAGGGGGATGAATGAAATATCTGTAACTGTGTTATTTTAGCTCAGATTTGGGTACAGTTTCAGGGGTGGTAGCCTCTGCTGAGAGCATGAAACCTGCCAAGTTTTAAGAAGATTAGTGCAGGGGTTTGAGGGGAAATGCACCCCAAATTCTTGAAAGCAAAACTCATGTCACATCTTTGTTACACCACAGGGGGCTGAACACTGCAGGGGTGGTGGCCCCTGGTGAGGCCACAAAGCCTGCCAAGTTTCAAGAAGATCAATGCAGAGGTTTGGGGGAAAATGCACCACAAGCTGCTGACAGGCAAAACTCATGATGTGGGTGGGTGCTTGGGTGACTGCGTCTGTCTTGGGGCACAGGGGTGTAAAATGTAGTGCACGCCTGGGTGCTGGTCCTGCCAGGCCACAAAGCCTGCCAGCTGTGTGTGTCTGACTGGGGGAGTCTGTCATCCAGGGCCCTGCACCCCAAGCTGCTGGCAGGCAAAACTCGTGATATGTGTGTGTGTGTGTTAAGGTGTGCCCTTCCTGGTGCTGGGGCCTCTGCACAACATGGCAGTGTGCCCCAGTGAGGTCTCTTCCTCCCTTATGGCCTCATGCCCAGTCCACCACTTTACGTGGCAACACGTACAGTAACTTAGCTGCTCAACACCAGTAGCATCAGCAGCAGCATCAAAGGTACCCACACAGAGCTGTCACAGAGCCTGTCGTTTGATAAAGGAATTGACAGCAAGAAGTAAAGTTGTAGCATTGTGTTGTGTTGGACATATGATGTTACTCATGGTGTGTGCTGGCTTATCTTGTGTTTTTATGTCTATATGTGTATTATGAAAAAAAAGGAGTACTTAAAAAAAAAAAAAAAAAGCATCTTTAGAAGCTTTAGGGTTGAAAACCCTTCGTCAGGCTGAGGAAGTACCTGCAGTTGGTCCTGGATGGAAGGAATAGTAAAGAAGCCAGAGGCTGTCCTGGCCCGCAATGCAGGCAAGAAAGCCAGTCGGTGAAAATGGAAATGGAGGTGTCAGGGAGTGAGGGACAGGCTGGGGTGTGGGGTAGGAGGGAAAGGGGATGTAGCAGCTCAGGTGAAAGTGCAGAGGTGCCTGGGGTGTCCGATGTCCGGCAGGTCGCGGTGTGCCAGAATTCCACTGTCTATATTGAGTCCATGAGTTTCTCTACCTACTACCTAGGAAGTGCAGTTCATAGGCCCAGCTCTGAAAAGTGGTTTGTACGTTCAGACAAGCACCTAACCTCATCACCAGAGCTGAAGCCAGCTTCCTACAACTCAAAACACAAAACCTGCCAACTATCTCCAGTATCCCCACAAACTGCACACCAGAATCTATCAAAGACAACAAAACCCAACTACCTGTGGGGGCATATTTCTCACCAAAAAACCACTCTGCCTCCAATCTCTCAGGTCTGATCCTGAGAGGGAACAAATTACAATGCAAACCACTTTTCAGAGCTGGGCCTATGAACTGCACTTCATCAGCCTCCTAGGTAGTAGGTACACAGCCTTTCCTAGAGCATTCAAGAAATCAGATTACAGTACTGCACCCAACAGCGTAACCAGCATTGCATCTGATTTCATTGGTACGTAATTGCACACGTGTGAGCTGCCGCCCTAGAATGTTGTAACTATCTATTAGAGTAGTTCCATGCGGGCTGTAGGTGCGAGATAAATACACAGAGAAGAAACATCCCCAGCTGTTAGAGCAATTCCAGTTTTGCTGATAACAAAGCAGACTGCAGTCACCCCTCTTAGGCCAGGATGCATAACAAAGACCTTGCACTTAGACCTGCTACTGAACATGGCCTGACTAGCTCTGTTGCAATATAAAAGATGCAGGCTTACATCCATTGCTTGATTTAGTCAAGGGTCTGAATCTACACCAGTGAAGTAAATGGGTGTCTCAAATGACATCTGGTGGGGGTTTGAGTGACAATCTGAACAACATCATCTATCCTGGATATTATTAACTTATGTCCCCTGCTTTATGGCCTGTTGTAGAATGGTGTTTGTGTTTTGGGTATTGTGCCTTGTAGTTGTGTGTGAGGGTCTGAAGTAGTGATTTTGGGGGTTCTTTGGGTGAATGGCATCCTGTGAAGGCAGGGACTGGACTTTCTGGCACAGGAGGACCCTTCCAATTCTGTGTTCTTGTTACTTATTGGGTTTACAGCAGCGATTAAAGCTGTCACTGAAATTAGGGCTCGTTGACCAATGCTGTAGGAATGTGTGGTAAGAAAAATCCCTTGCCTCTCCTAGAAGCTTTCTGTAGATAAGAGAAACCAAAGGCAGGAAGGGAAGCACAGAGGTAAAAGCAACTTTCCTGGGATCACGTAACAGGATATGGCTGAACTAAGAGGAGAGTTTGTAGTTCCCATTCTGGTGGCCCAGCCACTGGTTCACAGGTGGATTATGAATGAGCTTTTATGTAAAGATAGGGCTCCAGCTGTGGTGTGAGCTCTGCATCTATTTCACTGACCCCTTCCGAGTTTTGTGAGGAGGCGCTGGTATGAAGACTCGGGTCCTGGCCAATTTCTAGTAAAGATCAGGAAAGAACTGAAACAAATTAAAGGAAATGGCCAAGCAGAGAGCCAAGTGCTGACAACATCAAGTTGGGGAACATTCTCACCTTGGTGGCAGAAGCATTAGTGGCTCAGCTCCCATTAGCACTGACTGGCTGTTCCCATGTAGAGGTCTAAGTTGTTCCTACTGGCACTGTGGGGAGCATAAATGTTCAGGGGAAGAAGTGCTCCTGCCAGATAGTTTAAATGTCCAGGGCACATTTTCAGACAGGCTTCTGTCTAAGGGCAGTTTATCTTCAGATGGCCAAGTCCCTTCTGCCTTATTAACAAGGCAGCTTAGACGTGTCCAAATGCTGAGTGTCATCAGGGAGTGTCAGATGTTTTCTAGCTGAAGCATATTAATGCTTCTGGGGACCTGATCCAGCTGTGTTGTACTCACCCAGAGGATCCCAGTCACATTGAGATGGGGCTTTGCCAGTTCCAGATACAGTTTAATTTATAAAGAGGCTCAGAAAATAGTGCCCTCTTTCTCCCCACTAGGTTTATTGTAGGTCATGCTGAAAGTAAAGGGAGCAGAAGTGCAGTGATGGAGGAATAATCTTGTGCCCATTTGAATAATCCAATTTATTTGCCATTACACCCCCCCGCCCCCCATCCCCAGGGTCTCAGGGTTGGACATGGCTTTAAAATCTGGAATTAAACTCTCAGTGTAACTCTTCTGCCTCTCATTGTTTGTTGGGGGTATGTATGTGTATATGTATATTGTACATGGAGTTGTGCATGTGTGTGAGTTCAAATGTGGAGAGGTGTGTGTGCACATGGGTGTGCTTCACAGTGATTTGTATTGTGTTGAGGGAAACAAACCTTCAAGTTCTGTTTTTAGTTGTGATGCAACGATCTGGAACTCTTGTTTCAGAAATGACACCTTTTATTAGACAAACTAGGATTTTAGTTGTGAATGCTTTGAGTTCTGCAGGGACTCGTCTCCTGTGAGGGGATGAGCTCCTTTGCTGGGTGCAGTGTGACAGATTGTGTCCTGCCCTTGGCAGAAGTTGTGTCCTGTTCTCCAGCGCTCACTGCTGAGGAGGTCTTGGCAGACAGAGAGGTGACCTGTTGTGATGTTAGCCTCACCGAGGGCAGGGACCTTTGAGACATTGATTTCTCATACATTAGGGATTTAATGTAGAGAGCAGTGCAGATGGGCTGCTGTGGTTTCTACCAGCTGGAGGTTTTACTGGGTGGCTGGCTTCATGCCTACATTTAGCGAATTGCAGCCATTGTGGAGGGCACAAATGAGGGGGTCACTGCACCCAGGGTGAGAAGCAGTCTTCTGCTAGCAAGAGATTAAAAGGGTTTGTTTTTTTTACAGCCTTGACCTCTACAAGAGGGCTCCTAAGTGGCAAAACCATTTAACAGTCAGAGGGCAGATGCTCTCAGCAGGCAGGAATGTTCTGGGTGAGTCTAGTTGTTGAAACAGCTTTCTTCCTGCCCTCCTTTCCTCTGACTTGCCTTGGCCTGACTTCATCTAGGTACCCATCTAATCTAAGCAGCGATTGTGCTGACAGATGGGGCTGTTGCATTTGGTCCAGAGCTGGGTGTTGTCTGTGCTTTGCTGTCACAACTGCCTCTGCTCTCTTGCCATCTCCCACACAGCTTTATGTAGCCTGGAGGTTCCCATCCTGCGGTCCACGGAGAGCTGTCTGGTCACGTGGTGCTGGCTGCTCCCCTGGCTGAGAGAGAACAGAGCAGATGGGAGGAGGAGACGCAGTGAAGAGCAAAAGCAGAGTGTGAATAATTCAAAAAGGAGTAAATACATATCTCATTAAGTACAGACTGTACGAAAAAGCAATTGCTTACCTGGGAGTACAGCACTTGGGGAATGCTTATTCAATACCTTCCAATGCTCTATTTTTTAAGTAGGCAGTAGCTTTAGTTGACCCACTATTGCCAGTGGGAGACAGTCTACATGATTTTGCAAGGAACTGTTCCCAAACAAGAGTTGCTGACAGGTGGTCGGCGCAATGGAAAATTCCTAGAGCCCTTGGGCAGATGGGGGAGGAGTCAGCCCAGAATGACACTGAGTTTGTCCTTAGAGGAACCAGCAAAACTACATGAGGGCATTTTTTTTCACCTGTGCTGTCTCTTGGAGGTGGGACTAGAAGCATTTTGAGATGTATGGTACCAAATGCTGCAGAGGGCACAGCAAGGTGATCCGTCTGGACTGGACAAGGACCTTCCAGAACAGCAGGTTCTGTTGCAGAACTGCGCTCTGGCTTAAGCAATGGCTGGGAGGGATTTAAGTTGCCCATGGATGGCTGAGATTTTTCTGCTAGCTTCTTGATTATCTGCTTATTCTGTGGTGGCTTGTAACGCCTCTAACAAAGAAAACTTGGTTGTTACAGGTCAAACTGGGATGTGTGTTCAAGCCGTTAGCAGACTGCTGTCTTCCAAGAACTAGTGGATGCTCTGGAAAGGTTGGGGGAGGTAAGGGAACAACCAGGTGGGTTACAGCAGTTGATTATCAGCTACGTAGAATAAGGAGTCAGCGATATACTTGCTGCTTCTGTAAGGACTGACTGGGAGTGTTTAGAAGGAAGGGACTGAGTTCAGCTTGTTACTCTGGTGGGTTTTTTTTCTTGCTGCTGTCCTGTTGATGCTGATCTTTGCTAGAAGTGGGATATGAGGGATGTTGATGCTGATCTTTGCTAGAAGTGGGATATGAGGGATGCTTCTTTCCATGCACGCCTTCTGCAACAAATGGGGGAGTGCTTGTGGATGCTTTGTTAGCTTGTTTGTTCCTTGGCTTTGTAGAGATCCTTGCAGTTATGTTCTGGAGATGGTCTACATGAGTTGCTGCATTGCCTGGAGCAGTGGGAGTTCAGGTTTCAACTTGGAGAAGGCAGTGATTAGACCAGGATGCTGGGTCAGTGACTCCATTTGACCCACATCTACCTCCAAAATCAGGGACATGGTATGACCATGTGTTTGTGTATGAAAAGTGACTTATGGCGGAAGCTGTAGTGGAGACTGAATGGGTGTTGGCAGAAGGGATGGGGGGAGGGGAGCGGTTGGTTCCGTGTCGTTGTTTCTCAGCCGCTGTCCATATGAATGTGCTGTCCGTCCAAAGGAGGAGCTTCATGGACTGTGCTACCGTGTTGCATGCTGCCCCAAGGATCAGTCTTAAAGATTCCAGTTCATGTGGTTTGTTAAGATGTAGAATTATTTTGGTGTTACCATTCATTAGCAATATGTAATCATCTGCTGTCGAGCACTTCTGATCCCAAAACCCTACATGAAGGTGAGGAAGCACTGCTATCCCCTGGCATACCCAAAGTCGAGCTTCTCATCACTGGACAGCTCTCCAGTTAGTTGTGTTGTGTCCCAATCCTGGATTTGCTTGTCCATAAGATGCTTTTTGGGTAAGCTGGCTGCAGCACGGTTCTGTCCTTATCCCTCCTAAATTCCCAGTCTGCTACCTTTAACAAAAATGGACCCTGGAGCCTAGCTACCATATTCTGCAAGGACTAGTAATGACCCCTCTCTGTTAACTTTAAGCCACCCCTCTCCTTGATGGCAGCTGTGTGGACACTGGCATAGCAAGTTGGTCCTTCAGGAGTAGCACAGAGCATACGGGCAGGATATGTGCAGGGTTTCAAACACCACTGGTCCTTACTAGGTAACACAAGCAGTGCACAGGTATGGACAAAAATAACAAACCCAAAGTACGTTTTCCTGCATCAACTGTTTACCGCTCTGGAGCAGTCTGTTGGTTTCGAGTATGTGCTGTGTCATGTCTGCCCCTTTATGCTAATTAGGTTTCTACTATCCCTCCACCTTATTCCCTTAGCTGTGGCAGACAGGGAATAGAAAACTGATTTTTCTTCATTCCAGCCAACCCACTGTCTCCCAGTGCTTCCCCCTGAAGAGGTGGTCATTAAGGTTTATTGACTGTCCAATGTCCCGGGCCTGAGAGAGATGAGCTAGAGCAAACAGTGGATTTCAAATCTCATGACGTATTCCACAGTGCAACCACTTTTCTAAAAACTTTCATATTATCCACCAGAATTCAAAAGCTGTACAGAGGCAAACTGTGCCCCCCCCCTCCATTTGCCAATGGAAACATAGAAAAGGAGTGTTAGCATGACTTTTTCCTGGCTGTAAAAGAAATGTTGTAACACCACCAGGAATGTTATTTGCTACTTGGGTTGCGGGAGCAACTAGTAGCCCTGACTATGGACCACAACTTTGTTAAACTAGAGGCTTTACAAACACAAGACATGAAGGTAGTTTGTGCCCCCAGAAGCTGACAGTATAAGATTCTGGCCTCCCAACTGCAGCATTGTGCCTACTGGACACTGGTTCTCAGAGCATCTGCTCCTTCCCACTGATTAGGTGTCATTATATGCAACAAGTTGCCATTTTAAACAGTCCCTGGCAACTGAAATGTCAGCAACTATGTCCAGTGGAAATTATCTAATGCTGAACGGTGCTTGCAGCTAGTCCCTGAGGATGCTGGGATTGCACCCACTGGTGCAATTTCGCACACAGTCGAGAGCTGAGAGGTTACACTCGACACCCTCCTCTCTGCCCTCCACATGACTCTCTCAGCTGCCAGAACCCATTTGTTTGATGAGGGTTGACTTTTTTCTAATTTTCTTGTCTCTGGGGCATGGGAAGTGACTCACCTATATCCATTCTTGTGGCCTGTAGATGGACACATGCAAGGAGATTTAGATGGGGAGTGCTTGATTTGGAGTGGGATGTCCAGTGCTTGATCTGTGTGCATGCTGGGGTGGACATTACCCATCTCATGCTTTTGTCTTGCCTTCTGTCAGCGAAGTATCTGAACACCTTCCACATCACGTAGTTTGGCAATTGTGAAGTCCAGTAGGAGTTTTATAGTCTTTGCGTCTTCTTTGTGTTAGGGGTAGGCAAACACTGGTTTGCAGTGGGGTTCTGTTTCCCTTGGTTTATCAGGAGGTGGGTAGGAAAGGGGGTGCTAGTCATGTGTTAAGAGTGAAGATTTAAGAGAATCCAAAAAGCATCAAGTGTCATAGCAGCACAGGCTGTGGCTTTAATAGTCTTACAACCCACCCTACATCTGTGTTAGGCTGAGCCCATGGGCAGGCTGGGCCTCTGCTAGGCAACTGAGCCTCTGCCTGGAGGCATTATCTGATGGAGTCTCCGGTGTCCTACGCTATGGTCAAAATGGGAATCTGAGTCTTCATACCACTCCTTCCTTTGTTGTACTGCCATTCCTTGTCAAGTTGGTACTTTTAATGACATGTTCAAGGAACAGCTGGTGATTTATTAAACGGGATTTATTATTTACGTCAGCTTAGAAGATATTTCAGTTTGTTGTTCAAAAACCTGTATGTATAGGTCACAGCAGAAGTGAGAAACCCAGACAGAGATTTCAGACCTAGTTTTTAGTTCTGCTAAGACCTTTTTATACCATTCAGGTGAAATATATTCATTTATTCATCCACTTATTTATTAGATTGATATGCCTTTAAGTGAGTGCAAATCACATTGGCTGTCACTTCAAAGCCACTTTTTATAGTTCCGATAATGCTAAATGCTTCAGTGCACTCTACGATCAGGTCCTTATTGCAGAGCTCTAGTAGCAAGGCAGAAAAATACAACTGTGTCCTTTCAGGAGTAGCAATTGAATAAGAACTGAACTATACACAAGTGTTAATATGTTGGGTAACCACTACTGCCAGCATTCAGGTATCTTATACCAGTCTGGCTCATCTTCTTTCCCTACAAGTCTTCTATTCCGATATACTGTAAGCACTTCTGTAACCACAAGTTTATAACCACATTCATGCTAGGAGGGCTGTGTTGTATGGGTTTAGACAAGGTCTGGGTCTTATCCCATTACAATACGATGTGGAGATCTTGATGTCTGTGTACAACAGTCAACGTGTGCCAAAATGCATTTACCTTTGTTATCTCCTTCTTGGTCCTTTTCATTCTATCCTCAAGACAAATTTTCCTGTAAAGAAAAGGTGCTTTCCTTCTCCCCTCATGTAAGGCAGAAATATGTTGATATTTTTCCTGTCATGGCCTTGCATGATGCAGAGTTGGGAATATGACCTGACAGGTTTCCTTAGGCACATGCCACAGTAACATACTGGTTATTGCTATTGGGGGAAGGAGTTCTCTATTGACCTCAGTGGGTTTTGGTTCATGTTCAGAGCAAGGTAACACCAGGTAGAAAAAAAGCTGGGCTAAGACTCACCCTTGGATTACTCCCAGGGGATGATCTTGAGCCCTTTGTCTTTGTACAGACATCCCTACTAATAATGAAGCAACTCATGGCTGGTACACTGGGTATTGAACCAGGGAACTACAGAGCTAAAAGCTTGAACTAAAAAGCCTTGCTGGGGCTGTAATATTCTCTGTGGATCAGGATCAGACAGACATTGTAACCCTCACTCACCTGTGGATGTCTGAGCAAAGGAAGAGACCAGAAAGCCTGAGGATTGCCTGTATCCTGAACACATTCAAGAGATGTGGACAGATCTCCTAAGTGGGTAAAGTCCACCAGTGTTTACTCAAGCCAGCTGAGAGCAGTCAGAGTTCTGGGTTCAGTTATACCTCAAATCAGAAATGGTATGTAACTTTGAATGTATACCTTTAGCCTGGATAAGCTTCACTTCGCATTGATTTATAATAAGGGGTAAGGATTCCCTAAAAACCTGGGGCTTGCAAAGCACTTGGGGCTCTGTGGTTAAAGAGCTCTGAAATAAAGAGATCATCATTTCCTTTTGCTATTGTATTTTCTTTTTTTTAGAAACAGATTTTTATTCCAGAGCTGTTTCGTTCCACTCATTTACAAGCAATTATCTTCCTAAATCATCATCCATAGACATTTGCATTCCAAGCAAACACTTTTTGGGGAAAAATGACAATTAATGCACAGAATTAAAACCAAATGAGCTGGGGCTACAACGACAATTTGGTTGGCACCAGCTTCAGTGATAACAAGTTGTTTTTGAAAGAAATCAAAACCAATCAGGCAAATTAATTTGATTTAAAACAAATATTACATCCTTTTCCAACACTGTAATTGTTTATTGACCTCAGTAACTTTGCAAAAAGGTTGCATGCTTCTTTAGAATTTTCCCAGTTGCCACAATTAAACTATAGCTCCAGTGCCATGACATTAGATTAAAAAAGAATATTTGCTTTGCACATAATCAGGGTTAGAAAATATGAATTGACATAAATCTATAATGGTTAAGGCCAGGAAGGACTGTTTGATCACCTAGTTGGATCTCTTGCATGATACAGGCCAGTGATCTCAGCTGTTTAATTCCTGCATAGGGTGCAACTCTTTCTTGAGTTCACCATCTTTTTAGAAAGGTATCTCCAAGTCTTGATTTATAGATGCCAAGTAGTAGAGGATTCAGTGTGTCTTTCAGTACGGTTTTCAGATGGTTAGTATCACTACTACTTGGAGTGTTTGCTGAAGGACAGAAGGGGAACAGTTGTGAAACCCTGAGATTTTTAAAAGGATAAAATCATTGCATGCAGTTTGTGTTTTTAGATCACTGCTCCATAAGGATTCAGCAGTTAGTATGACTTGTACAGTAAGAATAGTAGGGCAAGAGTGCTACAGACAGGCCTGTGCCCTAGAAACCTACCGTATATATGACACCCTCAGGGTATCCACCTTAGTGACAGTGTGGTCCCATGGCTCAGGTACCACTCTCTGAATTAGGAAACTTGGGTTCGCTTCTCAGCTCTCCTGTCTGACACGGAGCCAGCTTCCTCTACCTGACTTGTCAGTCTAGACTGTAAGCCCCTCAGAGTAGGGGCAGTCATATGTACTTGCAGCGCTTAGTGTCAGCAAATATTAGGGCTGTGCGGGGCTTCAGACAGAGCTTCGCATCTGGAGAAGCTTCGGACGTTTCAGGGTCTGAAGCAGCACATTGGGGTCGAAGTGCTGCCTTGTTCGGCTTCCCAAAGTGGTTCGGAGCCGCCTCAGAGATTCGGCCATAGGGTATAATGGGGAAACAATAAAATATCTATAACTTTGTTATTTTTTGTCCAATTTGGATGACATTTTCAGGGGTGGCACGAGTTTTGTCTGTTAGCAGCTAGGGGTGCAGAGCCCCAGAACCCCCCTGCACCGATCTCCTTGACAGTTGTCAGGTGTCGTGGCCTCAGCAGGGGCCACCATCCCTGCAGCTGTCACCCTGCTGCGCCTTAACACACACGGGGTCACCCATGTCACGAGTTTTGCTTGTCCACAGCTTGAGGGGCAGTTCCCCCCAAACCCCTGCACCGATCTTCTTGAAACTTGGCAGGCTTTGTGGCCTCAGTAAGAGCTACCACCCCTGCAGTTTTGACTCCCCTGTGGTGTAACACATAGATGTGACAGGAGTTTGGCTTTCAAGAATTTGGGGTACAGTTCCCCCAAAACACTTGCACCAATCTTCTTGAACCTTGGCAGGTTTCATGCTCTCAGCAGAGGCTGCCATCCCCGCAAGTTTCATTCAAACTGGACAAAAAACAACAAAGTTATAGATACTTAATTGATTCCCCATTATACCCTATGGCCAGATCTCCAAGGCAGCTCTGAAGCTTCGGAGCTGCTTTGGCCGGATCGAGGTAGAAATCTGGTCCAGAGCTCCAGATTGGATCGCTGCCGTCTGAAGCAGTCGGATTGGATCTGCTGACTCCCACAGGCCTAGCAAATATGAGCAGGAGCAAATGTATGTCACAAAAATATGGGAGAGAGGAGGGAATGAGAAATGGTGCAACTGGACAATAAAGACGATCATATGTTTTATACTGCTATTTACTCCAAAGGGTGAAGTACAGATTTTTCTCTTGTCATTTGAAACTTTGCCCAGGGGATGGCTAGGATGGCCTGTAGGCATTCCAGGGAAAATGCTTTTAGAAGAGCTGGTGACACGTGGCCCTTGAGCATTGCTACTGTTTGGACAAGTGCTTTGTGGAATAACATTTTTTTTAGGGTTCAGCTGATTCTGATTCCAGGGAAGAGCTTGCAGAAGGAGAGCACAGGAGTTCCCAGGATTCCTGCTATGCTGGGTGCCATGGAGCAGGAAGCAGCTAGGGGTGCATGGCACCATGTAGCAGGTGCCATGTAGTGAGGGAGGGTAATGTGGCATTAGTGTAAGAGTCTGTAGTGTGGACCGTCAGGAGTAGAGTGGAGAGCTGGCATAGGAGCAGAGATGGGCAGAGAGGCAGGGAAGAGCCAGCTGAGTAGGGCTTTGAAGTTAAGGTCAAAAAGTAGGACTTAAGAGAAAGTCTGAGGTGAGGCTGGGAGTCATCAAGGTGGGTAACTCCAGTGCAAGGTTGGGGATAGATGATTTTGATAGGAGCGTCATGAATGGATCGCTTGGGGAGGGGATGCTCAGGTCTGGGAGACTGAAAAAGAAGTCTTTGCAACATTGGAGGTGAGGAATAACTGAGAATTTAAACTAAGACGAAGCAGCACCCGAATCTGGAAGGCTGGAGATGTTGGAGAGAAACAGCTGTCAGCATTTCCCAGGTGTAAGGTAGGGTGCATGTGTGTGGGGGTGGGGGTGGTATTGAGAGAGACCAAGGGTCTAAGGAGGTCCTGGTGTTGCTGTCTGTGATGGATTATAGTGGGGCAAAAAATGTCAGAAATGTTTCTCAAGGGAGTTTTTCAGGTGTTGCTGAAAAGCACTGGGCTGATAGGACCCTAAAAACCTGCAAGGGGCAGCACAGACTCTCCACAGTTCTGCCCCCCACCCTGGAGGTTCCTCCTGTGTGGGTGCAAAGGCTACATTAGTTCCTCCAACTACATATAATTTCACCCTCTCTGTTCATGTTGCCTACAAGGTTAAACTCCATTAGAAGTTAGCTCTAAAAACAGGATAGAGCCCACTCTGATTCCCCTCCCTGAAGTAAGCATGTAGGAATATTTTCAACCTCTGTGTGTGCATTTAATGTCCTTTACTGCTTCATTTCCTGTGGCTGTCCCCCCTCGTGCCCCTTGTATGTGAGTTATTCTTCCCATTGTGATACAGCTGTAGTGACATCCTGTCTCTCCTGCTTAGATCACTTAGAAAGCAGTATGACATTCTGTCCTGCTCTGGGAAGCATCGTTTTTCCCCGGGCAATAGAGCATATCAAGGCTCATGTATTTTAGGAGCAGTGCCTAACTTGAGACCCCCTGCATCAAAGCAGCAGCCTCTGATTGTGTGTGACACTGGCTTATATCTGTAAACTTTGTGTTCTTGTTCCAAAGGCTTGCCCAGGTGTTGCACTTCTGAAGAGATGAATACCTTCCTCCCACCATAGCAACAAATCTGGAGCAGAATGTTGTTTCCTAAAATGCCACTTTTTATTTATTCCCTCCCAGGGTGATTGCTGATGCCACTATCATTAAGTGGATTGTGGCAGGGCGGGTTAAATTCAAAATGCACGTTGTGTTGTCTTTGGTCTTGCCTCACATAGCAAGAGAACAGTTTGGCCCCATGTTACATAGTGCTGAATTATAGGGCTAGTTAAAATAAACGAAGGCATATGTACAAATATGCAAACAATGCTAACCTAGCCCATGACAAGACATGATGACCATGATGGTAAATGGTTTCTATGTGCACCCATCTTTTGGCATTGTGTTCTACAAGGTTGCAGCCTAGGAACTGATTAAGCAAAGGTCAGTCTGTTTAAAACCATAATTCTTCAAGATCTCAAGTACCTAGTTATGTTCAAAACAATGCAATTAGAGCAGGGGTGGGCACTTATTTCAGCTGGAGGGCCACTTACTGGGTTTTGGCAAGCTGTGGAGGGCCACATGGGTAGCCTTGCCCATTGGCAAATGCCCCACCCCTTGGTTGCCATCTTGGGACTGGAAGTCCCACCCCCTAGCCCCTGACCTTTGCCACCTGAAGTCCCTCCCCTTGCCCCCAGAAGTACTCCTTTCAGCAAGGGGGTTTGCCATCTCTGAACCGAAAAAAAAAATGATATTCTAAAAATCAAACATCTACTACAACATTCATTAATTTCATTAAAAAAATATTTTTGTCCTGATTTACTTGTGTGTGCATAGTGTACATAGAGATGATTGTATAACAGCTTAAAATGAAGTCTTATTCTTGTATATTGTGGGGGGAGTGTGGGGGTATGGGTGTGTGAGTATATGTTTGTGGGGGGCTGTGGTTGGGTGGGTATGTGTGTATGTGGGGTGTGGGGAAGGTGTATATGTTTGTGTGTGGACTTTGTAGGGGGTTTGGGTGTGTATGGGGTTGGGCGAGGTGTGAGTATGTGTGCGTATATGGGGTGGGGGAGCATGTGGGTGTGTGAGCGGAGAAGTGGGGTGTGGGTGGGTAGCGGGTTTGTGGGGAGAAGTGAAATATGGGGAAGGGATGGTGGAGAGGGTTGTGGCATGTGTGGAGGCGGAGGGTGGCTGGGTGTGTGAGGGGGTGTGCATGGGAGGGATTCCCACAGCCCCTGCCACCGGTGGCAGCAGCAAGTCGTGAGGCCTTGGGGTGCTCAGGGCCCATGGCAGGCTTTGCTCCTACCAGCGCTTCTGCCAGCTCAACACTTCTGCTGCCCTTGGCCCCAAAGCACTGGTGTGGGCTCCGTGCTCCCCCCTACCCAGTCGCTGTTATTTTGCTCCCCATCTGCCACCATTGCCCCACTTCCCTACCTTCCCACTTGCTGCCACTTCCCTGCCTCCTCCTTCTGCCCGCCTTCCACTCTGTCACCATGCGGTTCCCAGCTGCACAGCCACGACCACAAAATGCAGCAGGAGCCAACCTGGCTTGGCTGGCACCACATGGAGCTAGCCGGCAATTGCAGGGGCTGGACCAGGACAGCTCCTGCTGCATCCTGTGGTTCCAGCGATGCAGCTAGGAACTGTGTGGTGCTGGAGCGGCTGGCTGACAGGTGGTAGGGGAGAAGTGGCAGCAGTGGGCAGGAGAGTGGGGAAGTGGAGCTAGCAGTGGCAGCAGGCAGGGAGGGAGTAGCAGCAGACAGGCAGGAGTGCAGCAACAGCTGGGTGTGAGTACGTGGCCTGTGTCAGTGCCCTGGGGCCAAGGTTTGCAGGAGCCCAGGGTGGAGCAGCAGGAGCATGGGGTCCAGGCTGGCAGGGGCTCTATGGAGCTGGGCTGGGCTATAGAGCCCCTGCCAGCCTGGGCCCCACACTCGTGCTGCCCTGCCCTGGGCCTCCCCCCCCACCCAGCACTGGCCATGGGGCACCAGCACAGGCCCTGCACTCCCGCCTACCACCACTGCCGCCACCATTTCCCCACTTGCCCACCCGCCCGCCAGCCATTCCAGCACCACCAAGTTCCTGGCTGCATCACTGAGACTGCAGCAGGAGCCTTCCTGGCTTGGCCCTGAGGACTGGGGTGATCGCCAGAGGTCGTGTCGTTTCCCCCCTCCTCCCTGGAGTTCGTAGCTGAGTTACACTCCCAGGCAGAGGTAGGGTGGGGAACAGCCCCAGGGTTGCCAGACCAGAAGCCCCTGCTAGGCAGAGGCTTCCAGATGTGGATTGGGTGGTGGGGGGAACAAGGCAGGCTTTGCTTCTGCGCTTGCTGGGTCCTGTCATCCCTAGGTCCTGCTACTGGCTCCCCTTGGGTCCTGCTGCCACTGGCGCCTTGTCATCATTGACAGGCAGCCAGGGGCAGCTAATTAATTATCTAAAATTTTTAGGGGCCCCGCAGGCCGGATAGAATGGCCTGGTGGGCTGCATCTGGGCCACAGGCTGTATTTTGCCAACGCCTGAATTAGAGAATTGACCCTTTCCTTTAAACTCCTTCTGGCTGCCTCCTCTGGGCTCACAGCTGATTTAGGACAAATTTCAGTCCCCTAGAATCCTTATCTGTTTATTGCTTCTGAACTGTCCCTTTCTGTATAGTGCTATGACTTGCCAGCTGTATAATACTTTGCCATTCTGTAGCACCTTTTATTTGAGGTTCTCCAAGATGTATAAGCATTAATTATTTAAGCATTCTAGCCTTCTCCAGGAAGAGGAAGTACACCTTATCCCTGTTTAACAGGATGGGGAGGTAGAGACACAAAATGGAGCAGCCTGGTTTTGTAGTAGTACTGGGCCCTCTAACTCCATTACTGGAGATGTTTTTGCTCAGCATCTCAGTATGTTGGGTTATGAGTGACATGCTGGCCACCAGCGACGACCTGGTGACGGGGCTGCGGGTACTTGACCACCTGGGCGACAGAGATTATCGCCTTCTGGAATTCACCATCCAGCGCAAGGTGGCAAAGGCCTACAGCAAGGCAGAAACCCTAGACTTCAGGAGGGCGGACTTCAATGAGCTAAGGAGAATAGTCGGGGAAGCACAGGGGCCCTGGAGGGAGGGGAGCCAAGTGTCCAAGAAGAGTGGTCACTCCTTAAGGAGATGATCCTCCAAGCCCAAAGGGAGGTAATCCCAACAAGAATTGAAGGGGGCAGGAGGGCGCAAAAGCCCCTATGGCTCACCAAAAGCATCCGGGAATGTCTCCTAGCTAAACAGGAGATGTACACCCAATGGAAGGGAGGAGTCATCACCAGGGAGGATTATACTGTGGTTGCTTGGAGATGCAGGGGGGCAGTCAGGAAGGCCAAGGCAGAGATGGAACTGGGACTAACTTCCCAGATCAAGGACAACAAGAAGTCCTTTTTTAAATACACAGGGGGCAAAAAGAAGGTTCCGGGTAACATGGGGCCCCTGCAGGACACACTAGGAAATTTGGTTGTCACACCAAATGACAAAGCTAACCTATTTAATGATTTCCTTGCCTCCATTTTCCTGAGCAGGGACTTAGACCCCAGGGGAGGCACACCTAGGCCAAGGGTTAGTGAGGAACTAGTTAGGGAACTTCTGGAGGGACTGGATGTATTCAAATCAGCTGGTCTGGGCGATCTCCACCCTAGAATACTGAGGGAATTAGCGACGGTCATTGTGGGACCCCTGTCATGGCTGCACGAACACTTGTGGTGCTCTGGTGTGGTGCCAGAGGATTGGAAGATGGCCAATGTGGTTCTCATCTTCAAAAAAGGGAGGAAGGAGGACCCAGGGAACTATAGGCCAGTTAGTTTTACCTCAATCCTGGGCAAGCTTTTTGAGAGAATTATCCTGGCGCATGTCCTCGAGGGGCCAGCAGGGAAGATTATGCTTAGGGGCAACCAACACAGGTTCATTAGAGGCAGGTTCTGTCAGACCAACCTGGTGGCCTTCTATGATCAGATCACCAAATCCTTAGATGCAGGGGTAGCAGTGGACATAGTCTTCCTGGACTTTCGGAAGGCCTTCGACACTGTCTTTCACCCCGTTCTCATTAAGAAACTGGAGGACTGTGGCATCGACACCCACACAGTCTAATGGGTCACCAACTGACTGAAGGGCCGGACCCAGAGAGTGGTGGATGGGTCATTTTCGACCTGGAGGGATGTGGGCAGTGGGGTCCCCCAGGGCTCGGTCCTTGGGCCCACGCTATTCAACATCTTCATCAGTGACTTGGACAAAGGGGTAAAAAGCACCTGGTTCAAATTTGCTGATGACATTAAGATGTGCGGGGATGTGGGCACGCTAGAAGGGAGGTATAGGCTACAATCAGATCTAGACAGGTTACAAGGGTGGGCGGACGAGAATAGGATGGGATTCAACACTGACAAGTGCAAGGTGCTGCACCTGGGGAGGAAGAACTAGCACCGTACCTACAGGCTGGGGAACTCCCTTCTCGTCAGTGCAGAGGCAGAAAAGGATCTTGGAGTCATCATTGATGCCAGGATGAACATGGGCCGGCAGTGTGGGGATGCAGTCGGGAAGGCCAACTGCACCTTGTCATGCATCCACAGATGCATCTCAAGCAGGTCCAAGGAGGTGATACTCCCCCTCTATGCGACACTGGTCAGGCCACAGTTGGAGTACTGCGTCCAGTTCTGGGCGCCACACTTCAAGAGGGATGTGGACAGCGTGGAGAGGGTCCAGAGGAGGGCCACCTGCATGATCAGGGGGCAGCAGGGCAGGTCCTGCGGGGAGAGGCTACGGGACCTGAACCTGTTCAGCCTCCACAAGAGAAGGCTGAGGGGGGATGTAGTGGCCTGTTACAGACTAGTCAGAGGGGACCAGCAGGCACTGGGTCCTCCCTGACTAGGTCCCCTGTTCCACCAAGCACTACCAGGAGTGACTAGGAATAACGGTCACAAGCTGGCAGAGGGTAGATTTAGGCTAGATATCAAGAGGTGCTACTTCACGGTCAGGGCAGCTAGGATCTGGAACCAACTTCCAAGCAAAGTGGTGCTGGCTCCTACCTTGGGGGTCTTTAAGAGGAGGCTGGATGAAGACTTTACTGGGGTCGTTTGACCCCAGTACTCTTTCCTGCCATGGCAGGGGGACGGACTCAATGATCTGCTCAGGTCCCTTCCGACCCTGCCACGTATGAAACTATGCCTAATCCATGACCAAGGTGGGGGTAGAAGCCAAGAGTCTGCCAACCCAGTGCCCTGTGTGCTCATCACTAGCATCAGGGTGATTCTCTGGAATATGAGCAGAGTTGGTATTGATGTAACCTGATCACAGTTTGCTTTCAGCAAATTCAAAGACTAGAGTCTCATTTTGATCTTCTTAATCCAGATGCTTTAAAGCAGTTTGTGGCCTCTGAAAAGCAATACTGTAGAGATGCCTCTGCAACTCTCATCCCATAAGGCAGAGGATTCTTCCATCAGCAGCAGTCCTTGGCACCCAGATAAACTCCATGGGTGAAGAAACTAATAATTTTGAACTGATACAATATAAGCCACCCACTGTTTAACAAGATCTGTCCATGGGTCCTGTCACTACAGCAGGCTAGAGATTTGTGAGATGCCTTTTAAGTCAGTGTTGCTTTCTGAATCCCATCTACCAACTCCTCTGTTTGTTTCTGCCCCATTTCTATCTTCTTTTCATTTCTTTTGATCACCAGTCTTTGGCAGCCAGAATGTTGTTAATTTCTACCAGTTCCCTATTTCTGAATATCATGCCCATAAATCACTGTCTTAAGGATGGCTTCAAGCAGTGTTGTCTGCTAGTAGCAGGCATCAAGCAGATGGCTATCTAGAATGCCTAAGAACTAAGGAGAGACTAGACAACTTTGCTTCCTAAGGGAAACTAGGAGCATGATGCTTAAGAACAGATTTAGCAAAGATCCTTTTTTGACCTGTAGGAATAGATGGTGTTTGGGATCTTGCTTAATCAGATTTTCAAGGGAGAGATGAACATATATTCCACAGAAGGGATTATATTGGATCTAGTTCACAAATGAGGAATTCATTGCCCATGAAAATGTGAGACTTGGAGCCTGATACCCAGTTTATCTGCTGCACACATGGTTTTAAGAGACTTCCAATTCAAGGATCAGAAGTTAGGAAATACCAGAATTAAGGTAATCTGTGCAACCTTAATTCAGCACCATTGATTGTACGTATTATGGTGGAGTCTTTAACTGCATCGCTCTTTTTCCAATAGGGTCTTTGCCTTGTTCAGCACGTAGGCTGACTAGTGCTTATGGAATGAGCATCTGTGCAATTTTGCTTTGCCCTCATTCAGCAGTGAGTGGCCACAGACCTTATTTACTGTGTGGTATCCAGACCCCAGTCTGAAGAAAGATTTATCAGTTTCCTTGTGGGTGTTTCTGGCGTGCTTGTCACTATAATATCTGAGTACTTTGCAAATATTACTGAATTTATTTTCCCAAAACAAAGGGTTGGGTGCAGAACAGAGACCCAGACGGTGTGTCTACACATGATATTAATGTGACACAATAAACTCTGGAGCAGTTCAGACTGGAGTGTATTGCCCCCAGATGCAGCATTTACATGTGCACCTGGGACTGTAGCACATTGAGCCAGGGCAGAGCAGCCCTGGCTGGCAGGGGCCCATGGGTTGCCTGCACCTTTCATCTAGGCCTCTGAACAGCAGTCAGACGATACAGTCCCTGCTGACCTGGTATTCAGACCCATGTGTGAAAAAGGCTGCAGTGTCTTCTAGTTTGTTTTATGAAGCTCCCAAGGCCATTCTCCCTTATTGTGCAAGCATTTCTCTTAGCTTACATGTGAGTAAAGGCAAAGTGACGTTCAGCAGAAGCTCTGTGCACTAAGTTCACTCTGAATGACTTTGGGTCAGGACAGGACTCTGAATGACAGGACAGTGTGTAGTACAGATCCACAGTTTGGCGTTCACTGTAGCAGTTTTTCCAGTTCTTTCTAGGTCAGTCAGTGTCAACTGCGCTATGAAACTTTGTGTACAAGTAGCCCCCGGATTAAGGCCTCATGGAGGTTGAGATCTTTGACTTTTGAAGTGCTGTTCACATATACTGCAGGAGCCAAGTGAAAGCAAGAGAGGCTGGGATCTGTCTCCTCTAAGAACACTCCAGATGGCAAACTCTAGGATATTTAAAAGCCCTTAGTTTTTTTTATAGCCTCTGTGTCTGCAATGTGTCCAGCAGGGAAGGAGGAATTAATGCAGAAGAACCAAAATGATTCTGTATTTGCCTTTCCAGAAACTCTTGCTTGATGCAGGCTTGTCTAGTTTGCTGGTTCATGCGGGGTTCAGAGTTTAGCCTCTCCTTTGATGGCTTTTGCTTATGGTACAGAGGGAGCCTGAAAGATCATAGCATTTGCTTCAAAAGCAAGTGGTCTGGTAGGTATCAGGACTTTGGAATATTTAACTCCATCTCCATCAGCAGCAGCCTTGTCCTCTCAGGGTTAAAGGCTGCTGTATTTTCATTTAGCTTTGCTGTCCTGTTGGAGTTGTGTTATTGCTTCCGCCCTGCAGCGTCACTTCAGTGCAGCTTTCAAAGGGGTTTATTATGGAGTTTCAAGACCCAGATTGCAGTGTAGATGACTTCAATCCCCCCAAAATGCTTAACCCACTGGTCATTGTAACATGAAGTGGCTAAGCATGTTTTAAGTAAAAAAAAAAAAAAAAAATTAAAAATTGCCCACTTTCAGACGTGCACAGATTTGTGTGCATGCACATGCGCACACACAAAATTGGGTTCATTATAAAAATACTGAGGGAAATGTCCTCAATCTGTGTTTTGATCAACAGTTATAACCTTTGTTTGAAAAGTTGCAAGGCAGCCATTGCAGCCAACGTTTCATAGCCAGGTGCGACCACGAGGAGTCCGAAAGTGAAACTGATTTAGAAACGCAAGGGAAAACGACCAGTTTCATGATTCATTTCATTAGCTGGAGCTGAATGAAATATAACAAGAAGGAAAATCATCATTAGTGTTTGTTTCCTTGCATTTAATCTCCATACAGATACCCACACATGGATGTGCTCTAAAAACTGATGTGTTAACTACAGGCCAGAATTTAAAGGTCCTTTATTCAGTCCTTCCTGAGACGAGCTTCTATAGAAGACAGTACAAATGGAAGAAGCCTTCTGGATCTGACCCTTGATGTCACTGAGTTGCTAGAAGGCAGAGCTGGTGGGTTTGCAAGTCAGAAGATGCAATAGAGCAGTCCCCATGCTTGTTCTAAATCAGGATCTCTGGGCTGTGTTGTATTCTTATTTTAATCAACATCAGTGTATAAATGAGAAAGTGGGAGGGAATGAAACTTCACAGAGAATTAATGCTCTGACCTTCCCTAGTGAATGAAGGGTGTAAACTGTCTGGATTCTGGCTTCAGGGATTTTCTGAGCCAGTGACAAAGGAAGATCTGACCATCCCAGAGAGTTGGTTAGTGACAAGGGAAGGGAATATCCTGTGTTTATTGTTGAGGAATTACTGCACTTCCAGGGTCACAAGGGTCCTACAACCTAGGCCAAAGGGCCATGGGATAGTGCGCTGGAGCCAGGCAGGAGGTTGTTTTTAACTATTACCTCGGTTTGAAGGACAGATTTGGAGGGATGCCAGGATCTCAGTCTAGGGCTCCACCTTGTCCAGCTTTCACTGGGAACAGGCACGGAGCATTATGGCATTGACAAAAGACCCGTTAAACAGTATCCCTTCCCATGCATGCGTGATCTTCTGATCGTGTCCTCCACTGAAATGTAGCAGAAGGTCCTGCAGTGGAATAGTAATGATGATTGACCCTTTTATAGACTGCACTTTTTTTTTCTTTTTTTTTTTAACCCTAAAATGATTTGCAACAAGGCAGTGCAAACACATCATATTAGATTTGTTTTTTCCACCAAAGAAATACAGTTTTTGTGGTGGAATGTGGCAATTGGTAATAGTGCACAATAGTAACATGTAACAGTTCAATACTGGAGATGAGGGTGAGTAACACATCTACTGCACATTTGAACTGGATTAGGTTGGTAAAGTATATTGTTTACTTTCTTGAGAGGAGAAAACAAATGTGTGACGGATGTTACTAGGTCAGCTAATACATGACTGAGGCTCAGATGCCATGGTGATGATGAGCCCATATCACCAAGAACCTGTACCTCCCAATGCACAATTGCCCAGAGAGTTTTAAGGGCTGACTAGTTATATCCGAAAGTCCTCTCTGACAGTGCAGTGTCCCCTGCCACTGTGGTAGGGCATTGGTTAAGCATGGTTTGGGTATGTGATGCTTCCCCTAATGAGCTGTAAACAGAGTTTTCTGCAGCCACTGGGATAGCTCCTTACTCATGAATCTGAAGGTGAATCTCCTTACTAAAGAAAAGCCATTTTTGCTTGCAGGGAAAAAAAAAGGAGATGCAGTAACCAAAAGAACTGGTGTTCTTCTCCTCGTCTTTGGGTAACTTAAGCTGCTACCTGTGGTTTTGCAGAGACCATGGGTTGGCCAAATGCCCTGGAGCACCCTGGCTTCCCTGTGGCATTTCCTCATGATTTTCAGCACAGTTTTAATTACATGGAGTCTCCCTGTTAAAAAAAATCACCCTTCACTGGGCTGAAAACATGGGAAAAGCCTACCTGCCATTCTTCTTACCTTCTAAAGAACATAACATAAGAAATGCCATACTGCATCAGACCAGTAGTTCCTCTAGTCCAGTGTTGTGTCCCTGGCAGTGACAAGGATGGATGCGATAGAGTACTCTATCTGGAGTGAGCTATCCTCTGTTCAGTACTTTCCCTGGCATCTGCCATTATTGGTTTAGTGACACCGGAGAAAACATCTTCAACTGTTCTTTTAAGTAGCCATTAATAGAGCTATCATCCATGAATTTATCTAGTCCCTTTTTGAACCTAGGTGTGTTGTCTGCCTCAGCCACCTCCTGTGGCAATGAATTTTACAAGTTAAAGATGTGTTAGATAAAAAAGTACTTTCCCTTGTTAGTTTTAAAACCTGTCTCCTACTAATTTTACTGGGTGGCCCCTAGTTCTAGTATTCTGGGACTTGGTGAACAATAGTTCCCTAGGTCCCTCTGTGAACAGTAGTTCCCAATAATTCTCTTGGTCCACGCCCTTCGTGATCTTATAGACCTCTGCCATTTCCCCTCTCAGCCTTCTCCTTTCCAAACTGAAGAGCTCTAGCCTTTTTAATTTCTCCTCCTATGGCAACTGCTTCAGGCTCCTGGTCATTTTGGTTGCCCTTCTCTGTACCAATTCCAATTCGCATCCTTTTTGAGATATGGGGACCAGAATTGCACACACCATGCAAGATGTGGGCACATCATGGATATGTTCGATGGCATGATGTTCTTCATTTTATTTTCAATTCTATTCCTAATGATACCCAGCATTTTATTGGCTGGGCGTTTTTTTATCACCACTGCACATTCAGCTGATGTTTTTAGAGAACTATCTACAGTGACTCCAAAGTCCTTTTCCCAAGTTGTACCAGCTCGTTCAGAACTCAGCATTGTATCTGTATACAGGCAACCACCGCTTAGCACTCTTAACTGGTTCCTGAAAAACCAGGCGTTAAGCAAAACTAGCGTTAAGCGAATCTGAAAAGATGGCAACCACAATTGTTTTTAATGACCCAAGATAGCGACTGTGAGCATTATAATGAAACTTGCTGACCGTTAAGTGAAATCAGGTATCAGTTTAAAATGAGCATTATAGCGAAATAATGCTAAGCAAAACAGCATTAAGCTGGGGTTGCCTGTAGTTGAAATTATTTTTCCCTGGGTGCATTACCTTGGACTTGTTGACAGTGAAGTTCATCTGCCATTTTTTGCCCACTCACTTAGCTTGGTGAGATCATTCTGCAGCTCTTCTCCATCTGCTTGGACTTGACTACTGGAAATAATTTGGTATTATCTACAGGCTTGGACATTTCACTGTCCACCTCCATTTCCAGGTCATTAATGAAAATGTAGAACAAAATTGGGTCCCGCACAGATAGATCTCTGTGGGAACCCACTTTTGACCTCCCTCCTTCCTGAAAGGTAACCGTTTAGCCCTACCCTTTGTTTCTCTCAGTCCCCAAAATAACTTTCTTTCCAATTCCCTTGCAACACCATTTTTGTGAAAGCCTTTGGTGATGGACCTTGTTGAATGTTTTTTTGCAAGTCCAAATATATTACGTCAACTAGAGCCCCCTTGTCCTTGTCCTTGTCCTTGTGCTTGTTAACGCCCTCAGAGAGCTCCAGCAGATGGGTGAGACAGAATTTCCTTTTATAAAAACTGTGTTGACTCTTCCTGGGTTGATCGTATTTGTCCATGTGACTGCTGATTTTATTCTGCATTATAGATTCTACCAGTTTCCCAGGGATGGAAATGAGACTTACTGGCATGCAGTTCTCAGGACTGCCTTGCAAGGACTCCTTTTTGAAGCTGAGCATGGTGTTGGGACCCTGCTAGTCCTCTCACATAGAGGCTGTTTGTAACAAGAGGTTATACACGGTTGCCAGCAGTTCTGCAGTTTCACCTTTGGGTTCCTTCAGAACTCTCAGGTAAATGCCATTTGGTCCCAGCAGCTTTTTAGTACTTAGTTTATCAATTTATTTTAAAACTTCCTCACTTGTCACTTTGGTGTGGTCCAATTCTTCAGACCCATCTACTAGAAAGGATTGAGCTGGCAGATCAACAGACATATCTAATGTAGTATTGGAGTGAGTGGATAGGCTCCCGCCACTTTCCTGATGGCATTAGGGGCTACCATCTGCCTCCTGTCTGGATAATGACTGGAGCTGGAATACAAATTGGGTAAGTCTGCTGTCCCTGGCAGTGCATGAAGGGATAGGAGATTGGGTAACATATATTCCAGTATTGCCAATCCCAGCATTCAAAAGCGACGAGGCAGGCCTCAAAAATGATAAATTAGTTTGAAAATGATGACAGTTAAAACTAATAATAACACAATTAAGAGCAAGTATTTTTTCTTGTTTTGTGAGCCGATAGGATTATGTTTTCAAGTTTGTTTTTCTTTTTTTTTAAATGACAGCTGAGAGTCTCTTGAAATCACATGACTCCAGGAGTGGGGCTTTATGAACAATGCCAGCTGTCATGAGACATGCAATAAAATAATGAGAATTGAGGCAATGATGCCTCCTCCCACACCTTCTCCTAGGTAACATCTGTGGATGGCTCTGACTGAGGAGGAGAGGGCTATGCTGCTCTTTTTACAGTCAGGTGGTAAAATCCTAATAAGTTTGCTGCTTTTTCTGCTTGCTAGTGTTGCACCCCAAGTCCACACATCTTCCGTCTGGCCAGAAGGGCTAAGCACAGCTCTTTCAGTCCACTGAGCTAAGATTCCTAGCCTTGGGAGGAAAGCGTTTTAACTTGGCTCGTCCCTTTGGTAGTATTGAAGCTGATTCCACTTGGCCAGTGGCTTTCAAACCATGTGCCATGGAGCTCTGAGGTTCCACAATAGGTCATCAGGGGCTTTGCAAAGAGAGTGGGGGTAAGGGCAGAGCAGCCCGGGAGGTGGTGCGCTGCCATTACTGGGCTGCGTTGCCTGGCTCCTCGTCTGTCTTTAGGGCAGGGGTAGAGGTTCCACAGTAGAAGTAATAATAAGAAAGGGTTTTGTGCCTTTAGGAAATTTGAAAACACTGCACTAAGTCTTCTCTATCCCTTTCCTTTTCCACCCTTGTGTTTAATGATAATATTAGGCTTGTAATCACAGTTCAGTAGAACGCATCGATCTAGCATGGTGATGGGTTTTGGTGGATTAATGGGTAGCTACTGCTGAATGCTAGGGGGAGAGGGACACTGAACAATGTATTGATGGATGGTCTCCTGTGCTCATGAGACGTAGATGCTACTTCATACAGCTGGACTGGAAATAAGTGCCACATGATTGAGGTCAAGTATAAATCCCTGGCAGAACTATTGCATGCAGAGACGTGATGTGGGTGGCTCAAATGCTCTGGTCTTAATGGACTTGGACGTGTGTGGACTGAAATATACCCCACGGGTCCTGGTTGGCATTGCTACAGGCTTTGTACTGCAATTTTTATAGTAAATTGGCTGCCTGTTGTCATGGCAAGCCTGGCCTTGAGGCAGAACAGCTCCTTCAGCTTCTGCAGCCTATCTGTGCTCTATGATAGTGACAGCCCAGCATGGAAACCCTGAGAATCGGAAGTAAGGACAGCAGCCAGTGGCAGGAAGGAGTACACGATTGGAAAGAGCAACTGAAGAAGACTGGGGGAAGCTAGACCCACTATGCATCATGTATTGGGGGAACCACACTCAGCACTGAATTACAAGAGGAGTGGGCTGTAGCTCAACCTCTACCTGGCCTATCTGTTAACATTGCCTATGGAGAAGAGGGGCACGTGTCATCAGCCATCTCATCATCTGTCTTGTCCTTGCCAGGAAGATGGATGCTAGTCTACATCCCCTTAGGATTCTTATTTAGCATATGCTTCACTTGCTGGCAGTTTCGTTCATTTGGGGAGACTGCAATCCCTTTCTTAGGGAAACCTAAAAGACTGGGACTCGGGGGTAGGGAGAGGGTGGTGGAAAATGGGAAGGAATTTTTCTTTGAAGGCTTCTTGGGCTAACTCCATGGATGCTACCACGAGCGATAATCAGACTTCCCCCATTCCTTGAGCCAGAACAGAATATGCTTCCCAAGGAGCAGAATACACCTCATCACTGGAAAACTGTGCCTGGGTACTAAATAGATTTACCTTCCTGGCTGGTTAATAAAACTCACAAAGCAAGCACAGTTGTCTCAGATCTGCTCTCAAGAGGTAGCAGTCTATATTGTCGTGATTCTCTTTTGTTTCTCTAATGACCAGAGGAAAGAAAGTCCCTCCCTTGGAGAAGAGGCAGAGAGAGTACAGTATCTGCCCTTAAGAATTAAACTGCCCAGAAGAGAGTGCGAGAGCAGGAGTTGGCTTTTCTGCATCGTTACTTGTACAGTAGGGTCCTATATATGCCCATAGCTGGTGTTGCTAAGCTGTATTAAGGTACAGACAATAATAATCAGGCCCCATTATCCTAGAATCCATTTTTACATGCGTCTTCTGATATTTTTTACCTTTTAAAATCCCAGCTCCTGGAGTCATGGGAGAAGTGACAAATCTCAGTTTTCATTTAAAAAAAAAAAAAAAAAAAAAGGAGTTTTGAGACCTAAATGGTGAGAAGAACAGCTGCAGGGGCTGACCTGAAGGTACCCTACAGGTTCTGGTCCTAGAAGGCAAATCAAAAGAGCCCCAGCTAAAACAAATCTTTTCAGCTGTTCCCATGCTGTTTGGGGGCCTGACTCATGACTTGGGAATTGTTGGGGGCCAGTGTATGCCTGGTATGAATCTGTGCTATGAAACAAGGGCTTGGGGCAGATTCTGCTAGGACAGAGAGTCAGGCCAGTTCAAATTCACCTTCCAGCCTTTTTGGTGTACAAGCACAAGTGCTGTGAGGCCTGAACCTGGTGGCGTGGCTTTGCATTCCCTGTGTCAAGGCTGAAGAAACAGGAAGCAGAGAAAAGTACAGCTCCTCCTTAGAGAACCCCTTTTCTTCCTAGTTCGAGAGGGCAGCTCTCCCTACTTTGCTTCGCTTCCCCCTGTTCCCAGCCACACTTCCACTGCATTTCAGTCTGCTTTGGGCACTGTCTGTGGCAGCGTGCATCTCTGGGTTGATCCCTCCTTGTGGGGCTGGGGACCGTTGATTAATGATATTGGGCACTGCACATATAAAGGAAGAAATCGGCTATGCAGAGCTTTGGCAGCACAATAGGGGGAGAGGGGGTGGTGGGAGACAAAGGGCTTCACAAAGGCTGCAAGTAGTTCGTATAGGGATAGAAATAAAAATAATGAAACGGCAAAGCAGATACAATCAGGTCAGGCTTTTTGCAGAAACCACTGCCCAGCTTTTCACCTCTCCTGCTCCCTAAGACTGTTGAGATTAGCGTCCATCTGCATCACGTCTGGTCAGTTTGTTTTGGTTTGAGACCTGAGCCGTTGGATTGCAGAAGCCCGTTAAAAGCTAATAACAGATCACAGTTGTATTCAGTATAGTACAGGAAATGGGGACTGTGTGAAGGGCTGCCGACATACATGAACACATATAGCTTGTGCCTATACCATCTCCATATCTAGGACTTGGCTGCATTTTACCCCTCCAGGGAGTTTCCCTTCATGTTGTCATCAGTGAAAGGAAATGCATCTTGCATGCTATGGACAGGGTCCCAGGGTTTCTGGTCTACACTCGGGCAGGGCAGGATTCAGTTGTAGTGAAAACATGATTGGTTGAACCTGCTTGGTCAGAGCTCAGAGTAATCACTGATGCTACAGAAGCAACTGGTGACTGTTGTGTTTGGTGCCGATGGACACCCCTTAAACCAAGAATTTCCTGTGCCCACTGCTTAAATGGGAAGGGATCCTGGCTAGGGCCAAGCTAAGTGGAGAAAGATGGAAGCCAGAGGAGCATCCCTCAGCATAAAAACTGATACTTCTGTCTGGAATAGGCTGAACAGCTCTGTCCGAGCTGAAAACATATTCTTATACAAGTGATATTTGAAATGACGTTCCTATACCATAATCATATTCTACATCAGAGAGAAAATTTGCAAAAGCCATCCACTTTAGTTGGGAACCCAAGTCCCAGGCTACTAAATGTATGAAATTGTGACTTGAACTTGTAAATGTAAATAGTGACTTGAATTTTGGGGAAATGTTTCCCTTACACAGAATGTAGTAGCAATTATAGCATGCCTAGCCTTTTATTCTATCTTGTGGCTTTGCATGGCTAGAAACAAGTGCTATGTGCATTGCTGAGCTAGACTGCTTTCTTTCTAAAGTGATAAAGCTCCCATTTCTATTTCTGTTGTGTTGCTGGGTATTGATCCTTTTGTAGGGGGAAATTTTAGAGAGATGCTTCTCTTTCAGGTTAGATTTTTTAATGACTGTTTGAAGGTACTCAGGCAGTTGGGGTGTCAGAATAAGTCCTACTGAAGGTATGTTTCTGAGCAGGGTATGGGTGAAGTAATTTTAGACCCAAGATTTAAAGTTGTATTGCAAGTTGTATTTCTCACACCGCTGTTATTTGAATGTGCTTTGTGGGTGTGTATGCGCGTGTGTATGTATGTACACATCATGTATTAAGTTTGTTCTACAGTAATGGCCCAAACATTTCAGGGACACTGTTGCAAGCTGTAATGTTTTGTACCATTACTGTTAATCATGAGTGACTCACAGTAAGAGTACATCACAGCATAATACCACAGGCATGTTTAACTGACTAATGAAATTCTCACAGACACATTAAAAACCCCATAGCAACAAAGACCGCAGCATGGCAACAACCAGCTATTGCACTGAAAGACAGACTGGAACGATATATTCTTCTGGGGGAAAACAAATGCCTTTTCAGTTTGATTTCTTTTGAATCTGCAGAATGAAATAAACATGAGAATAGCCAAAATTGTGGTTTTTAAATTGAAACTGCTGAATTTCTTTATAAAGAGACACTTCAGCTTGTAGCTACTGTGACACTTACCTTTGCAAGGGAGATTACTGTCTGATAGCCAGCCCCTTGCCAATTACTGACATCCTTGCTTGTGAAGGTAAGTGTCATATCAGGAGAAAGCTGTTTGCAATGATATGTTGTCTCTGCTATCAGCTATCTAGCGCTGAGTTCGGCAGAACAAGATTTGCATGGCAAGGGCCAGGCAGAGCTGCTGTGAACTGGAGGAGTCTTCTCCTCACGTGTGGCTAGCCCTGGGCTGAACCTGGCAGCGTTGTCCTACTGTGTTTTGTAATGGAGTGACCCTGGGATGTTTGGCAAGAAATGGGAATGATCTTCATGAGCGGTGTAGATGTCCTAAATCCATTGTACAAGCTTTATTTTTAGCACTTTCATTTTCTGCAACAGCTAAAAAGCACTTTGAGAGAGGCTGAGCGACGTCCAAGCCCGTCTCTCCAAAACCATGCGGCTCCCCCCCCACCCCAGCAAACCATGTCACTTCATATTCCATTTCTTCCCTTCTGTATTTTCTCCTCACCAAATTCAATGCGTCAGCTCGACCTTCTTGCCAGGCTGCATCAGTATCCATGCCTTCATGATGGTCTTCTGTAATTGCTACATGCATCCAGCTGAGTACTGAGCTCTGGGTCTGAGAGACCTGAATTCACGATTATTTGAGCCATTGCCTGGGAGGCATAGGGAGATGTGTAGCAAGAGACCTGTGCTTGTTCTTAGTTTCCTTTCCTTTTTTTCTGTGAATGGAAAAAAAATGTATTCGCATGCACATGTGCTGGGGGAGGGCATAGGGGGAGGTGCCCCTGCTGTCAGCACATTATGAAGACACCTCAGTTTCCACAGAGATCAACAACATTGAACTTAAGAAGCAGAGGGATTGGGCCACATCCCTATACCAGTTGTCCTTGCTGCACTGGCAAGATCTCTCAATATCTGTCTTCCAGTGTTGTGATCTGGTGGGCAGGGGCAGGAAGGCTTTTGTTCCATGTCAGGCCATTGTGATACTAAATATGTTTGTTGTTACACCTGAAAGCGTCTTGACAGCCCCAGATTGGCACATCCTCATTATCTGTCTGAAGGCTGGGCGCTGCATCAGGGCAAGCTTCCCCCCATATATGTTTCTTCCTGTGGCTCTCCACCCCAGCAAAAAGGGGGATTCCCTAGGTGAGAGGCAGAGTGTGGTCTGTGGGTTCATTCAGTGCAGAGCCTTTTAGGGGAGATGGCTGGCAAGGTATCATTTGCGATGAAGTTTCTGGTTGTGGACACCTGCCCATCAGGGTTTGGTCTGTGACCTGTTCAACTCCCTTTTTCTGCTATATGCTGAAATCTGGCACAGAGAAGAAGGCACCTTCTCCTTAGCCTGGAGCTGAGCCTGGGCTAGGGACAGACATTCCATATAAACAGATTTAAGTGCTCAGAAACTGGTTTAAACCTGTAACAGAACAGATGTTCAGTGCACATAAACCAGTTTGAAAATGGCTGAAACTGGTTTGGGATAAACCTGGCTGAATGTAGTATCAGACTTAACTGATTTGGCTCAAACTGGTTTATGAAATGTCTTTCCCAGCCCCCTTGCGGTTAAAGTTAAATCAGAGTCTCCCAGCACCCCAACGTGCTCCCTGGGCTGGGCTTTTTGTTCCACAGCAGGGCTGGCCTCTCCCCTCGGTCTACTGGGCTCCCTGTGCCCCTTCCTTCCCCCTCCCCACCAGTCACCCCTTCCTTCTCTCTGCCAGCATGTGGTACAATTTCACTGGGATAGACGGAATGGTGACCGCTTGGGGCTTTTGTAGCTAATCAACAGGTCAGCCGGTAAACTGTTTAAGAGTTTGAAGTAATGTGGAGAGAGGCTATTTTGCTAATCGGGTGATAAAGACTGTTATCATTACCCCCCTTCCCTTCCCTCCCCTCAGCTGACTTGCTCACCTATCAGTTTGCTGCAAGGAGGGAGGTTGAAAAGCTCTGTACCATCAACAGATGCATGCACTGCACCCCCACCCCTTGCCTCAGAGTGCTAGCCCGGGGCTGGGGGCTGGCGACACTCCCACCCCTTGAGCAGCAAGTGGGGAAAAGCCTGGGACCCTGGAGGCAGATCTCCCTAATAAGAGAGTCCTGCTGGGGCCTGGCCACAGCCCCCCTCAGCTGTGTAGAAGGGAAGGAAGGGCTGCTCTAGCGTCCCCTGGCTTCTAGCCTGGGCCACTGCAGGCATGTGCCTGCATTTCCTCAGTTCATAGAGACTGTCTGTCCAGTTTCAAACCAATTCAGCCTAGTCAGATTAGTCTAATCTGCAAAGATTGAATCGATTCAGGCTCAGGCTTTTTGAATGTCTGTCCCTGGCCCTGGTGCTCAGCTTTTCTGATGATCCATACAGTCATGGGGGTGGAGTCCTTTGGGATCATCTCAAAAGAGAGGCTTATGGACACAGCTTCTTTTTGCAACCTGTCATGGCTACCTGTAGCAGAGCCATATGAAGTATTCCTTCCCTCAGCCCTGTGGCAGATCCAACACAGGCTCAACTCTAACCTGTGGGGGTCAAAATCTGAAGTTGGGCTCCTTGCAGGGCCCTAGCCACTGAACCAGTTCATTAAGGACTAGCTTCTGTTTCCATTGAAGTCAGCTGTTAATCTTCAGTTGGCTTCTATTGTACAAGGTCCAGTTTGACATGCTGGTAACCTTCTCATAGGTTCCCTTGCCCTATGGCTATGGACATCTTCATGGAATGAAGTTGCTCTCTGATTACTTGTCACTGGACTGCTTACTCATGAAGATGGCTTTGGAAATTTCCAATGCAAACTATTTATTTCCCAGAGCAAGTGGCATGTCCCAGTAGCACCCAAGGGTTAGCCATGGTAATGGGCTGTACAAGCAGACTGGTAAATGTTTTAGCATATCCCATTTACACTTGATGGTGTTAAATCTTCAGTGGAGTTGCATGGTAAATTATTTAAATTCATTCACAAATTAGACTTGATAAGAGAGTGCATTGTTTGTAAAATTTAAACGTCTCTGTAGCTTTAGCAGGATTGTGCTAAATTGAGATCATAGTTTGTCTTAGTGCTTGTTTTTTACTGCACTACAATCCAAATTGGGTTTTTAACTTGGGCCTCTGAGTAAGTCCGTCCCTTTCTGGGACAGGAAAAAGAAAACGGTAACTGTTTTTAAGCACCTGGTCTGACAACCCATTGTGGTCAGGAGTAGGAAATGCTGGGCAGCAGGAATCTGGAGCTGTGGTAGACTTGATAAGACTGTCAGCCATGGATATTAGCTTCATATTTGTGGTCTGAGAGGAGTGAAGCTCCTCTTGGAAGTTTTAATTAGCTTGGCCTCTGAACTAAGAGCAGCAAGCAGACAACAGCAAAAATAGATGTTTTTCTAGTTGGAGGTGGTGGGAGTGGGCAGCACAGCACGCCTCTGCTGTGACTCCAACAGAATACCTGCCAGTGGCGAAGCAGACACCAGGCTGCTGGCACTGCTGACCACTCTGATCCCAATGAATTGGTCATTACCTTGCCCCAGTCCTGGTTGCTACATCCACCTCTTGTGTGGCATCCCCCATTGACAATCTACATGCTCTGGGAGAGGGATCCTCTCTTAGAGATTTGTATAGTGCTGCCCAGGGGAGGGGCAGGCATGTGGCTGATGCAGCCTTTCAAAACCCTAGGCTGGGCTAAGGGCAACCTGACAGCCACTGGAGTATGTAGGCGCTGGGCTGTGTAGGCCCAGAGCTCCCTTAGTCTGGAAGATCAAATGGTGTTTGCTTAGGACACTCACAGAGCAGGGGGGAGCAAGCTGCTATCCATTTATATTGCCTGCTTTTCAATGCTGTCCATTTGCTCCAGCCTGCCTCTTTCATCTTTGTAGGCCAGTGCTTTCGATTACGTTCAAATAACCACGGCACTCTGGCATAATGTGCAGGTGCAACTCTCTGTCAGCTGTTTCTCTCTGAAGCACCAACTGGCAAGGAACATTGTGGGGGTGCTGAGGGGTGTGGGTTGCTCTCATTAAACCTTTTGTATACTGCCCCTGCCACAAACAGTGCCAGCCTCCTCTGTGGAAGGCAGAATCACCAGTCTGGCTTTGGACTGTTGCCCCATGCAGCAGGAAAAAACTACTGTTTGAGCCAGTTTGTAGTAGGCAAAGCCTTCTGCGTGGTCTAAACACCTACTTCACCTCCTTTTAAACAGTGCTCTGATTTCTTCTACTCTGAAAATAACCCTTGTTGACTCAACAGACTTGCTCCCGTTCCACGTGGCAAATCAACATGCAGATCTGTCACTTAAGTTCCAGTTGCTTCCACCTGCACAAGTTCACTGACTGCTAATGGGGGCTACCCACGTATACCTGAGGGCTGAATCTGGCTTGAAAACCCCTCATTACTGTAGGGAAGGGAGCCTGTTTGACTTCTGCATCTGATTGCAAGCTGACATTTAGGGGAGAAAACTTAGTTTCTTTGGCAGCCAAGCAAGTTTGATCTTGCAGCTTCAGGGCTAGGGACAAAAGTTACTCACAAACTGGTTTAAGTGATCAGAAACTGGTTTAAACCTGAAACAGGACATAAGTTCAGTGCAGATAAACCAGCTTCAAAATGGCTGAAATTGATTTAAGATAAACCGGGTTGAATGTACAGTAGTATCAGACTTAACTGATTTAGATCAAACCAGTTTATGAAACTTCTGTCTCAGACTCCTTCCTGGTTCAAGTTAAATCAGTGTCCCCCAACATCCCAGCATGCTTTGCTGGGCTGGGCTGGGCTGTCTGCTCCAGGGAGCAGGGCTGGCCCTACCCCTCTGCTCCCTAGCTAGGGCAGTGAGAGCTGGCTCACTACCCCCTCCCCCGCAGCAAGACCCCAGGGAGGAGGACTAAATTCCCCTTCCCCCAAGTAGGGCTGCCCTGCCCTGCTAGTTTACTTAGTGCTGGCTGCAACTATGGACTACAAATCCCAGGGGCACCTGTAAGCAGGAAGAGGAGGTGATGAGAGAACATGCCGAGTAGGGAGCTGCTGTGAGTCTGGACTGCAAATCCCAGGAACCTCAGGAGCAGCAGGAAGAGGAAGTGAATGCACAGCCCATGCTGGCTATGTGCTGGAAAGTTGTGCTCTAGTGCCCCCCAGCTTCTGGTCTGAGCCGCTGCAGGCAGGTGGCTGCATTTCCTGAATCAAAAGTGAGGGAGTGTTCATTTGCTTATTGGTTCAGTCTTTGTAGCTTAGACTAACCTGCAAAGACTGAATCAATTCAGTCTCAGGCATTTTGTTTGTCTGTACTTAGCAAGATACAATGGAGAGAGAGCCTCACACCTCACTCTGCTGAATTGCCTTTGGAAATAAAATGGCATTTTCAGAAGACTTTGTTGCTCTAGGATGCCCTGATCATGTCTGTTTGAAGGAAGCAGCTGCTCCCCCAGCAGAGATTTCAGATGCGGCTTCCTAATTGGAACTTGCCATATTTGTGTGGGCCGCACCTACCTTTGTGCATAAAAACAGGCATTTCCCTGCCTTGAGTTGGTAACTGCATGTATAAGGGCAGATTAAGAGGGCTTTTTGCACAGCTTGTTTGTAAGAATTCCAGCTTTGCATGTGTAGGAGGCTTGCAGACAAACTTTGCCAGAAAAACTTAGATGCCTGCTTTAAACATTTGGTCGTGGCAGTTCTTCATTCCTTGGTGAAGATGGTTCCATGAGATGTACTTGTGAACCTGGTGGTCCTCTCATGCTGCCCCAGTTAGCAAAAGAATAGCTGAGCTAAAACAAATGCCTGTTGTAGCAAACCTGTGATGGAGCAGTGTGTGCTTCCTACCACCAGAGAGGAAGATGCAAGTAACTTCCCCCTGCAAAATCAGGCTGATGCAGAACAAGCATTCTCCTCCTGCTGCATTGGAGAGCTGCATCATAACTGTGTTGGGACTGGTCTTAAATCGTAAGGGAGGCAGAAAAGGCCTCTTAACAGAGGTTAAATTCCAGGCAATTTGTCTCAGTGGATCTTAACATTTTTGGACTCAAGGCACTGCTCAGTAGGCTTGAGGTACCCCCTGGGAAGTGCCAGCTCTTAGTCCCCCCCCCCCACTTTTTTTTTACTACAGAAAAATAATAGAACAATTAATCTGTTGCAAAGATCACAACATGCTTGATCTTTTGACACTGCAGATTCCTGCGGATTTGCTTTTGACACTGCGGATTCCTATTTGCAGTCTTTGGGTTTATCTTGTGATTCATGTTTTCACACCTAGCAGTGGTAACATTGTGTGGCACCGTGGGCAGGATCTCAAGGAACCCCAGGGTCTCGGTGGAGAATCACTGATCTATCTGCTTGATCCTTGCTTGGGAGTAAGGGAAAGAAAGGAGGAGGGGCAGGGTGGCAGTGGAAGGCTCCCTTGAAGTTCCCATGGTTTGCACTAAATCCACTGCATACCTCCTTCCCTCTCTTCATTTCTCTCCTGGTAGTTGCTGGAATTTTCTTTCTTCCTCTCCTGAAACAAGCCCAGTCCCCTTTTCTACTTATTTGCAGCCCTGAAAACATCCTGACTATGTTTATTTTGCTTCTAAACATTGTTTGCTGTGGGTTTGCTGGAATGGCTTGGCATGCATATCAAGATGGTTTATTTCTTAACTCTTCCCCCTCCCCCTTTTAATTCTGTACATCTGTCGTCTCTGTTCTTTAGGAAATGCCTTTACTGCCAGGGCTTCAGCTGCGAGGAGGGTCCTGATACCCATTTCGCTGTAGCCAGTAAGATGTTATGTAAATATTTTGTCCTCCTTGGCTGTTGATAAAATTTAGTAATTGGATAAAAGGGGAACCAATGGGAAGGGCTGTTAATTACCAACGATATAATGTTTCCTTAAGCGTCTTCCATATGTAATGTCAACTCTTAGGTGGCACTTGTGCTAATCCAGTTGCAGTGGACATGGGGCCAGATCACTGATGCACCAAATGGAGGTGGGGGGAGGGGGTGTTTGAGCTGCTTTAACACTGAGCAGTCTAGAGACTGGGAGTCCTCAGCAAGGGTATTAGAGACTGCTTCCCTTGTCATTTCTTTGCCAAGACCTGAATGCTATTGTGATCTTCTCTGGTCACAGTGCAAGGTTCACCTAACATCCCAGACTCTCCCTGGGGAAAGGGAGTTGTGGTTATAGATGGCACATCTTGATGAGTATGGGTGGTAGGAATGGCTTAGTTTTTAGAGATTTTGGTGGGATCTGGGTTTAGTTTGGCTCTTGGTCTGGGAGAGGCCGGAATAGCTACGGCTGCCTACCTAGAGCAAAACAATGCTACCAGTTCCTGAAAGAGGTGCAGCTCCTGTCGGAGAAAGTTGAGGAGCATGAGCAAGGGACATGAAGGAGAAGAGATATTACTGAATGTGCCAAAAGGCAGGAGAGGAGACACAATTTTCCATGAAATTGCATTAAGCTTAGTCAGAGACAGTAGAAACATAACAGATGAAATGGGATTTTTCTTTTGGTATTAGCAACACCAACCTGTAATGGAATCAGATATTAATGTAATAGGACAACATGATTTTTTTCTGTATATAATCCTTGTGCAAATATAACCTTTGAAAAATGTCCTCTGGTTTTTTCTGTGCACTTTGATTCTACTTAGTTCTAATGCTTATGGTAGTAATAAGAAAATGGGTATTCACTTAATGGAAGAAACAATATGACATGAAGAACAACTTCCAAAATGCTCTGAGATGAGAAAATAAAAGAAACAGCTGAGATTAGTTGATGGAGCAACCTCTTTCTCTGGAATTGTGCACATGTTCAGAAATGAAACAAATTCTCTTGCCAACTTAGAGAATGAATCAGTCAGAGCATAACTTGCTGTTATTTTCAAGAAGGTCCTAGGAAGCAGATGGTCTGGAGCAATCTTGGTTACCTAGATTTGGCTCCTTCTTATTTCCAGATACCAAATCACAAATGTAAACTAGAAAGATGTACCACTTTTCTGGTGTGTCTATATTTTTATGTGTATATTAAACCTACCTCTTATAGCACTTTCCAGCCACAGATCTCAAAGCGCTTTATGCAGGTGGTCAGCATCGTTATTCCCATTTTACAGATGGGGAAACTGAGGCATAAAGCTGTTAACGTGATTTGCCCAAGGCTACCCAACAGGTCAGAGGTAGCGCCAGGGCTGTAATTCAGATCTCCTGAATCCTCTGCCTTAGCTGCTGGCAGGTAAGGCCAGAATTTTGAGTTTTCACTAATTCTAGGTGCCTCAATTTCTGGATTCCCTTTGTGAGTGGCCAATGACCTGGTTTTCCAGAGGCACCTTTTCCCTGTTACACACATTGACTTCAGTTAGACTTCTGAGTGCACAGAAACTTTGAAACTTCAAGTTAAGGGGTCTCAAGTTGGGTATGCTTTGACATTTGAAACTAAACGAGTGACTTGTATCCTGACAGGAGGTTTATGGCTGAGCTTGGGAGAAGGGCTGTGGACACCCAGCCTGTGCCTTCAGGCTCATACTTTAATCAGTTGTGAGGTTTGAAGTGGTTGACCCAGGGGCGTAACAAAGAAGCAGGGTGTTTGGAGCAGTGATGTATGGCGGCTGCAGGGGCAGCTGTAATTATTTTGCCCACTTCCTGCTCCACCCTCCCACCCCCCAAGTTGGTGGGCTGCTGTCCCACTCACCCTGCCCTGGTGCTGCTGCTAGGCTGAGCCCTCAAAGTAAAACTTAGCCAGAACCATAATGACTGATTTAGTGATCTCAAGCCTTGCCTGACCCCTTGTTGGGTGAAAAGGAGTCCTCCCTGCTCCTCTCAGGATATCATGAGCTCCTCCAAGTCCAGCAGTAGTTCTGATACTCTCATTTATAAAGACAGCATTTGATATAAACCAAGGGATAATAACTTCTGAAACTTTGAAACCAGTTCTCACCATGTAAAAAAACAGGCATGCCTATTACCTCGTGGGCCCATGCAAGGGGTCGAAATTGGGCTGAATGCTGATAAGGTCCTGTGTCTATGTGACTGATCGGGGTCATCAGTAAAGGACCATACAGCATCCTAGACTTCTCCTCCGTTGTTAGTACAGTACCACATGTGTGAGAATCGCTCATCGCTGCACTAATGTATGAGTGCCACCTGCTGCTTTAACACGTGCTTAACATTGGTCTCAGACAGAAGACTGGGTAGATTTGTACCCCGAGTGTTTGCAGAGCCATACTGAGTCCTGAGCCCTTATGAGCAGGGGCAGAGAAAATAAACAGGAAGCCAGCCTGGCTCTTGCAGATGCAGTAATTATCAGTAATAGATCAAGGAAAGGAAAAAAATCAGGTGGAGAAATGCATGCTAAGATGGTTCAAAGTGCTACAGAGTAAAACTAGGTAATGTCTGCTGCCTGGACTGTTTCTTAGAGCATGCTTTTTACATACATGCCAGCTTCAGGTTACTTACAGCCGCCCATACTTCTGACATTGAGTCCGTCTGTCCTTAGCTCCCCTAAAACCAGGCCTAAGTCATAGATTCACAGATGTAGGGTCAGAAGGGACCTTGCAGATCTTCTAGTCTGACCCCCTGCCCTGGGCAGGAGAGAAAACTGGGCTCAAATGACCCCAGCTAGGTAATCAGCAAACCTCCTCTTAAAGACCCCCAGGGTAGGAGCCAGCACCACTTCCCTTGGAAGTTGGTTCCAGATCCTAGCTGCCCTGACTGTGAAGTAGCGCCTCCTAATATCTAGTCTGAACCTACACTCAAATAACTTATGGCCGTTATTCCTTGTTACGCTGGGTGGTGCTCGGGGGGACAAGGTCTTTCCCATTCCCTGCTGGTCCCCTCTAGTAAGTTTATAGGCTGTTGGTATTACAGTGATGCTAATAGAAGCTTTGTCTATTGGTTCCCATAATGCTTTTCAGCTCCCCCCCCACCTTTTTTTTTAAGCTGAATTATTTGTATCCTTTGATTTGGCAGCCAGAGTGGAGTGATTATAGATGTGAATAGACCTGTGTCTGAGGGGTGCAAGATGCTCTTTACAAAACCACCTGGCCCTCTGACAATGAACTTGGCAAAGCAGGACAAGGTTGGATTTTGTTTACCTGCCAAAAAGAAGTGGCCGTCTACTCCCAAAATGCAGAATAAACCTCTAAGTGTTTTACAACTATAGAGAGAAGTCTACAAGCTGGGGATATTGTCAGCTGTGAGCCTTCAAGTATCTCTTGAATTAGGCCCTTAAATCACACGGTTGTCTTAAAAAGTGGGAATAGTAGTGTTCTTTTCATAGATTTTATAGACATCAGGGCTGGAAGGGACCTCGGAAGATCATCGAGTCCAGCCCCCAGGGGCAGGAAGTCAGCTGGGGTCATAGGATCCCAGCAAGATAAGCATCCAAATTTTTCTTGAAGGCATTCAATGTGGGCGCTTGAACCACCTCCAGTGGCAGTCCATTCCAAACCTTGGGGCCTCGGACAGTAAAGAAGTTCTTCCTTATGTCCAGCCTGAAATGGTCTTGGAGGAGTTTATGACTGTTCAACCTTGTCATCCCTTGGGGCGCTCTGGTGAACAAATGTTCCCCAAGATCCTGATGCACACCCCTGATAAACTTACAGGCAGCCACCAGGTCACCCCTGAGCCTTTGCTTTTCCAGGCTGAAGAGTCCCATAGCTCTTAGCCTCTCATCGTAAGGTCTGTTTTCCTGACCTCTGATCATGTGCGTGGCTCTCCTCTGCACCCTCTCAAGCTTCTCCACATCCTTATTGAATTGTGGAGCCCAGTTCAAATTTCCTTAGTTGCCTTGTTTGTTTGAAAGGATGTTTGGAGCACACTTGAGTCCTATTTTCATACTTACCTGACATCCAGAAAGTAAGTTACTTTAAAATATATGGTCCGTCCTTACCCACCTGCCTGAAGGATTTGAGTTTGAGAGAGAATACCAAATGTAGTTAGACCTATGAAACAATCAAAAGAGAACTGGTAACATTGGGTACAGTTTAAATATGCAGCAAACCTCTGGGACAGCAGAAGTCAATCCTGAATTTAGCACCAGGTTATTTAAATGTCTTGGGTCCTTTCCTTAGGTCTGCAATTGCCGTCCTTCTGCTATCTCATTTTCCACATCCATGAAATAGTGTAGATCCTTGCAAGAGTGTTGAGACCTAATTAATGTAAATGTACATGTGTGAGCGCATACGTGAGTATTTATACTTATGCACAAAATAGAGACTAGTGATAACTACTACTGAAGCATCACAGTGAGAGTCATGTTAACTAAATAAGACAGGTATAGTTTAAGAATACAGTATTGTAAAGCTTTTCTCAGCAAGAATTTGGACCAGCTGTTGTCTTCAGATTGTGAACCTCTTTGTGGGACAGAGGGGAAAACTCTCATATTCCTGGCAGATTGTGGAAGTGGTAGAAACAAACAATAATTCAGTGCACCACGCCAGTCAGCATGTTCCCCAATGCTACAGAAAAGCTGTTTTAGGAATGCTGTAGAGAACACTTAAAAACAAAATGTTTGCAGACTACTTCTCATTCTTTTGAATAGTTTTACTGGGAATCTAACTGTTTCCGCTAAGAGGAAAAGAATGTAAACACAAGAGATTACTCATGAGACGACCTAGCGTACCTTTTCTGTAAACAACGATGCATCTTCCCCTTCCACATTTGTCAGTTAGTGCAAGGTCTGTGACCAGAAAAGTGAATGCCTCCAGCTCCTTAATAGAGTAAGTCTCATGTTTCTAGCTGTGTAGTACCATTAGAAATTGTGCTTCAACACAGAGGCAGAACAGGGCAGCTCCATGCCCCTGGCAGCACTGACTGCCATGCTGGCAGTGACAGTGTTGCAGTGGAGGCTCTTTTTGCACTTGCGCCCAGGGCAGTAAATGGAGCTGCCACTCCAGTTACTCCCCTCAGTTCTGCCAGTGTTTCAAGACCAAGGTATATTCATGTCTAGAAAAGCCACTGCTTGGTCCTGCCTATTTTCTGAATCCTCAGGATTTTTGTTGGGATGGAGGAGAATTCCACATTAATGAGATGATAGAAGAAAGATTTTTTTCCAGACCAGCTTGACTTTTTTCTTTTTCAATGGCAGCTCTTAGCAGTTGATTAGGGTCTGGAATACCTGCAGAAATCCCAGGGAGGTGACTATTTTGGGTAGGTGATGTTGTTGAGTTAAGAAATGTATTGGGCGAGTAGGCAATGAAGGCTTTCCAGCTTCCCCCAGAAATACCCTCCATGTGTTTGTGCACATATGTGTGCACATATAAATTTAAATATGTGTATATTTTAGTCCCCCTTTCAAAGATGCTCAGCATGCTCAACTCCCATTAGAAATTAGCCCCTTTTAAGATCAGGTCAATAAAGTGTAGGGGCGGGGAGGATGGGAGTTGTGTCAGATATAGCTTGTTATGTTTTGCTTTATTTTATTCTGATTGGCTCAAACATACAATTCAGTGTCAGACTCAGCATATTTTCAAACACTGTGGATAGCTGTGCCATCTGATATTTGCCAGTTTGAGGATGAGCCAGTCTGTGGCTGTAATTTAAGCAGTATTTGAAGCCTAGGTAACGCATAGTGGATTAGCTAAGGGCATGCTTTGTGGTATTAATGGTGATAGTGATCCTGCAGAAGTGATGGCTCATCTCAGAAGATAAGTGAAACAAGAGAAAGGGCCTTTGGGCTTTTCAGTCCTTGGGAGATAATGGGTGTATCTACATGTTGCCCTATGGCAGTGTAGCGATCGCATGTGTCTATATGTGATTACCAGCTACATCGCCGTAGCAGTGCACACCCCAGGTACAGTGCACCACTACGGCAATGTAGCAGCAAAATTTAACCATGTGCACGGTGCAGTAACCACCTGTACTCCACTATACTTCAATACTTCCAAAAGTAAGTATGGCACCGTAGCAATGGCGCCATATGGCGATATGTAGACGTGACCAATGTTACCCAGACTGGCTATGTTTGCTTGGCATAAACCTATTACAGCTTGTGGAAAGATGAGTTTCCTGGTAAGACATCATGGACCACTTTTTATTCACAGGCAACTACAGTGTCACTTCCCCATGCTGTCTTGCAAGGAGTTGCATCCTGAGCCTTGAGGGGAAATTGCTTTTATATAAGGTGAATTCCACAGTTGCTTCATACCCTGGATGAGGCCAGATGGCATGAGTCCTTCCTTTCTTTCCTTTTCCTTTTTGCATGTGGCCACCCACTGCTGAAACAAGAACGAATACTGGCACTGGAGTGATGGGGCATATATAAATACAGGACTGAACAGCTGCCCTTTTCTCCTGTTCCTGCCAAGGCTCGATTCAGATGTCTCTGTTTTCTCAGCCACACCTGAGTGTGTCCCAGCATAAGGAGAACTAGAAAAATGTGGTGCTCTAGGTGCTTAGAAAGTCATGATGAGTAACCGCTGGTGGGAAAATTCATTCTTTGTTGTTTAGTGGAGAAGGGACTCCCACACCTGTTTGCAAACATTTAAGCAGGCTTTTGTGACTGGTTGTCAAGGTGGGCTCTTAGAAGTGGCGGGAGCCTGGGGGAGAGGGAAGAAGGAAGGTATTGTGGGGAAGGACTGTGACTCGGACAGGCTGGCTGGGGTTGTGAAGGGAACATAAGGGAGCTTTGCTGACTGAACCTTTTAAACTTCTGTGGAGATCCTGGCCTCTGCACCCTGTTCCTGTCCTCCACCATGGATTGCTTGTGGGGGTCTAGGTTAGTCCCAGACCTCATGTGTCACATCTGTCTGTACTTCAAGGGGTATACTTGCCTACCATGTGTAGCACATGTTGCAAGGGTTGGGAAAGATCTTTGGGAAGGAAGCTGCTAGAGAAAAGTAAAATGGTGGTGATTGTGATTTTTTTTCCATTTTTTTCAACATGGCATTTGCTTTTCAGTGTGACCAGATTACTTTTTTCTCTTAGCCTATGATGGGCAGGAATTGAGATCTAGGCCGGTAGGTAGGTGTAACTTTGGCCCACAAGCCAGAGTGGATGAAGGCTGAGTAATTCAGACTCATTTCCCTACTTGCTCTCTTATTATGACTGAATTGGAAAGGCTTTAATTAGGTTGGTCACTCCTGTTTGTAATTATCCTGTCTTGTCCTGTCCTGTTCATTGGGATAAAAGACTCATTAAAGCACTTGGAGCAACGAAAAATCTAATGGCTGGTAGATAAAACTACGTAGGGAAAGGCATGCGGTACATTTGTTTCTCAGGCCAAAGAATTCAAGAAGTTCACTGGATTTGAAATTGCACTGGAAGTCAAACAGCTATCGGTGACTTCACTATTCATATTCACTGTTTAAACCTGCATATGTAGGAATTATGTCTCAGTCACTGAGATGCAACCCTTTGTGGGGTGCAAAGCAACTGCGAGTTAGTAGAGCTCAAAGTTTTGTAGCAATTTACAACAGGCAGCAAAAAACTGCCAGGGGCTTGATGCAAAATGTGCCACCCTAACTAGAATTTAGGCAGGGCATCAGAATTAACGTGCTTTACATAACAAACCTAATAATGACAGAGCATTGGGCAATCCACCCTACAGAACAGTGTCTGCATCAACATGGTGCTATCCAACACCATCACACTTGGTGAGCTACATGCTTTCAAGGTAAGGGATCTCTACCCAATGAATTGCATATCAGCATCAAAATCATGTGTCAACAACGTGGTAGTAGTGTGATTCCCAAAAACCCGAGTGTCCTGGGAGCCCAAGTCCCTTGGTCATCAATGGGACTCATGCTCCTTATTCACATAGGTGCTTCTGAAAGCCACCCCCCCCCTTGGAGATGGCATGCATTGCTTTTTACTTCTAAACCCACTCTTAAAATCCATTGATTTAAAAACACAGTGGGGTGGGAGGGAGGGGGAGGTCATATTATCCAGTTCCTTACTGATGACTGCAGTTGTGCGAGTTTGCACAGACCGGAGAAATCCTCATGTCCTCCAGCAGTGACTGTGGTACAGGCTTCAGGTGCCTAGCTCCCAGCAGATCAATACAGAGCATGTTGCTGTATGCTTATTCGGGTGGATGAACCATGACAAGACAGAGAGGATGAATTGGCTTGTTTTATTTCCTTCCATTCTTTAGCTAAAAGTTTCCATTGGCTATTCTCTAGCTGCAGAGCTTAAATGGACGCTGGTAGAGTACCTTCTAAAAAGTGTATTTATCCTCTAACTATCTGCACCTTCCTCCGCAGGGGGCTTGAAAAATTTGTTTCCATAGCACCTGCACCCCTCTCTTCCTGAAACGTGCTTACATCTTCAGGTCTTTTTGCGCTTTGGTTCGCATCTGCAAAAGCTCCTTTCAAGCAAATTGGGTTGTGACTCTCAGAGGTAAAAGGACTTTGATCTAAAGATCATCAAAGAAAGACCGCATGACTCTTTCTCTCAAGACTTTGGAACTGCCCTTTGGTTGCAAGACAGCGGTATTACTGTAGTGTTTGTTTGAAAGAAAAAATACAAAATGAGAGTAAGGAGTTGCATGGGTCTTTCATAGTTTCATAGTAGGTAGGGTTGGAAGGGACCTAAGCAGGTCATCTAGTCCGAACCCCTGCTATGGGCAGGAAAGGATGCTGTGATCAAATGACCCCAGCTAGGTGACTGTCTAGCCTCTTTTTGAAGACCCCCAGGGTAGGAGCCAGCACGACTTCCCTTGGAAGTTGGTTCCAGATCCTAGCCGCCCTGACTGTGAAGTAGCGCCTCCTGATGTCTAGTCTGAATCTAGTCTCAGTCAATTTATGGCCATTGTTCCTTGTTACCCCCGGTAGTGCTCGGGGGAACAGGGACTCTCCCATTGCCTGCTGGTCCCCCTTGGCTAGTGTGTAGGCGGGCACCAGATTCCCTCTCAGCCTTCTTTTGTGGCAATACAGCTTTCAAAGCAATACAGTGAAAATGCAAAACAGGTCAAATGCTGACCTTACACCTGATAGTCTTTTGAACATATTCCATCTTGGGGGGTGCGTGCACATGGCACTCTGGGGAGAGAGCTCTGCCGAGTATTTGTTCTGCTTCCGCCTTGTGGCCCTTTGCACTGATTTTCCCACATGTGTTTACACCAGCACACCTTCTCATTCTTATCCTTGTTGGGAGTGTGAACACAGACAGGGAAGTGCTTATTGCCCAAAACGTGCTACTGCCATGTCTCCTAAGATATGCCAACAGCCATAGCTAGGCTAGTGCTGGCGCCAGTGGATGGAACTGAATTAGTGATGGCACTGGTGGTATAGGTTTGAGGGAAAAGCATAGTGCAGTGTAGACACAGCCAGAAGGAAGCATGTCTCAGGGGTTAGGACATTACTTTATGACTTGGGAGGCCTGTACTCAAGTCTCTGGTCCACCATAATCACTCTGTGAGAGAGAAGGCAAGACACTTAGGGTGTTTTTACATGTGCTCTGGAGGTCAGGGAAGGCACTTTGATTAGTGCCTAATTAAAGCACTTGGAGCGTCTCTTATATCAACATCACTGTGCTTCAAAATGGCAGCGGGGGCACTTTATCTGAAGCTTGTCAAACAAGCTTTTGTTAAAGCGCCCCCACCGCCATTCTGAAATGCGCGGATGCTAATACACAAGGCGTGGGTGCTGGCTGGAGTGAGGTAATTGCCATGCTTCAGTAGACTTGATTAATTGAGTCTGCTCCGACACGCTGTGATTACAGTGCCCTGGAGCAGCCTCTGTACTTGTGTACGCTGTACAGCACCCTTAACCTCTCTGCAACTCAGTTCCTCATCTATACCTCTTTGCAACTCTTAGGTGCCCAAGCCACAAAGAGCAATATAAATTGACTCCACTCAGTGGCTGCAAAACTGCTTAGGTGCATAAGTTTATTAGGTACCTCCTTTTGGGCCTGAAAAATCCCTGGGTGCCTAGATTTTTGGCTACTGAGTATGGTCAAAACTGACACACATCAGTTTCTAGGTTCCTAACAACTGTTTAAAATCTTTTGTGATGCTAATTGATGTTGGAAGCACTTAAACTCCACCTCACTTCCCCCATTGATTTAGTAGGGTCAGAAAGGTCTTGTAGTTGTGATGTTCCATGAAATGTGTGTGATGGGGTGGGGGGAGGGTTTGGTGATACTCTTTATTAGATCATCAGTATAGTTGGGAGAGATGCTAGACAAGCTTTGTGCCCCCAAAATATCACCAAGACCCTCCCCCCCCAGCCCTTGCTTCTCCAACTGTTTTAAGCAGGGACAGAGCCTGTGTAGCGACTGACGTTGAGAATGCATGTGAAGCTCAATACAAAATGCAGGGTAGGTACATGTGGGCACAGGTACCAGCACATGTATATAGTGCATTAACAAAAATGTATCAAATGGAGTGTGAATGATAGATATGTATACAGTTGCAAATCAACATGTTTTAATACTTACCAACTAATAAAGGTCATTCTTTCCTAGCAAAGTAACTGAAAAGTGCAAATCCAAAACAAGGTTAAGAGCAATAATTTTAAAGTTTCCTGTTTGCTCTGACATCCTTCATTTTGATGTAAATCCATCTGCTTTGTAGTGCCAGTCAGGTTCATGAAACACCTCTGAGTGCCCTGCAGGAGTGTCACAGAGAGTACTGGAGTGAGAAGGTGTCAGACTGGGTGTGGAAAGGCACCTGGACAGCAGGGACTCTGCGCTGTACCTCTGGAAAGGCAGCAGAACTTTGTGGGAGTGGGGACTCCTGTTGGTTGGGACCCTGTTATCTGCCCTTTCCTGTTGCCTTCTGCCTGTCTTGGTTCTGACTATTTATTAGGAGACCTCTTACCTGTGCCCAGAGTAATAAAGGCATGTCTCTGTCATCCGACCTTTCCTCCTGTAACACAACAGTACCAGGATTAACTCTTTCCTTCCCATTTGGACATCCCACAAGACGCTGTTCAGGAAACACTGGGCGATTGTACCTGAAAGCTTGCAAAGAACAATTTTTCCAGCTCTTTAGTTGGTCTAATAAGATATCACATTTACCTAAAGAACCTTGTCTGCTTATTGACCCTCTGGCATTCCATGAAGCGGTCTTACTGCTCCCCTACATCCCATACAGCCAGTGTTGCATGAAAATTACTACTCCCCTTAGCAGTAGCCATGTCAGTCAATGGGTGCAGCTTTACTGATTAAAACATAGACTCCTGGGTTCCTTTTTCAGGTGTACCATGTGACATTTAGCAGGTCGTTTAGCTTCTCTGTGCCCCAGGTTTCCCATCTGGAAAATGAGGATAGAGTACCCTTTGGAGGGGATAAGCACTTCATATTTCTAAAATGAGCATTCTGAGATGGAAAATGCCAGGCTGTAGTGTTAAGTTTGCATTTGTGATGTCTGTCATGCCCAAATTCAGAATGCTCTTTTGCTTGTTAACTTGTGGCTTCACTTGATGATTTAGTATAATGTCGCCATTGCTCATATAACCCTCAACAGAGCACTTGCTTGATTTAAGATCCTGTTATTTGGAGATAATAGATTAGACATGATGGAAATGAAGGGAGGAATAAAGCATGGTAGGTTACTGAGCATGACTCACCACATGTCTGGACTGCCTTCTCCTGTCCTTTCATTGCCTGTTTGTCAGGAGGGCATAAGTGCTGTGCAGCAGCTGCAGATGTCTTTCTTCAGGGCCTCTGCTCCCATGCTGTGAGGCAGTGGACTGGCAGGTTTCTTATACCTTTCAGCTTTGTATCTTCAAAGCGTATCCCTCCTTTTGGAAGCTAGAAAATAGCTCAGTCTGGAATGAAAAATATTTCTTTTGATAAAAAGTGTTTTCATCAGGAAACTTTTGAATATATTTTCTTACCCCATTTTCCAACTAGCTGCAGCCTCCGCACTGTGCACTGCAGTGGAGCAGCACTTCAGCCAGAATCTTTTTGTGGTAACAGACCAAACCTTCACTTCAGTGGAGGCCTCTGGGAGTGCATTCTTGCCTCACCAGGACCTCTTGCAAAGCCAGTGTAGACCAGACTGTCTGTCCTGGTAGTTTCAAAGTAACAGAACAGGTGGTAAACAAAAATTAAGGGAAGGGCTTAGGGAGAAGGACCCTTCCAGACCTTTTACATCTATTATTTTTTTTAAACGGGGCATTAAAATCTTGGGTCATGTTGAGCTTTGTAGAGCAAATTTTCTTTTTTTACAGGGGTTGGATGGTGTTGAACGGCTGTGTAACTTGCCATGCCTACCTGGAGCTCCCTGCCTAGGCTTTTCTAGTCACCCTGAGCCAATGGCAGTCCTGTGGGCTGACGGTTTGCCCCCGGCACCAGTTACCTAAACCTCTGAAGGCTCTTACCTGCCATGTCTTTGGAAGTTTTAATTTTGGGTGTTGCTGTTACTTCCCAGCTCAATGGTGTCTTGCTAAGGTTGCTTGTTAGTGGGAGGATCTTGGGGCTTCATCTCCCCTACACCCTACCTAGCACCAACCCATTGTTACTTTGATGTTGCACAGATCTAGTGTCATTACCAGTTGTCGTTTTCATTCTGTTATGTAGGTCTATCGTCGTCCTCTTGGCACTCTCCACAGCAGGGCTTCCTGTTCTCCTACTCAGATAAGTGTACTGACTCTGCTGAGTCAGTTCATGAGGGCAGCTCTCCACACGGGGGTTGCCACCAACTGTCTCCCTCCAGCTCTCTGCTCAGTCCGCAGCTTGCCCTCAGCTGCCAGGGACTTCCTTCTGGTCCCCCTGTTGGACTGGAGCATGGGTCTTTTATCACTGCCTCGCTGCCCTGGCTAGCAAATTGGCATTGGCATACACTTGCAAAACATGTCCATGCTGGTGCTGGCTTTTTTTCTTCATCCTGTCTCCAGGCTCCTGCTGGCTGTGGTGTGAGATGCCGCTGTATTATTGGTAAGTTTTGCAGCACGGTGGACCCGCCACTGTTGTCCTGCTCATGGGTGTTAGGGGACTGGGCTGCTGCCGGTAGGGCTTGCGGTGCAGACATTCTGCCCTTCCTGCCCCTTTCCCATGGGTCTGCACACTGTGGGATAGACAGCGTCGTTGGCAGTGCAGCGATTCTGCTGCCACTGCCATGCTTTTGTGGCTCAGCATACGGTGACAGCAAGCTCAGTGGCATGGGGGTTTCGCCATTGCTGCCAGATCCCTGCAACTCAACAGTTCCCTTGCCCCATCACAGGCTGTAAATGAGAATAAAGCCTCTTTGCAAGGTTGAAATCATGCTGAGAATTAATACTGCATTTACTCTAATATAAGATGACCCTGAATATAAGATGACCCCTCATTATTAGATTCTATATATGGAAAATTTATTAATTTGTTATAATTTTCCAGGTATAGGATCTAATTATTGAAGGTTTGCCTTGAATTTACCCCCTTCCCACTGCTACAGCAGGGAAAATAAATCTGGGGGGTCAGGTAGCCTCCTTGTCCTCTGTCCCCCCTCCCCACTTCTTCCCCCTGCATCCCTGCCCTCCCCCTACTGTCAGATCCTGTTCTCCCTTGCATTTTTTTAAATATATATTTTGGAAAATTTTCCATATTCCAGGTCAAATAATCAAATCAGTTCCTAAACCTTATGATTGAGCAAAACTTAATCATTCAAACACCATGTGTGGCACTACAACTGGCAAGTATCCTCCACCTCAGACTTTTCAGCCTGGGGCTTCAGATACTCCCAACTCCAGGCAGGCATCCTGTGTGCAGGCCCAAGCTCAGAGGCTTGGTCATTGGGTGCCCCCAGGTCTCGTTTGCTCTTAGCCAACAGCCGCAGGAGCAAACTAGGGAAGAGTCATGCCATGGGAGCGAGCCAGGGAGGAGTCCTACATTTCCTTGAAGTAGTTTTCACCCCCTCATATATTCATCAGTGACCTGGATGAGGGGGTGAAAAGCCCATTGGCCAAGTTCGCAGATGACACCAAGATACGGGGCTATGTGGACTCCCACAGATAGGCTGCTTTACTGAACATTGGTGCGGCCACAGCTGAAGTATTGCGTCCAGTTCTGGGTGCCGCACTTCAGCAAAGACATGCTAAAGCTCAAGAGGGTCTAGAGGAGGGCCACCATCATGATCAGGGACTTGCATGTCAAGCCATACGAGGAGAGGCTGAGGGATCTTGGATTCTTCAGCTTAAAAAAAAGAAGGCTGAGAGGGGACCTGATTGCAGCTTACTGCTATATCAGAGGCATACATCAGAGATCAGTAAACAACTGTTCACCAGGGTGCCCTGGGGGAAAACTAGAAACAATGGTTACAAACTCCTGGAAGATAGTTTGAGGCTGAACATTAGGAAAAATTTCTTTACAACTAGGGTGTCCAGACTGTGGAACAAGCTCCCCCTCAGAGGTGGTGCAATCACCCCTAGAGGTCTTCAAGAGAAGACTGGACAGTCACCTGTCTGGGGTTGTCTGACCCCATATGTCTTTCGTGCTCATGCAGGGGGCTGGACCCGATAATCCTTCGGGGTCCCTTCCAGCCCTATGGAGGCGTGTAGCTGAGATCCTTCCAGGGGCGATGCGTAGGGGGTGTATGTGCACCTCATGAGAGTGCTGGTGCACCCCCTGTCAAGCTGTGCTCACTGTTTAGCTGGCGGGCAGGGGGGCAGGCAGGAGCACCAGTGCCCCCCCCGTGAGTGCTGGCTGGGGAGCGGGACCACCAGCAAAAGCTGCCTACCTCTCTGGTCCCTAGTCAGAGGGATCGGCCGCCGGGGGAGGCCCCGCGTGGGTCACTGACTGGTGTTGGGAGGGGCACCAGTCACCCATGGATTCTCCCACTGGAAGCTGGCCAGTGGGAAGCTAATTACAAGACTCATACGGCATCTTGTCTGCAGTGCATTTGGATAGGGGTGCGCCATCCACTACACAGTGCAGTTTAAATCCATCGTGGTTCCTGTGACAGACCAGTGTAATGACTACATTTGATCTTAGCACACAAGAGGCCAAGAAGCATCAATTAATTTAATTTATCAATTTAATTCATGCAGAATGACAGCTTTCATTGGGCTCAGCCGCAGCAGGGTCAACAGCATTTCGAGCCATGGTGACCCCATAGCTCAGCACTACTCAGTATGTGTGTGTATTCCACATATCCCCCCTTCAAAGGATCCATGTACTAATTAGCCCTTCACATATGACTGGAACTGGGTGTTTTTGTCCCGAGTCCTGGGACCCTCCAAAAATGTATATACAGTAATGTGCAGGGCAACCTGATCTGGTTCCACCTCTGGGCTAGGGACAGATATTCAAAAAGTCTGAGCCTGAACTGATTCAATCTTTGCAGGTTAGTCTAACCTGCCTAGGTTGAACTGGTTTGCAACTGCACAGATATCTGCTTTGGACTGAAGACATGCAGGCACATGCCTGCAGTGGCTCAGGCTAGAAGCTGGGGGGGTGGTGCTAGAGCAGCCCTCCCTATCTTTCTACAGGGCAGAGCAGAGGGGGATGTGGCCAGGCCTGGGCAGGACCCTTTGATTAGGGGGGGTTTAAATCCCACCCCCCCATCACAGGCTTCTCCCTGTTGGTTGCTCAAGGGGTGGGAGTGTTGCCAGATACCAGCCCCATGCTAGCAGTCTGACGCAAAGCGAGTGCATGCACTGCATGCATCTGTTGATGATACTAAGCTTTTCAATCTCTCTCGCCCTGCTTCTTCATACTGTTTGCAAACTTGACAGGTGAGGGAGTCAGTAGGGAGCTGATAACACAGCATTTATCAGCCCATGAAGAAAAAAGCCTCTCATTAGTTCAAGCTCTCATTAAACAACTTTTTCCAAGGAAGGAATGGAGGGCCATTACCAACTGACCTGCTGATTAGCTCCAAAAAGCCTTAAGCAGATACTGTCCTGTCTGCCTTTGTCCTAGTTGCCGTACATAGACACCTCTTGGCATTAGCTAGCACACGCACATGCCTAGGGTCCATGGGGCTGGGGTCTGTGCTGTGGGAGATGGGAGGAAGGGGGGAATCCCTGCTTGAGCAGTGAGTGGCAAGGGGGGTGAGCCGGGGCAAGCCAGGCAAACCCTGCTGTGCCTGAGCTCTGGCTAGGGAGCAGAGGGGTGGGGCCGGCCCTGTCCTCTGGAGCAGACAGCTCAGCCAACTGCTGCAAAGCATCTGGGATGCTGGGGGACACTGATTTAACTCAAACCAGGAAGGGTCTGGGACAGACATTGCATAACCCAGTTTGACCCACATCACCTAAGTCTGATATTGGATTCAAACAGTTTATCTTAAACCAGTTTCAGCCATTTTAAAACTGGTTTACATGCACTGAACTTATGTTTTGTTACAGGTTTAAACCAGTTTCTGATCACTTGAACCAGTTTGCATGTAATGTTTGTCCCTAGTCCTGGAGACGGGGCCACACTGACCATATGCTATAGGCTGAGAGAGGGGCGACAAGAGTGATTTTCCCAGTGCCATGCTGTTTCTCCTTCCGGTTTAATGGTCTTTCTTCTGCTTCTTACACCTACCTTTCAGGAAGAGTTGTATATGGGAAGGGAATACTGGGAGGTGTATTTCTTGTTCAAGCAAAGACCATGCCAGGTAGAGGTACAGCTACAGCAATAAGAAAGATTCTTGGTTATCACAAGAATCCTTTCACTAGTAGGATTCCTTTCTGACCCAGGAACAGTCCTAACCTCAAGGCATTGGTTTTACTCAGCATATTTTTTAAATCCAGTATTAATTGGGGTAGAGAACAGACATTTTTCTCTTGTTTTTTCGTCAGCAGATTCATCCCAGCTGCCAAAGCCAACAGGAAACCAATTTCATGTTTTATCTGTTTTTATTTTTCTTTGCTGCTTGCTTGTCTGTGCAACTCAAATTATTTTGTTCTTCCAAACCATCCTAAAGATTTTAATCATCTGCAGTGCTGCAGTTCAGTACTATGTTAGAGAACTATTTGGGTTGATTTCCTCTCGTCCTTTACATGGGAGGAAAATCAAAGACCCACTTAATCAGCCTGCTGCGTGGAAGAGTATGTGGGGGACCATAAGTATGGGTGGGTTTTGAGTCATTGCTGTCAACAGTGGTTTCAGAGGAACTCCTTAAGAACGGCATCTTGTTCACAGTGAGCTATGCCCCCTTTCCTAATCTAATTTGGCAATTCCGGTATGTATGCCACGCATGGGTGCATGTTAGGGAGATAAAATAAAGAGAATGAGAGGGAATGAAGCTGTAAATATGACTGAATCTGATCTCACATTGGTGCCAAATGGGTGGAAATTTGTTGAAGCTAAGAAGGTCACACTACTTCAAAATGGGAGGAGGGAGAGGGGGAAAGTCAGGCCTCATGCCTTTTTACAGAAGTGCAGAAGTGACAGTTCCTAAAACCAGGTAAGGCTGATCATGATCACGCTACCCTTGCAGCAACATTAAAAAGCCCAAACCCATTACACCGCACAGCTGAGAACAGCAAATAGAAAATCCTCCATGTGTGCAACCTGAACATTTGCATTTCTTTTGTTGTTTAACTGCACACCTTTACCACTGGATTAGCATAATTGTATTGCGTGGGAACGCAGGGTAAGGAGATCTTGCTCTGTGCCAACTGCAATCACCAGTTATTCAAAAGCTTTCATTGTCCCTCTGTTTTGTATCTCCTGTTTGTGCAGGTGTTTGAAAGGCTAATCCAATGTGCAGTAATTAGCACTGTTAAGTTAGTTGTGGATTCTTTACTCAGCTGCTTACTTATCTGGGAGACTGGGTGAGTTTAATTTAAATATTCTCTCACACGTGCGGGAAGTTTTATTATAGACTTATACATAGCTTTAAATAGATAATAGCAGTTCTTGGTTTGCCACCTAAATGGATTAATGGATGGCTTTGTATGTTGCGCCAATAAAAGGAGCCCTGATTTAGCTGCTCTGTGCTTTCTGTGAGATACCATTGCTTTCATCCAGGATTTCTGGGGGGAGGAGAGAGCTGATCTAGCTGTGACCGGTGGAAGTGCTCTGCCAGCTGTGCTGTGCTGCATTCTGCCACCCACAGGTTGTCAGCTGAAATCTGCCTCTGAACAGGATGTCCGAGATGCTGCTTCGGCAGCTCAGGCCAGTCAGAGAAGGAACTTCCAGTGTGATATGGATTTCTGCTGTAGCAAGTGTGTGTTGCTGTTAAATGCCCCATATATTTGTGTCAGGAGCCCTGACTCAGCACTCTCAGCCTGAGATGACTGCTGACTTAAAGGGAAAACTGTCTTGTTAGCATCCACTGCTTCTTGCAGCTCATCCCTTCCCTCTCCTTTGACTGGCATTGCTAGAAATGTCTTACCCTTCAAGAGACAATTCTAAGTTTGACTATCCAACAGCCCAGCAATGTCGTCTTCTCTTCCTCCATCCTGGTGGCTCTTGTTCCTAGGAAATATTGTTGCAGAGAATTAGATTTGTGAGGGGATGGGCATTCCTTACCCTACCTGCTGTCTTTCCATTGGTTAGATTAGAAAATTACATTGCAACCAATAGCCCTGGTAAGACAACGTGACCACAGGGATGTGATCCCTTTTATATGTTGCGATATGGGCTCTGTAGAGTGTATATAGAAACCAGGTAATGATAGGACACGTTGAGGACAGCATACTACATGCTCTGAGATGGCATCCTGTCATACTTATACCAAGAAGACTCTGCTGATTTAAAAAAAAACCAAAACAAAACATCATGGTTGAAATCCTGGTCCATTACAGCCAGTAGCAAATCTCTCCTTGACATCAATAGGGGCAGGATTTCACTCTGTATATTTGAATACAAAATGGTCACTTGATGTATTTTAGTGTTGATAGTCTGGTCTATGCTGTCTAGTGCTCTAGGAGTGTGTGTATGGGGTGTATACTGAGAATATACAAAAATCTGCAAGGATACTAAAATGGAGTGGGTTTGAATTGGCTTCTCCCTTTTTGTGCTGTTTCATTTACATTTCGCTCAGTCTGGGCTTTGAAGATAGACCAGTCATCATGTGTCTCTGTTCTTTGGTGCAGTCATGACTGTGCCATGCCAGGGTTTCAGGTATTGCAGGAGTATATGAAATAAACCTGATTCAGCCGGATTTCTCAAAGCTGCTGAGTATTCAGTAATCTGGGGGAAGTCAGTGGTACTCAGCACATACAGAAATCAGGCCACTTTTCATCAAACTCTTTAGACTTAAGCCTTTGATTAATTCCTGTAACCAAAAGGAGGATTGAGAGGAGGACCACTGCCTTTAATGTTTCTCTAAGGGGGTCTTTTAAAGTTAGATTTACTTTTTCTTCTTTCCAATTGTTCATCTTTTATATTTGAAAATCAGGTGACTCATGTAATGAGCTTTAATGAGCTTCAGCTGGTTTAGAAGATGCTTAAAGCTCTGCATGGATTGAAATACTGAGTACTTTTCAGTAGGATTTCATCAGGGCCATAAGAGACAGCTCTGGGTAGCTGCCCTCCTGTGTGTTTTTTACCTGAGTAAAAGGTCATGGATTGCTATGCACCATTGGGAGAGCGCATTCCCTATTTCTTTCTTGGGTCCTGGATCAATCTGGATGTGGCTGCCAGGGATGCGTGTGTTTTCCCTTGTTTGTCTTCTCTCTCTTTCCCCAGGACCATCGGGCTTTAAATGGTTTGGGGCACCTCCCTTTGAAGACCTCCAGCATATTTGACATATAGCACTGAACCACGGGTCACTACCCACCCAGACTGGCTAAAACTGTTGCCAGGCTTCCTATGGCTACCTGGCCCCATTAGTCTGTTAGCTATGTATATTTGTGCTCTCAGTTTGCAAGGTGATTCTTAGTGTCTTGTAGGCATTGGCGGTTTTGGCCCATCAGTGCTCTGGCCTGAATGTGGCTCAAGAAAAATCTTAAGCCTTGGCAGAAGCAGCTTATAATGGGCAAAAGGATCTGGGAGCTCTTCATTTGCATTTGAGTTTCCTGAAAAGTTGGTATTTACCTGGTTTGATTTTACATATAAACCATGCTTAGACCATTAAACTGAGATGGGTTCAGAGGGGATTCTTCCTGCCAAGGCTGGCAGTTCAGATGCTGTTACTTGCCTTTTTACTGCCAGATAGGGCAGTGCTATGAAAGAAAGTGTAAATACTTTAGAAAGCTTATTAGAGCACATTTCTAAGCTTAAATGTACTTAACACTGTGGCTTCTGTTTATGACCTGTGATTAGAACAATAAAGGTCATGGGAGAGTGATTTTAGCTACAAGTGCTGTTATGAGCAGTGGCAGAGTGAAGTATGGAGAAAACAAGTTAATGGACACCAAACCCTTTACTCAGTTATTTGTACATACAATCCACTCTCTAGCAGCTCAAAGGGCTTCAGGCTGCAGCAGCAACGTGGCACCGAGGAGCACCCAATGATTTCATCTCTGCCTGCCAGGTGTTGCACACTAGGACAGGATGACAATTTCCCATGTGAACAGGTTTTTGACATAAAAGTGGGGTTTTGCCAAGTAGGTTTTGTTCCCCCATAAAAAGTGTTGATATTACCCATAAAAGTTTGATTTTTGTATTAGAATTTTTTGGCCTAAAATGGGGCTGATTCAGGTCAGAAACATCACAGCAGGGCAATGTGGTTCAGTTGCTTCATGTTCCTGTTCTCTTGCAAGAACTCAGCTCTCCTGTGAGGCATTGTTTCCCATGATGCGCTGCGGGCAGGGACACCCATATACTCCTTTCCCCCTTTTCCCAGATGTTGTCCAGCCAGAGTCGGACCTCTAGAGGGGAATAGAGCATGAAGCACCAAAGTGGTAACTCCCAAATGGCTTTCATTTAAAATCACTGGGCGTGTCTACACGAGATGCTAATGGTGCAGTAGACTAATTCTGTTGCTCATTAGCGTGGCACAAAGAAACCATTCTAATGCACAGTAGAATTAGTCTACTGCGCAGTAGTGTCATTTAAAAAGCATGCACCTGTCCTAATGCACAGTAATGCCGCTTATGGCAAATTAAGTTTAGTACTACACTTAATTCTCTGTAATGACGGCACATTAATGTAGACATGCCCACTGTCACTGTAATTCAGGGACAGCCAAGTTCAAGTGACTAAACAAAAACCCCAAGGAATCTGGGTTCATCCAGGGGCCTCACAACTTAACAGGGTATTCTGGCTATTTTAGTTAATCTTGGTCTCAAAATGACTGTCATAATACTTCAAGATGGACAGGACTGCGTGTTGGGATGGAAATCCCAAATGCTTTGTCCAGTGAGAGTTTTGGCCGTTGATAAGGTTGGGATTTCATGCCAGATTTTTATTTCCATCTCTGCCATTGGTTCATTGTGTGACCTTGAGAGAATCAGTCAGTCCCTCTGTGCCTCCCTTAAAAGAAAATTTCTAGATAATATCTATTGTCAGAGGCTTCAGTAATGTTTGCACAGTGCCCTCATTCTCATATGGAAATATGCTTGAGAATCTCCTAATACAGTGTTAAACGCATGATCTGTGTGTGTTTGGCATACACAGAACATGGCTCTGTACAAACAGGCATCACTATGAGCAGTAATTGTGTCAGCTCTTTAAGCAATAAGTCATGAGGATGCAAAACATGAATTGTTTTGAATTAGTTCATGCTTCATTCACTGTTAGGCTGGAGGCACACAACATTTAATATGATCAGATGTTGGGGGATTATGCAAGCATCTTCTTTTTGGATGCATGAGATGTTTCTCTTAAAGATCCTTCTGTCAAACCACACAGCCTTCAAGGATTATAATCAAAATGAGGTTGAATGGATGTGCCTCAAGTCCAATTTAGCTTTATAGATCTGATAGTCCTCTTGTGCCAGTAGAGTGGCTCCAGTGAATTCAAAGGACTCAGACTGGAGTAAAAGAGTAAAGATAACTATGTCTTATATCACCACAATTCAGTAACCATTTTTGGAAAGTCCAGCGTGAGATGGTTGTGCTTATTATCAGAAGGGAGGGGACAGTGCAGTAGTGGGATGGAGTATTTCTTCCTTCCATGGTAATTCCTTTGGCACTTCAGTTAGGGCTGCAGATTAATGCTGTTATGACCTGGAGGATAACTGTGCTGCAGCCTGGCTGTTGTCTTACTGCATTGTGACAATATTATAAAAAGGCAGCATGGTGTTTTGATGTGGCGATATAACAGATGCTCTGTCAGCCCCATTTATTTTACTTATTTTAATTTTAAAGAAAGCATTTGTTCATCAGATATTCTGGAGGTATTATGTACTGGATGCACATACATCAACCCTTATAATTTTTTTTAAAGACAATATCTGATTAATTGAACCTTCAGAGCCCAATTTGATCCCTCCAGTTGAAAATTCTGTCCCGACTCATCCCTTTTACCACTAGAAAAAGTCTGGGGCAACAACTGAACATTGCTGTTTGACCTGAAGGTCAGCAGATCCAGGATTTTAGTGAGCTAATACCAGAAACTGACTGTGCTATCAGGAGATGCCTCTCTGACAATACCTTGCCTCTAGACCTCAGACAGCTAAGCCACGGGAACTTTCTGCTCAACATCTAGTTCATTCAGAGAAATGAGCTCTCAGTAAATAATGCTGAACTTACAATGCTGAACTGCATGTGCCCAAGAACGTACGTTCTGCAGGTCTCTTTTTGGATTGCTGCAAATTTTCCATCTCTCAGCATAAACCTCGTGATCTAAGAATCAAGTCCTGCACCCTCTTAATAATACGCCTTCCTTTTTAGGAGACATAAAGCAATCATCCATGCTAACAGATTTATCTGTCTGTGCTCTATGCACATCCTCCCAACCTCTCCTTGCCAGCCTATCTATCCCCAGTTCAAACCCTTACTCTGCGATTGTTGAGTGAGTAGATCCTTCAGTTAAATACAACGCTAACATGCACGCCCGCCTGTAATGGAACTGTCGAACACACTTGAGGATAGTGAGCAATGCATGCTGTCTTTGTCAGTGTCCTTCTTCCTACTGCATTTATCCTATTGTTTGTGACAACTCCCCTGTTGTAATGCATTTACAATGGAAATGTGAGCTTTCTGGCTCTCAGAGGCCCTGTCATTTTTTTTTATTTGCCTGGCACACTTTTTGTCACTGGAGAACCATAGAACATTATGTTAGAAGTTGCAGTTGATAGTCTGTGCCCGGGTAAAAAACAAAAAAACCCAAAAGTATTTTGTCTTTCAGATGAAGGCTGAGAGAGTATATGTTGCTCTTTTCAAAGATATTGCACTTTTCAAAAAATTTGGACTACAAGCTGATGCACACAAATTGCACTCACAAGGTATACAGAGGCCCCTGATACTTCCCCAATAAAACTTCTAATTGCTCTGGATCTGCAGCAGCCACTTCTCCTGTTTACTGTCCCAGAGGTATGAACCTATTCGCTAATAGCAGCTGGCATGACCCAAGCAATCTGATGGCCTCTCATTTCCCTGACACCCATGTGCTGACTGTTCCTGTAAATACAGGGCTCTGTGCCTCACGGTCTGGAGTTGTCAGGTTGGTTGTACTTCCCACATCAGACTGAGCTGCAAAGGCACCCGAGTTCTGAGTTTTGTATAGTGTGTTTACATTGAGAATCAGACTGACCCACAATCTGCCAGGTCCCTGTTGTTTAGAAAGCTCAGCTCAGGTTTCTTTAGCAAGCAGAAGACTGTTCCATAACTGAAGTGCTGCCTTGACCTCTCCTTTTCTGGGTGGCTAGCAAAGTGACGGTTGCTTCAGTTCTTCACTGGGCTTCCTTTCCTTGCTCATTTTTGCCTTCTGCTACTCCTTTTCTTTCCTTTCACTTCTCCCTTTTTTGCTCCTCTTGAATGAACAGAAGGACTTCCCAGCCCCACTGCACCATGTCCATCCTTCTTATTTAGATCCTTCTTAAAGTGACCCTTCTTCTGCAGGGCCCACAAATACTGACCCAGCAAGTCATCCCAAAGCTGGGAAGAAAGTGAGAAATGGTGATCGCTTTTTAAAAAGTTGGTCAGTGTCACATTTGGGATTCCTTACTTTATCCAGATCTTTCCTTAGCCTATAAACTCTATTGACAAGAGCTGTTTCTTTTTGCATCTTGTACAATACTGAGTACTTCATCTGCCTCCTAGACTCTATTGGTAGGTGTTCCCAGCTAGGAACTTGCCATACCTTTGTATCACAGGCCAAGCTATAAGATCATCTCAAAGGCTCTATAACCCAGCATTGTAATCAGTGCAAGAATGAGGAAAACGCAGAGGAGCTACAACAGTGACCTACTTGTAGTAAGGCTCAGTGGCAATAAACACTAGTAAAAACCTGGGGAATAGGCCATTGTGCTCCTGTTCAGCAATTGGGAGCAAGTTGCTGATGTAGCATCTGGTAGAATTGCCTGTTGTTCTGCAGTGTCCTTGCAAGAGGAAATGTTTCTTTTTGTTTAACACAGAGAAAATGTTCAGGAAGCAGTAAATTAATTCAACCTTTGGTGAGTCATCCTGCCTGCCGCTCACCACCAATGGCTGAAATAGATGGAGGGTTTGGAGAAAGGGCCTAAAAACTTCTGAATGCATCAGACATGTGGCAGTTTTGGGGGGAGGAAGGCAATAAAGAGGAGTGTATTGAGGCCATTCAATTCCACAATTGAGGCTCTTCCATTACCACAAGCCGCAGACTTGGGAACGCAGCATTCTACTGGATCACATCTGGAAGGATTTCCTTGTAGGGTTGCCAAATGTATCCTCTCCCATGCTAAAGTAAATTAGGAAATCCTGGGCAGTTCGACTTGGGGATGAAACAACACAAGCGAGCAGTATTTTTAACAAACACTGTGGATAGTGACACGGCAGGTTTGATTTTTTGCAGCCAATTGTAGTTTTCACTTCCTGTCCTAAACTAGGAGCCCTGGAAAGAGAGCAAGCCCAGTCTCAGAAAATAGTTTCCTAGTTAGTAGGGTCGGAAGGGACCTGAGCAGATCAAGTCCAACCCCTGCCATGGGCAGGAAAGAGTACTGGAGTCAGATGACCCCGGCAAGGTGTCTATCTAGCCTCCTCTTACAGACCCCCAGGGTAGGGGCGAGCACCACTTCCCTTGGAAGTTGGTTCCGGATCCTAGCCACCCTGACAGTGAAGTAGCTCCTCCTGATATCTAGTCTGAATCTACTCTCTGTCAGGTTAGTTGTACAAGAGAAATTACCTGAAGTTAGGTTTAGATAGATGTTACTAATGGAGTCCTTGGGTGGTGGAATAGATTCTCCAAGGTAGGTGGCAAAGGCATCATCGTTGCAGAGGGTCTGGAACATGTTAGGTCAGTGGGAGTCAACCTTTTTGGCAGGCAAGCTGCAAATCAGCCCCACTGTTCCCCAGGTGCCACTCTGATCCCCTTCCTCTGCCCAATTGACTGCTCTGCTTTCTGCCCTGTGCTCTCTGCCCAATCTGCTGCTCTATTTTCTGCTTCCTGCCCTGTCTGCAACTGCGTTGCCTGTCCTTTATATGTCGCATGCCACACACAGAGGCTGCCCGTGTCACTTGTGGCATGTGTGCCGCAGCTTGGCCACCCATTTTAGAGAAAACTTTGACAGAAGTAGTGTAAGCAGAAAGTCATGCAAAACATGTGACTAGGGTCTGGCTGGGCAATTTGACTGCTCCTTGCCAGCTTTAATTCTCTTGAGGACCAAGGAACAGGCCAACTGATCGATCTCAGAAATGAGATTGAATGTTAACGAGGTGGGTGCATGTCTAGTGGGGCACAGAAGGCATCTGTTCTAAACTCAACACCATTCAATAACATCTTCCAGATCATTGATAGTCATTGCTAATAACGTTTGCAGATGATACGAAGTTTACCAGAGTGGTAAATAATGAGGAGCCATCAGCTTTACAAAGTGATCCATATCACAGTGATAAACATAGCTTTTATAAACTGCTTTAATATACTCAATGCAAGGTTTTACATCTAGGAACAGAAAAGGTAACCTGTACCTACAAGACAGAAGATTGTGTCCAGGAAAGTCATGATGCAGAAAAAGGATTTAGGGCTTCCTGGCAGATAATCAGGTGAACATAAGATGCTCCCAGCATGACACTGTGCCTTCAAGAACTAATTCTATTCTTGGATACACAAGCAAGGGACTATTCAGTAGGTGTAACACGGTAATATTGTTTTTGCATACAACAATAATAAGAGCATTTGGGGAATAGTGTGTTCCCTTTCACAAATAATTATTGACTAATTAGAGAGTTCTGATGAAAGTTTTCTGATTGGTCAGTACTGTCAAACCTTTCTCACTAATCAGTCTATTAAGCCTGTTTAAGAGGAGATTAAGAGGTGAATTGATCTTTATGGCGAGGGTTGCCAAAATATGGATTGGGCTTCCAAGGGAGGTGGTGCTTTCGCGTACCTTGGAGGTGTTTAATAGGGGATTAGACAAGCACCTGACTGGGGTTACTTGACCCCAGTGCTCTTTCCTGCCCAGACTCGATGATCTAATAGGTTCTGTCCAATCCTAGAAATCCTTTAAATCTGTCACATCTATTAAATAAGTTCCTCCACAGCGAGAAGATTTTTTGTTATAGTGTGCTCTAGATCTAATGTCATTAAGATGAAGCTGGCTTCCTAGAAAAACTAAGGAGGTATAGTTTAGGGTTAACCTTAGAGTTAACCAGGACCAAACAGATGCAAAAGTACTTGAATAATTACACTCAAAGAGCAGAATTCAATGCTCCGTTGTCTATATAAGGGGGCATATCAAGCTGGTTCCTGGGCTGGGTCCAGGTCAGTATTTGAATTATCATTTGGATGATGGTGTAGCAAATATGTTTATAACATTTGCAGATGACAGCAAGCTGTTAGGAATTGCAAGCACTTTGGAGGACAAGGTCTGAATTCAAAATAACCTTGACAAATCAGTGCGAAGATCTATAACAGGTTTGCAAGTACAGCCCATGGGCTAGATCCTGCCAGTTAAGAAACTGGATTCAGCAGATGTCTCCGATTTGTGTGGGGATTTAATACAGATGGCATTTCAAAGCAAGCTGGGAGTTGCAGGGTGGAACTGGTGGGGGCTCTTCCCAATATCAGGAGCTTACGGAGGGTGAAGTAGATAGATGTTGGCCTCCTTCCATCTATTTCTCAGGGAGAGGTAGTATCTGGTCTTTTGGTAGACTCCTTTACTACTAAGGATAAGAAGATAATTCAGAGAGCTCTGAGTTAGCACATCAGCTTTTATGTAACAGCACTACAGGTAGAAGAAATGTAGATTCCTAGCAGATGTAGAAGATTTCATAGATTTTCATAGATTTCATAGACATTAGGGCTGGAAGGGACCTCGGGAGATCATCGAGTCCAGCCCCCTGCCCAAAGATAAATGCTAGGACTGCTGGACTTTGTCAAGATGCAGGCAAATGTTGGCAATATCTTCTTTAAGTGCTTAGCACCCAAAAGTGCAATGAATCGAAGGGCCATTTTGAGGAAAAAGGGGATGAAGCTTGTTTGTGCTTTACAATTCATTTACTGTGTGACTTGAGCAAAGCACCTTTCTGTGCCTCAATTTATCTATAGGTAAATAGGGAGGATATTTCCCAACCTTGCCCGATTTGCTTTGAGGCTATATTATAAATGTTTAAAAGAAGCTTTGTGATTCTCCCAGGAAAGGAGCCTTATCTGGGAGTGTCAGGTATTATCATAAGACTGTAACAAGACTTCATATACAGAGGCAGAGCCTTTGCCTACTGTGTCAATCAGAATTAAGCTGCTTTCCTTCAAGGTGTATTGAATCTCTTCTGTGATCCACGGAGTGGCCTCATTAAGAGCTCAGTAGAAGCTCCTTCTCTGTCCTGAGATATACTATAGCTCAACCTTTAAAGAAAGGGAAGATGGAGTATATAGTACTCCATCTTTAATAACAAAAAAAATCTCCAATTATAACACATTTTTCCGTGATATATATATTAGTAGTGTTTCATTTTAATCACAAAAATATGTGTATTTTTGGGTTACTTCTTTAAACCAAAAATTTGGGACATTTATTTTTATTTTTTATCGGAGAAAACCAGGATCCCTGGTTATCAGCCTCCCTTGGGGCCCCAGAGAAAACTAGAGTAAAGCTGCACAAGAGGGGCAGGGCTGGGTTGTTCCAGGTGCTGCTGATGGACTCCAGCAGTGTCCTGCTGGTTAATCTCTTACCTTTCAAAGGCTTCCTACTGCATCCAGGGCCATGCTTTGGTGGTTTCTAAGGTAGCACTTACATGGTTCCCAACTAAATACACCTCTGTCCCCTCCCAACTCTGAGTGCACCTCAGGATTCAAACCTCCTGCCTTTACTTTTCTCGAGGTGGAAACCTGTGCTTCTCCCACCCTTAGACCCACCCAGGGCTAGAGCCACGTGTGGAGCACCAGTTCTTCCCCAGGAGGCTTGACTGGATACAGCAGCTGTGACTCTACCCTTCAGGAGCCTGTGGCCAGCGCTGAATAGTGACCAGCCAGGCTGCTTAAACCACAGCAAGGTTTGACCTTAGCAGCAGGAACAAAGCACGTCAGAGAAAAGGATTTTAAAACAACAATTCCTATGTGTCCTCCTTATCTAATTGCTTGTCATTCCCAGATGATTGCCTGGACAGACAAAATATGCCTCCTGCTTGCATACTCTGGGATGCTTTCCATAGGAAGCTGTCTGGGTGTGAAGCCTGTGTTATATAATGTCTCTTCACTGATTTTGTGTTTTTTGTTGTTTTTTTGTCTTTTAGGGCAGAGAAAACAGAAGTTCTGAGCGAAGATCTTTTGCAGGTAAAGTGACTCTTCCCAACACCTAGTGATAGCAATCAATCTAACAAATGCATAAGGGGGTCTCAATGTCAGAGGGAGAGAGAGGGAGGATGGTTTAGTGGTTAGCAATCTAGCTCAGAGCTCAGTCGCAGACCCACATTTGAGTCCTTGGCTTGACCTTGGCAAGTCACTTAACATTGTGCCTCAGCTTCCCATCTGCCCAGTGGGGAAGTGCCCTGCTTTATAAGGGGGCTGTGAGGATAAATGAATTGAAGATTGTGAGGCATGTTAGATATTGATGTTTTGTTCATCAGATCAAAACCCACTTAAAAGGTCATTTCTTAGGGGCCAGTAAAACCCCTTTGCCAGTCGCAGCATTTGAAGCTGTGTCTGTTACCCTTTATGCAGGAATATGAGTGAAACCGAACCAACGACTGCTCTGCTGGACGTTTGTCATTTGCTCAGATTGGTGATGTGGCATTTTTTTTCATGTCAGTAATAGTGGGATTTCAGATCTGCTCATCATCTGCTGCTCATCAATTCTGGTTCTATTGATATCCGTGGTTCCACTGACTTCAGGGGGGTGCAAAATGAATCCATGACCCACTCCTGAAAATCACCCTAGGATTTTGCTAGATGCACAATTAAGATGTATGTTGAGGACATAAAGCTTATAAATCTTTATGCAGTCTGTAAGGTGGACAATGATCCCGTTCACCTGACAAAAAACATTCCCATAAGGAGGTGTAAATAGCAGAAGTAGGAAACTTCTCAGAAGTAATGAGCACAAATGTCCCACTTATTCAAGGGAAAAGAATGAGATCAGATGTTCAGCATTTCAAATATGCTTCCAAGATTTCCATGAGAATAATCATACAGTTTTCTCAAAGAACGTTTCTTCCTACAGCTTATGAATGAGGAGTGTATGAATGATGAAATTATATATAAGTGGAAGTATGTCTCTTAGCAGATGGAAGCAATGCCTTGTGTTTTCATGCAGTTATGGAATTAGGGTTGGAAGGGATGTCACAGGTCTAGTCCAGTGCTCCACATAGATTCCTAAAGCATCCCAGTCTCTTCTTGGTTTCTTCTATTAGAAGGAGTTTACACAACTTCTCTGGGCAGCTTGTTTCATTTTCCTACTATTCTCATGGTTAGGAATTTTTTTTTCCTGGGATTTACTCTAAGTCTGTTTTCCTGTAGCATAAATCCAGTGCTTCACATCCTGCCTTTTGTGACAAGGGAGAAGTGTTGCTCTACCTCTTCTTCATAGCAACCTTTCAGATAATTGAAAACTGCTGTCATGTCTCCCCTATTAATCTCCTTTTCTGCAAACTAAACATACCTATTTTTCTCAGTCTTTCCTCAGACTGATTGCATTGCAATCCCTTTATCGTCTTTGTTGCTCATTTCTGGATCTGCTCCAGTTCCTACACATCCTTCTGAAAATGAAGAGCCCAAAACTGTAAATGAGCAGCAGCAAGCAGAGAGGTGCTATCACCTCCTGTGCCTTGCATGCAGTGCTTCTGTTAATGTAGCCGAAAATTGCATTTGCTTTTTTTTTTTTTTTTTATCCCGTAACCTCATTTTTCCTGGTGACTCACCTTGAGTCTGTGATCCTCAATACCCATAGCCTTCTCAGCAGTGCTACTGCCTACACTATTTTTTACTAAACTATATCTGTATTTTTGTTTTTCCCTAGATGTGGTACCTTACATTTGTCCTTGCTGAACGTTGTCTTTATTTTCTGGGTCTGAATCTTGCTGGCAGTCTTGTTAGACCTTGTTACACAAGAGAGACTGCTCAGAAAATGGCAGTTCTTAGTTTTTACTTGTTCTTTTGAGTGCAGAGGAATAACAGAGCAGTTCTTGTATTGCAAAGATTTCAGAAAGATCACAGCAGGTCAGAATGTTTTTAACACAATGAATTCCTATTTGTAATCTCTGGGTTTATCTTGTGAATCATGCTTTCACACCTAGCAGTGCTAACATTGTGCAGCACCCTTGGAAGGTTCTCAGGTCACCCCAGCATGCTGCAGCGCCCTGGTTGAGAATCAGTGGGCTAGAGAGTCCCATGTATAGCACTGCAGTGTTGCTTTCACTTTCCACAATAGAGGCAATAACTCCTGTTGTTTTGTTTTATCATTTATCATGTGCATGCCAATTCCAACAGCTGAATTTAGGAAAAAAGGTGCATGTTGTATATGAGGAAAATACAGTAACTCCATTGACAGCTATAATACTAAGTGACTTTATACTGGCATCAAAGAAAGGGGACTGTGGCCTAAACAGATTTGCAGCTTGGATTTTTTTTTTTAATTTCAAAGGTTGCATATGGTTTTGCAGAGGAAAGAAAAATTAAAGTACCTATTCCAATATGTCCAAAGTTCCAAAGGTCTTTGAGTTTCATAGTTTCTAGGGTCAGAAGGGACCTGAGCAGATCATCTAGTCCGACCCCCTGCCATGGCAGGAAAGAGTACTGGGGTCAAATGACCCCAGCAAGATGTTCATCTAACCTCCTCTTAAAGACCCCAGGGTAGGAGCCTGCACCACTTCTCTTGGAAGTTGGTTCCAGACCCTAGCCGCCCTGACCATGAAGTAGCGCCTCCTGATATCCAACCTAAACCTACCCTCTGCCAGCTTGTGACCGTTATTCCTGGTCACTCCTGGCAGTGCTTGGGGGTACCTGTAGGCATGGTGCCGATTGTTCCTCCCCAGGTGCATCACCTTGCACTTGTCTGTGTTGAAACCCATCCTATTCTCGTCCGCCCACCCTTGTAACCTGTCTAGGTCTGATTGTAGCCTGTTGCATCTTTCCAGTGTGCCCACGTCCCCCCACATCTTAGCGTCATCAGCAGATTTGAACAGGGTGCTTTTTACCCCCTTGTCCAAGTCACTGATGAAGATGTTTTTGTTGTCCTCTGCTGGACTCTCTCCAATTTGTTCACATCATTTCTGTAGTGGGGGGCCCAAAACTGAACACAGTACTCCAGATGTGGCCTCACCAATGCTGAATACAGGGGAATAATCACTTCCCTTGACCTACTGGCAACACACCTAACAGTGCAGCCCAGTATGCCATTAGCGTTCTTGGCAACATGGGCACACTGCTGGTTCATACTTGGTTTATTGTCCACTATAATCCCCAGATCCTTTTCTGCAGAGCTGCTGCCCAGCCAGTCAGCCCCCAGCCTATACCGTACATGAGATTGTTCTGTCCTAAATGCAGGAATTTGCACTTGTCCTTTTTGAACCTCATGAGATTTCTTTTGGCCCAATCCTCCAATTTATCTAGGTCACTCTGAATCCTAGCCCTACCCTCCAGCATATCTACTACTTCCCCCAGCTTGGTGTCATCTGCAGACTTACTGAGAGTGCACTCTGTGTTGCCTTCCAGGTCATTGATGAAGACACTGAACAAAACCAGCCCCAGGACCAACCCTTGGGGCACTCCTCTGCTACTAGCTGCCAACTAGACAATGAACTACTCTCTGAGCCTGATGCTCTAACCAGTTTTCTATCTACCTTACAGTCCATTCATCCAGCCCATACCTCCTTATCTTGCCTGCGAGAATGTTGTGGGAGACCGTATCAAAAGCCTGGCTAAAATCAAGGTATACCACTGCCACTTGTCTCCCTGCATCCACAGAGCCAGTCATCTCTTCATAGAAGACAGTCAGGTTGATCAGGCATGACTTGCCCTTGGTGAATCCATGCTGATTGCTTCTAATCACCTTCTCCTCCAAGTGCTTAGAAACGGGTTCCTTGAGGATCTGCTCCATGATTTTTCCAGGGATTTTGGTGAGGCTGACTGGTCTCTAGTTCCCTGGATCCTCATTTTTCTCTTTCTTAAATATGGGCACTATGTTTGCCCTTCTCCAATCATCTGGGACCTCTCCTGATAGCCATGAGTTTTCCAAGATTATGGCCAGTAGCTCTGTAATCTCATCATCCGACTCCCTCAGCACCCTTGGGTGCATCCCATCTGGCCCTGTGTACTTGTATATGTCCAGCTTTTCTAAATAGTCCCTAACTTGTTCTTTCACCACTGTTGGCTGCTCACCTCCTCTCCAAACTGTGCTGCCGGGTGCAGTAGTCTGAGAAGTGACCTTGCCTTTGAAGAGTAAAGCAAAAAAGGCATTGAGCACTTCAGCCTTTTCTGCATCCTCTATCACAAAACTGCCTCGCCCATTCAGTAAGGAACCCACACCTTCCCTGATCATCCTCTTGCTACCTGACAGACTTGTAGAAACCCTTCTTGTTACCCTTCACATCCCTTGCTAGCTGCAGCTCCAATTGCACTTTGACTTTCCTGACTTCATCCCTGCATGCCCGAGCAAATGCTCTTATACTTCTCCCTAGTTATTTGTCCAAGTTTCCACTTCTTATAAGTGTCCTTTTTGTGATTTAGTTTACTGAAGAGTTCCCTGCTAAGCCAAGCTGGTCTCCTGCCATACTTGCTAGTCTTCCTGCACATCAGGATAGTTTGTTTCTGCACTCTCATTAGGCTTCTTTAAAGTACAGCCAGCTCTTCTGGACTCCTCTCCCCATCAGACTGACTCTCCAGGGGATCCTGCCCATGAGTTCCCTGAGTCAATTGAAGTCTTCTTTTCTGAAGTCCGGGGTCTTTACTCTGCTGCTCTTCTTCCTTTCTTTCCTCAGGATCCTGAACTCAATCATCTCATGGTTGCTGCTGCCCAAGTTGCCATCTACTACTGCGTTCCCACCAATTCATCCCTGTTTGTGAACAGCAGGTCAAGAAGAGCATGGCCCCTAGCTGGCCACTCCAGCACTGGCACCAGGAAGTTGCCCCCAACACTCCCCAAAAAGTTCCTGGATTGTCTGCACGCTGTTGTATTGCCCTCCCAGCAGATGTCAGGGTGATCAGAGTCCCCCATGAGAACCAGGGCTTGTGATCAGGAAACTTCTACTAGCTGTTTGAAAAAAGTTTCATCCACCACTTCCTCCTGGTCTGGTGGTCTATAGCAGATCCCCACCACAACATCACCCGTATTGTTCTCCCATCTGCTGGCTGCATGTCCATGGAGGTCCCTTATTGCATAGCCAATCAATGCATTTTGGGTTCTGTGAGCTTTAAAGCAGTACATGTAGATCAACTGAGTTCAACTGTGCCTGTTTCTGTCCTCCCCTTTAAACATTCTTCTCTTATTAAAAGGGTTGCCTTTGGGCTTGTTGAACAAATTATATTCATGGGGCAAGCCTTTTTGACAGACATGCTGCAAATTAGCCATGCATCCTCCCCAAGTGCTGCTCTGGTTCCCTTCCCTTGCCTGATCTGCTGCCCTGCTTTCTGACCTCAGCCCTGTGCTCCCTTCTTGGTCTGCTGCTCTGCTTTCTGCTTTTCCCCCTGTACTCCCTGCTTGACTTGCTGCTTTGCTTTCTGCTTCCTATCCGCTCCCTAATCTGTTGCATGTCACACACAGAAGCTGCCCATGTCACTTGTGGCACCCGTGCTGCAGGCTGACCACACCTGACTTAGACAATGAAATTTGTATGCGATTGTGCAGTGATAAGTGCTTCCTTGTGGTGTATACATGTAACAAGGAGCAGCAATAGGAGTGACGGGAATTAAACTGTATGATTCACTGTCTGGACAGCAGTGATTATAAGGAAGAAAATGTATTTAGATGGTGGTAGAGGTAGCAGTTGTCAGAACAGCCAGAGTCGAATTCTTTTATATTAGGACTCAAATAATGGGAAGGTCAAGACGCATTGGATCTGAGAGCTTGGAGCTATTTTGAGGACAATGGTCTGGCAGCAGACACTCAGTATTCTGAGAATTTGGGACATCTCTAGCACAGATGTTCCTCTGCCTCCTGTAAAATACAACAGAAGACATGATTTCCTTGAGATTCCCCCTGTTTCTTTTGACTCTGCACAAGAAATTCTCTCTCCTGCTTAATTTCCTTGCACTAAAACTGTATATTCTGATCTGAATCCAATAAATTGGAAGCTGCAGCAATTAATCCTTTGATTAAATTAAAAACCATCTTGGTTCATCTCTGAAATCATGGACTAAACTGGTTCCTGGGATATGATTATAGGAACGTGTGGTGCATTTGGAGTAGCAATCCTGCTGTGGATTCAGCAGAAAGCACTGTTGATATGTTTATAACACTGAGGCTGCACTGTAATCAGTGTAAGGACCAGTGAGCTATTTGCCTTTGTAAAAGCTGACTGTGGCATTTCACTTCGAAGCTGTGCTTAGGGTCATGATGGGAGGCTCCTGGGCACAATATTCTGTTTGTCAGATGAGCCAGGAGTGGGGAAGGGGCATTTGCCATTTGATTGTTCTTCACAGCTGGACTTAGCTGCTACTGCTGAATTTGCTTTTGATATGGTGCCAATTGTTTCCATCTGCAGGTGGAAAAGCGTTTGGAGCTGGTGAAGCAGGTTTCCCACAGCACTCACAAGAAGCTGACAGCATGTCTGCAGGGCCAGCAAGGGGTGGATGCCGACAAGCGCTCAGTAAGGGGCTCATTTAAGATGTTCAGCTGCAAGCAGCCAAATGTTAAACACAAGATGTCTGGATTGGGGCTTTTTTTTCCTTAGTCCAAGTGTCTTTTGCATCACAGGGAGTCTGCAGAAAATTGAAATGTTGTTTTTCTTTTTCCCTAATTGCATGTAGTTCTGTGTGTGCGTGCACTAGTCTGTTGGGAGCAGGACAAATGTGCACGTAAATAAAACTGTGAGAGGTGTGTGAATAAATATGCTGTGCTATAGAGCATGATTTCGGATTGAATCCACCTTTCCTTTCTTTTGTCAGCATTATGGCTAAAAGCCCAGTGGGGTGGAAGGAATAATGCAGAATGAAGCAGAAGTGAAATGCCATGAGTAGATCTTCTGCTGCCAAAATTTATAGGGGCCAGCCTGTTCTAACTTTCCTGCTCCCTACCAAATTGCTTAATTTATACCGTATTGGTCATGGAGGAGGACTGGGAATCCTGTGCCTACCTAAATCTTTTCTCCCTGCATGGGTTTACCTCTGCCCAGTGGCTAGCATGATTGTTGCCACCCACATCCCCTACAGAGAGTGGGGTTGTAGTTTAGATTCAGGTGCTAAATAAAACCTCTATGCAGCATTCATACTCCCATATGTGGTGTTTAATGGCAGTCAGCTTGAGCTGAGAACCTTAGATCTGGCTGCTTCCCAGAGCTCAGGGGGGTTGGCCTTGGGCTTTGGTTTATTTAACCTTTTTTGCTATCTGCCCTGAGCTATCTACTGTGTAAGCTATGAACAGTTGCCTGTTTGGACTAATTAGCTAGTATGCCAGCTAGCTCAGGCCTGGACAGATGACAGGTTTACAACAACGTTATCAACTTTTACATGGGTGTAAAAAAGACGACCTAGCATAAACCCCTACAACTTCACCAAAACCAGTGTAGAATTAACCCTGATGGAATCAAGGATAAAACTACACCAGCGTCAATGACATTTGCCTATACCTTATCACAAGTTATCTGCTTAATAGGTAGTTCCTTGTTTCCCTGCCACATAGAAGTAATTGCACCTTTTGTGTGCAACTATCTTTGGAGAGCTGTTTGTACCATCTTGTCTAGGCCCATAGCCAGGATTGCTCTGCATATGCCATGTTAGAGTCCTCTTCCTACCCTTTGCCATGAATTTTGCCAGTCATCTGTGTGCTGTATGCTTCCTTTGCAGAAAAAGTTACCTTTGACGACACTGGCCCAGTGCTTAATGGAGGGCTCTGCCATTCTAGGGGATGACTTCCTGCTTGGGTAAGCTACGCTAAGGAGGCTCATGTCTCCAGAGGACCAGGAGGCCTGACTCTCCTCTGCCATGCACCTTGTGCCATTGCTGTTCCTTGTAGATTTGAAATGCCAGCAAGGCAGAATGACTCTTATTCTAGGTTGCCCTTGTTTCTTCTGTCTGCCTTAGGGTGGCCTGGGGCTCAGTGGGGAATAGCATTCCCACAGGCTGTCAGCCTACTCCTCTGGTCACAGCTTGCTCCTTCTGCAAAGTGGTCTTAGGAGGACATCCCCCTATTGATGTGGGGTGGGGCAAATGGGCACAGCCCATGGCTGAAGCCAACAGGCCAGCCTTTTTGGTAGGCAAGTCACAAATTAGTTCTGCATCCTCCCCAAGTGCCACTCCAGTCCTCTTCCCCTGTTTGATCTGCAGCTCTGCTTTCTCCTCCCACCCCTGTGCTGCTCTGCTTTCTGCTTCCTGCCCTATGTTCCACTGTACTACCTGTCCCCACCCTGATCTGTCACATGCCACACAGTGGCTGCCCAGGCCACTTGTAGCACATGCGCTACAGGTTGGCCACCACTGTCCTAAGCTATGATTCCGTGCATTTGAGAGATCAGTAACCAGAAATCTGCTTGGCCAATACCTTCCTGCTGTCCCTCTCAACAGCATCCTTTCTATCCTGTGTGAGGGTGTAGAGCCCAGCCATCCCACCTGCCAACAGACACATCATGCCATGCCTTTGTCTCTCGGTACAATGTGCCTGGAGAAGACATAGAGTGGATGGAGTTTCTGCTTTCTAGTTCCCCAAACCCTATATTATAGCTTGTCCTCCACTACTGCTAGCCCTCACCAGCTGCAGGGAGCCCTAAAGGAGAGGTGCCTTCAGGATGACCCTAGACATCTCCACAAAAGAACGTGAGTTGTGCCTGCAGTGGATATTGTTGCCCTTCATACCCAGCCCCTACCTATGTGCAGCAGGTAGTTGACTTTTCTGAGACCACACACTTGATCATAAGGTCTTGTCTTCCCCCTGCCTTCTCCCCCTGCAGCCTTCCTTTTCAGGTGAGAAAGTGTTCATGTAGCCAATGCTTTCTGAACATCCTTACATTGAATCCCAGCCTAGTGGCCTGGGCTTTGTGTGCAGAGGGTAGATTGTTGTCTTTGCCGCTGAGCTTCTGTGCAGCGCGTTACATGTTTTTTTTTCTTTTGCAGGAAGATGCTCAAATTATGTGGAGAGGCTGAGGATAAATTAGCCCAAGAGCTTATCAATTTTGAGCTGCAAGTAGAAAGGGATGTGATTGAGCCTCTGTTTGTACTAGCAGAGGTAAGAGGGACCTGGGCACTGGGAGGGAAGCTGGGGGCTAGCATACGGCACCTAAGAGATTGCACTGGCCAATGTGAGGGAGCAATTTTGATGACCTCTGTAGGGTGTACTGGCTCACTTTCAGCCAGAAGCCACTTCTGTGTTGGGTACTTTTTAAGGCTTGGTTGGGGGGAAATCAAAAGTGTGAGAGAAACATGGGAATTCCTTTAAAAAGTAATTGGGAGTGAGCACGCATGAACCGTAAGTTGTGCGCTCAGCCTCAGACTTCCTCTTCCCTGTTGTCTGCACCAGATGCTCCTCCAGAGCTTGAAATAGCTCTGTCTGGGATCACGGAGAATGTCTGACTGAAGGCAAAGCTGAGAAGGGCTTGCACTTTCCCTTCCTCTATTGAATTTGCAGAATCTGAGGCCTGCAGATAGTTCAGTGGATGTATTGCTGGAAAAAGGGGTATGGGTAGTGCTGGTGACCAGAGCCCTGCTTTAAGCATGATTTTTCCAAATTCTTACAAATGAGAGTGTGAATTTTCAGGCCCAGGCCCTGTCTAAGCTTATGCTCATGGGACTATTCCTTTATTCACAGAGGTGCACACACTCGGCACTGCTCCACCACTTGACACACCCTCCCTAAGTGCAGGAGGAGAGATCTTCTCTAGGCCAGTTGGCCTTTGGTTTCTCTATTCAAAAATGAGGCCAGTTAGACCCACCTGCCATGATGAAGTTACTGCCAGTGATACCTGGGGTTGTGAATTGCATGCAGACAAACAGTTCCTTTCAGATCAACCTCCAAACTTTCACCAGAGAGTTGTCAACATAGAATTTATGATCCAACCCTCCTACACCACTGGAAACAGGCCCTCGGGACATCACAGCCCATGTTTAGATTCCTGTGACCAGGTGTTGAGAGACTCCATGTCTCCCCCAGGTTATGTGCTCACAAGTGGGTGAGTGCCTAGTGTTCAGACTTGAAGACGGAAGATGAGATTTTGACACTTCCTACTGTAATAAATAATAAATACCTGTCATTGTGCTTATGTGTTTCTCCCAGGTGGTTTTCCCCCTGCTCTTCACCAGCCTTTGAGTGTTCAAATCCTTTGTTTATCTCATTATGCTTTCAAGTATTCTATGAATAATTATTAAGTAGTCACACTATATATTAAGGTCCCATTTGTAAATAGTTCATAAAGGGTTAATAGAGAAGGAACAACTGCCTTAACCGTAGCACTTGTTGCAGATGGTTACAAACACATCAGTAGAAGATATTGCTAGAGTCCTGTAAGCAACTTCCTGATCTGCTGGATTTTTCAATAACCAGCAATAATTCATTAAAATATCTATTGCTTATTAACAATTTATTACATATGTATAAGAGGAATATGAATATAAAGTATGCACAATGATGATGATATACTGCATTGCTTAAAGGGAACACAAAATACCAGTGACATTAAAGAATCAAATTGAATTTGTGGTGTTTATTTGCATTATGCGTCAGTTAGCTTGGACGGTGACACTATTGTGATTGTTTTAATGTTATTTCTACTCATTTTTGCTTTGTGTTTCTTGGGACGATGAAGGTGGGTGTTGAGATTTGATTTCAAGGCTGTGGGGAGGTTGTTTGCATACGTACAGAATGCATTTTCAGGATCCAAAGTGTGTTTTCTTTCAGTCTCACATTTTTAATTTCACAGAATTTATTTTTTCATTTTCCAGTCTTGCAAACCTCATTGAGCTCAAAGTGTGATCTCCCCTCCACCAGCATAAATGGAAGAGACACAATTAGAATCTTTTGCATTACCCAAGTGTAAAAATGATCAAAGGGAAGGACTGGATCCTGTGTTTGGCTTTAGTTCCAAAGTCTAGGTCTTTTAATGGAGGGGAAAAAAACCAGAGGGCTTGGTTACACATAGCTGTGTCATCAGTACTATATTGGCTCCTCTTTCAGGGAGCTGCAGTTTTTACTAGCAAGAGAGGTTTTTTGCCAGGTGGTTTTAAACCAATTCCCTAAAGAGGAAAATCTGTGCAGGCCAAAGGAATTATTTTCAGGAATAATTTTCTACTTCAGTAGTTCTCAGCCTTTGTAGATTCAGGGTACTCTCCATCACTTTTCTGAATTTAGCATCATCCTGGTTGAGAACCACTGTTGTACTTGTCTTCTCAATGAGGGTGCAGCCACCATCACTGCAGCCAGGGGAAAGAGCCGCATGGGGAGTATGCAACCTGGCTGTGAAGCAGCTGGAAGGAGCTCCCTCTCCTGCCAAAGCCCTTTCCGGTCTCGCTCTGCACAGTGCTCCTGGAAACAGAAGTTTTCAGGATATTTCCACTTGCTGGCAGTGTGGCAACCTGTGTGTTTACTGTGGGTTTTCCAGCAACTGCACTGCACCTTCCACCACCATGTAGAACAGGGGCGGGCAATTATTTTGGGCAGAGGGCTGTTTACTGAGTTTCGGCAAGCCATCGAGGGCCGTGTGACAGGCAGCCCAGGGCGGATTAATATTAATTTTCTAAATTTTTTAGGGGCTCCATGGGCCGGATAGAATGGCCTGGTGGGCTGCATTTGTCCCCCAGGCCACATTTTGCCCACCCCGATGTAGAACTATCCAGTGCACCTCTGTATCCGGGAGGGCCGTGCAGAGCTGGACCATCAAGATCTATGCAAGGCTTGAGGGGCCATTTTACCTGGTTGTGGCAGCAATAGTGGCACCAGTCCACAACACCCTAGTTGAGACCTAATAGTCTACTTCAAGGCTTTTGTACCCATACACGTGCTAATTAAGGAGGCAATTTGTGGATGTGGATAGATGAAGAATGAAACTGCTTTAAAATAAAAACTGCACAGGGCTCTCACAAGCCCATCTTAAAAGCAGGAATGATTTGGGGATTCAGAGTGCATCATACAGAAGTACTTATCTCAAGTTTGATTTAACTACCCTTGTGTTGGATCTCTTTCAAGAGCTAATGATAAACTATGTTCATTTTCATTCCTTTTAGCGCTGTATGGATCATGTTACTCTGTATAAAGCAACTTTTGTGATTTTGCGACATAGTGTAATCAAAATATTGTAGCCAGGTCACGTGACAGAAGTGCTCCTCTCTAGCTAATGGTTATTTGTCTGTCTGAAGAGCTATGGCATGCATACTGAATGGACAGAGGGGCAACAAAACTTTGTGTTAGTGGTCAATTGCATTTCAAGGGGAAAGATCTATTTATCAGAGAAACCCAGATCACAGGTACCTGGAAAGAAGGACTATTGAAACAGAGACATCCAAATTGCTGGGGTGGGCACCCAAAATAGTGTGGGTATCAAGCCACTTGGAAGGAGAGATCAAAGGCATAACCAGCTCTCTCCTTGGTAGGGAGGGGTTGGGGGATTATGCCGACTCCTGAAGACTGGAGAGGTGTGGGGAGCAGAGTCTTACCTGCCTTGGGTCTCCGCACTCTGGCAGCAGCTGCTACTGCTGCAGCTCCTGCTGTCGCAGCATAGAATCAGGCTCTTTGCATGCTTTCTGCAGCAACCCTGTGTAACAGGCTCCCCAGGGTCCACCCTGGTGCCCTGTTTGCTCCTGTGCCCCCCCCAGATTTGCTACTGGGTGCAGGGCTGAACCTCCCAAGACAAAGTCTTTTGCGAATGCCGTTCTGGCATCCCCTCTAAGTTGGTGCTCAGAACTGGTGCCTCCCCTCCACCCCCCAGTTACCCTTCTGGAAGAAATATTAGCTGTGCTCAATAAGTGCCTCCAGGAAGAAGTTCCAGATTCTGAGAGTCCCCAAAGAATAGATAGTACAGTAAAGTTGAGAGAATGCGGGTGCTGGCTAGATGACATTTAGGAGGTGTCTCCGCACCTGTTGGGGAGCGGTGATCTTTGGAAATTCATACATCTTGGTCCACAGCTGGCAGTGCTGGTGGATTCAGGAGGCAGGCTGGTCTCTAAAAATTGCCAGGAGTTGTCAGGATACCCTGAAGTACTGTGTTGTAATCAGACAAAATAGACAATGGGAATTTGTGTTTTTGATTGCCTATGGTAAAATATGATTTTAGGGCAATTGGTAACTCAGGCTTACCTCTTCTTCAGAAGGGGAGACCTGTCATTTTATGGAACCCAAGGGGGAGACTCCTGACACTAAGGCTTGCAGGGGCAAGTTGTCCCAGGGCTTACCTTAGTTTGATCCTTGAGAGCCATTTTTCCATCCGGAGAACAGAGAGGAGAGATGGGAAGCTCCCTGACAGCAGGGTTTGTGATGAGGGGAATAACTACTCATAAGAATGCATCAGTAAATCTTCTGTAATTGTTTCATGTGTCTACTCCTGTAGTGGACACGTGAAACAATAAGTAAAGTTAAACCACAGTGAGTGGTTTACACCATAAGTAAAGTTAAACTACAGTGATTTGCCCCTGAATTAGAGGTAGGATATTATTATGGTTTAGCTTCCACTTTCTCAGTGGGTTAACTGCTTTGTTTTTCTTTCTCCAACCCAGCTTGCCTCCCTCAGCAGTCCCCTCTTTTTCCTTCTCCCATCCCTAACCTTTGTATTCTAATCATGGCTTTCCGTTTAGCAGCTCTGCTTCCTGCAGTCCCTTCAGTAGCCTCTGATGAAGTAAGCCCTACGCTTACAAAAGCTCATGCTATACATTTCTCATTTAGTTAGCCTGTAAAGGTGCAAATCTACCCCACCTTCTGCCCTGACTTTAGTCTAATAGGGCTAACTAGGTCTCTTACCTTCCACTTACCACAGGATAGAGAGGACAGCTGAAATAGTTACAGCAGCCTTACCTGGGGGCCTCCCGGGACTGCAGTGGCGACAATCGGGTGTGCAGACCCTGGCCGGTCACCAGAGTGTGGTTCTGGCCAGCCAGGCTGCCTTGTGCACCACCTGTTTTGGTTTTTTTCCCCGTGTGTTTTTTTAGATGCCGGGATTTTCCTGCATCTGCGTTTGTCCAAGCTCTGTACATCTTGCACTGAGGAGGGAGGTGTCAGTTATTTTGCCCTGGGGGCTGCCAGATGTTCCCTATGTGTTTGGGTGGGGGCTGTGGTTTAGTATTTGTTTCAGTGAGTGGATTTTGCAGCAGTGTCTTGCTTGTACGTCTTCCCAACATTTGCCTGACCCAGGCCTGAATGGCAGGGTGCTAGGAAAGGGCAGGCAGGCAATATACCTCACTGTGAGGTTTATCTCCTGTTTGTCTGGTTCTCCGATTCATCTTCTCTTTTGTCGCTACAGGTGGAAATCCCGAATATCCAAAAACAGAGGAAGCACTTAGCAAAATTAGTACTGGACATGGATTCCTCAAGGACAAGGTAGAAAGCATCTCGTTTGTCATTCTCCATCCCCCTCCAGGTGACTGCATTGTAAAGATGTCGCTCCAGGGAAATAGCAGCTCCTGTTGTTTTCATTTTGGTTTCTTTTATAAAAAAGGGGTCCCTGAGCAAATTTAGCTCTGGTTTGTAAGGATGGATCAAAAGCTGGGTGGATGGAGGGAGTGTGTGGTATACTCAAGCATCATAGTTGGGGCAGTAGTAGTACAAATTCGTTCCCTTCCAGTCTGCTGCTTTGCTTCAGTCTTCAACCATGGTCACCCCATCTGTGGGAGCAGTGGGGGTTTCAGTTTTCTCCGTTGGCCTGGTGACATGCAAAAGGCCTAAGACTCCCACCAGCCTACTCCAACCAGGCTGTCAAAGCCTTCAAAGTTCAAGAAGGCAGTAAGGCTCCATTTTCCTTTTGGTTTTGTGCCATTATATCAGTCCGGGCCAGGGTGAAACAATCCTGCCCCCCAGCCTCAGGTTTTACCACTCAAAGGATAGTTTTGATGTTCTGTCTACAGCAGCCTGTGGGGAAGTTGGGCGTAAAGCAGTCATCCTCAACCTTTTTGGCTGGTGAGCCAGATGGGCAGTGCCCAAGCTGGCCACAAACCAGACACAGCTGGTGGTCCTGATCCAGCATGGGGCAGTCATGGCAGAGCCCCATCTGGCCACATGGAGGGGAACAAGGGGCAGCCTGGCTCCAACCTGGCCCCTGCAGGGGTGGGAGGCATGGAAAGGTGTCTCTCAGCCCTGGTGTGGACCCCCTGGGGGGAGGGGGCTTGATCGAGCCCCATGGGGGCTGTGGGGGAAGGGGCATAGGCCAGGCCCAAGCTGCTATGTAGGACTTGGGTTTGGGGAATTTGGCCACAGAGGAGGATGGCCGTATGTATTGTTAGTGCTCCCTCACCAGCAAATTTTCCCATCTGTGAGGAGTCCTGCAAGCTGGGTACCCATGACTCCGTGGGCCCCATTTGGCTGCTGGCCGGAGGTTAGCATCCTTGGTGTAAGGGATGTGGCTTTACTTAGGACTGTTTCATGTAGGTTTTCCTGTCTACTCAGGTGTTTTTTTTTCAAGTGTCTACTTAAGCTCTGCCTTAAGGTGCAAAGGCTGAGTTGGTGTCTGTAATAGCCGTTCATCCCTAGTGTTTTTGATAATATGTTCACATGCATCATTCCAGTGCACAAGCTTCGAGCTACACTGTTGCTCCCAGCTTATTTCATGATCACTTGAAGGACATGACAAGGACTGTTGATCCATTCTTCTGAATGAGATGAGAAGATAATAGGTCTGGGTCATGTCATCAGCAAGAAAATGCCCTGGAGTCAGGCTAAGCAGTGAGGCGGTATTTCTGCTGCTGTCTGGAAAATATGCAGATTCCTTTTCTTACAAGTGTTTTTCAGAAAGGAGCTATCTTCATTTGCTCTTCACTTCTCCACTGTGGTGAATTTTTGCACAATACTTAAGAACACATAGCAAAATAAGGTTCCTACTGGTGTTTTTTAGGATGCTCCTAAGCACAGTCAGAGGCACATATGGGACAGCATGTTCTGTCAGAACCAAGCCTTCCAGGGGGTTGTCATATGACCAAACCCACAGGGTACTTTGGAGCTTCCTGGAGGGGTTTTTGAATATTTAATAAGAGATCACAGAAGTGAAGGAATTAGGCTGGATTTAGAAGGAGGTTATCCAGATAAAAAAAATTATATGAAAAAATGTCCTGCCTAGACTTAAAAAAATTTAAAAGTGGGGTGGGGTGCTTCCAGCTCCAGCTTTGACTAGTCTGTCTAGGGTCACGTTCCATGTATAGAAGGCCGGGCAGTGTGCCCCAGGTAAGCCTTGCCTGTCGTGCAACCTTGTTGTGCAAGGCAGTAACACTCTCCGCCATGCTGCACTGCTCAGGGCAGGCTCCCTCCAGAACTGGAAGTAGCGTAGCAGTATTGGTGCAGCACTGTGGGTGGGTTAGTTAGTCCTGTTGAGTGTTGGTGCTAATTAGCCCACCTGCATGCCAATTAACCTGCACAGGGGTGGGTTTGAGAGTGCTGCTGCCCAGCACAAATGCATTTGCATGCTACAGTTGGCTTTATTTTCCTGTAGAATTGATAGGGTGGGCAGGGTTTGGGTCCAGGTTGGTTGCAGGGCAATGTGTAAGCTTTTTGCTTTTTTTTAAAATCATTTTTCAAAAAGCATTATCTTGATCTTTATACTAGGATCAATATCCTACCCACTCATTCTAGTGCATCTCTTTATTTCAAGCCAGAAGCTCTGAAAAGCACTTGAATCCTTTAGAAATACCTCTGTAACTGCTGAGTGGCTGGGGTCCCCTCCCCAAACCCTGAACTGGAGGCTTTCTGGGAAGAGGTCTGATACTCAAGGGGTGGAAGCCAGGCCTTTGGAGAGATCCAGAAAGAATACTCTGCAAAGACACTGGAGCACACTACTGCCTGCATCAGCAGCTGAGGAGTCTCCTGGCACAAGGAAGGAGTACTGGCCCACCCCAAGGGGCAGGAAGTAGAAGCTGGGGGAAGGAGGTGGGATGGAGGCGGGGAGTAGTACCAAGACTGGAAGGCCTGGGGCCCTAGGTTAACCCATCGGGGCTGCATGCCTCTGTTGGACATGTAGGCCCCCAGTTGGACAGCCCTGCTCTAAAACATCCCAGGCTCCTTCGAAAGGTCTGAAATGAGAGAGAATGAGAACAAAGGAGTAATCCACATCTCGCCACCTTTGGCACTAGCTGTCAGTGCCCTTCTCCAAACTGTACTTCCCATTATAAATAAAAAGAAGTGTGTCCACATTAAAACCAAATGCATCCCAAAACAAGCCTACCAAAAACAAATGCTCTGCCACACAGCTGCAGAAAATGAGCATGTGGGAGATGACTGTTGCATTGCCTACTGCAGGCTGAGAAGGTGCATAGATGCTATGGTGATGAGGCAGTATAAGACTCTGAATGGACTTGACAAAGAATGAAAGATGGCATACAGTTGCAGTTCCTGTAGAGTGATTGCTCTGGGGACCTTATTCCCAAACACAGCCTGTCAGTATAACTTCAGTTCTGTTCTGCTGCTTGAAAGTGGAAAAATTGTGGCCTGCCAGAGCCAAAAGGAAGAAGTCCTAGAGGACCATGTCACTGCTGTGGAAGGCCCTGGGTTGGTTCTGGAGCATTGGGGCACAGCTTCTGTGCCTCTCAGACAGGACTGTTGTGTTTTAGAGTCACAAAGTTTAGATGGGTTTGTAAGCAGGTGAGAGGTCTCTGCAGAGGAAGAAAAACCAGCTTCAGTCAATAATATTTTACCCTCCAGGGTTAATTTCTACAGGTACTCAAGCAAGTATTTTACAGGTACAAGACTCTGGTTAGTGTTCAGTCCAATGCTGTGTTCCTAGGTGAAACTCAACCTTCCTTCCTCTGTCTGTTGGCCATCCACTTTGCACCAGTTTTTCAGAGTTAGGAAGCTGAGCTCTAGTTAATCCATTGGTTGCTTGTTTTGTTTTTTTGGGGGGTGAGGGGGTTGTGCCAGGTAGTGCCCTTTCACATTGTTGTAGAGAGTTCTCAAAAGATTCCCTTCCAGAACATGTTAGTTTTAATTTACCTTCTACTCAAAGGTTACCTGTTCAGACAGAAGTAGTATTTCTAATTTTTAATCCGCATCTTAGGCCCAGGCTCTTCACTGAAATCATTGAATAAATCAAGATTAGAACTGACAGTCTTCTCAGTGGTAATTTTCTACACTTGTGATTCATTTCCTGCGTGATGGGAAAAGAAGGGTGGTGGTGATCTTGCAGTATTGCATTACAGTCCTAATACCCTGTATCTGGGCCGTCTCTTGCCTGCTTGCCCACGTGGCAGTGTTCCTAGCACAGTTTCTGCTGCATGGTCCCAGGAACCTTAATACCATGGGGTTTGCTTCTGTGGAGTTTCACTCTCCAGACATGAGCATTTTGTATTTGACCAATGCAAGCTCACACTCCTCCTCTGCATAGACCAGTGAACTGCTGTAACTTAAAGCATAGTATTTACTTTGCAGTTGGAGGCAGCAGCTTCTTGACATCTCTCTGTTGTGACTATCACAAATAATCGAGCCTTTTTGCTTAGCAGGAGTCACTTGAAAGGAAATACCAGGCCAGGCTGTAAGTGCCACTGAAGTGCTGCAGTGGTGTAGCCACAAAGCATTTGTTTAAGTGATGAGTTGGACCCTGGTTACGGGGCTTTGTAGCAGCTCTGTCTCCCCCATGACTAAGTTGAGGCCAAAGTCCTTCTGCTGTTGGAGAAAACTTGAATCAGAATTTGGGGGAACGTGGGAGGATAGAATTTGGATTCTTCCATACAGTTGGTTCAGACCGACCCACTTTTTGGCGGACTGGAGAAAAGGTAACCTTCTGCCACCTGTCCACCCCTACCCACTTGCCTCCACCCCCCATAGCTTTGGGTCCCCTTTCCCCACATCTCCCCTATTCTCTCCAACGTCATCTCTCTAGGATCCAACCACCTGTAAGAGAAGACAGAGGAGAGCTGGATTCCCTTGGGATCCCCACAGCCCACCTATAAACAGAGGATTATCAGAGAGACTCTATCGGGTATTTACTGAACTTTGGCTTTCACAGGGTCTGAATCACACAGCATTCAGTTTAGTTGCAAGTGCTCAGCCATGGTTGGCCCCAGGGGCTATTTTATGGAAGGAAGGAAGACCACAAGCTAAAATATCACCTGTGATAAAGCCACCATGGATTGGTTTCTGCTCTTTCCTTTGTCTTCATTTTTCTTTTTGTAATAACTGAGAATGTTTCTGGGTCTTTAGTGATCCAAATGACTGTCTCTCTCCCTCACATGGATTAACTACTTGGTAGGGCTTTTGCTGTATCACTAGCTTCCCGAGGGTGAAAGCATCAGAAGTTCCCTGAGCAGTGATTCATTGGCGTGAAACTGCCTGTGGGGCTTGAAACCTTGATGGACAAATTGTTTTGGAGCAGTGTGTCACCTTCCTTTCTAATGTCACCTCCTGGATAAACAAACCCTGTTCTTCTGCTGGAACAGTTGCCTAATTCTAGGCTATTGTGTGTAGCCAATTACTGTGATTTAGAAGTGTTAGTTAATGAGGGACAGAAATGCTTCCTGGATCCCAGCACAGGTTGGGTTTTGGGAGCTGGTTTTGCCTTTTTCATCAGCTTGATTGGCTAAGTTTCTGCCTTGCACACACTCATCATCCCGACTCCTGGGCCTTGTCACACGGGACGCTTAGCATGTATTTTTTTTGTGCTTCATATGAAGCATTACTGTGGGTTGGAAATTGTTCTGAGCACGTGCATGGTGATGCCAACTCCGATCTGGACAGGGCTGGAGCTGGCTGTACAGTTGGCAAACAGGAGTTTGTCCATCCCAGCACCTGCACTGCATTGGAGTTGATGAGGGCAGCCCATGTTACCTTTGCAGAGCTGTTCAACAATAGCTGAGCATATATTGTCATATTTACCCAAATCCAAGACAACCCTGAATTTAAGATGATCCCCTAATAAATCGATTCCCTGCATGGAAGAGTAATTAATTTGTTATCATTTTACATGTATAGAAGATCATTACTGGAGGGTCATCTTAAATTTATCCTCCCCCACCTGCAGTGGGGAAAGCAGTGGCAGTGGGGCAGGTGATGAGGGAGCGAGTAGTAAGAGGGCAGGAGGTGGGGAGGTAAGTGGTGGGGGAAGCAGTGCAGGGGGGCAGGCAGTGCAGGAAAGGCAGAGGAGGAGGTGGTGTGGGGAGGCAGTGGAGGGGCAGGCAATGGGGCTTGATTCCTGCCCCTTGCTCCCCTACACCTTACCTTCTGCCATCTGTCCACCCCTACCCACTTGCCTCTACCCCCCTCCCCCCACAGCCTTGGGTCTCATTTCCCCTCTGCCCCACCACTTACCTTTGCTCCAGAACTGACTCCGGCTCCAACTCCAGCAAGCTCCATTCCCACTCCAGCTCAGGGCATGTAGCATGCGTTTGCTCCAGCCCCATAGCATCCTCATCAGCAATATAGCAGCTCAGGCTGCTACAGGGCTGGATGGGGCAAACACATGCTCCATGCCCCGGGCTGGAGCCTGCCAGAGGTAGAACTGGAGCAAGGGTAAGTGGCAGGGGGCATAGGCGGCTATCAGGGTTGTGGGGAGACAGGAGAAGAGGCAACAGGGGAGGTGGGGAGGCCCAAGGCTGCAAGGGGGTGGCAGAGGCAGTGGGGGTGAAAGGGAGCAAAAGGCAGAATGGGGGCAGGCAGCAGCTGTGGCTCCAGGCCCAACCCCAGGCCAGGGCTGGAGCTACAGCAGCTGCCTGCCCCCTGCTGCCTTTTGGGATCCAAGATGCTAAATGGGGAAAAAAAACCTTGTCTTGGATTCGAGTAACTACAGTACTTAACACCAGCTGGAGATACTCCTCCCATGGAAAGTAGTAACTTTGCTGTGATACAGAGCCACTTAGCATGTGTTTTACTGCTTGAACACACAGGACTGGTATTTTTAATTGCAGTTAACGTATCTTAAGTATAACATGCACTAGCCCTAGCCTTTGCAGCTGCACTTAGCTTGGGACCTTTTGAAATTGGACAAAGGTAGTTCTGCACTGCCTCAATCACTTGAGCATCAATGGGCCAATATAAACCCTTGTATAAGTGAACATAATTCTTCCCTTGTGGTTATTATGCTCTCTAGGGATTGCTGATATGTCCTGCAGCACAGCCGTGCCCCAATGTATCCTTGCCCCAGGGGACAGAGTGAACCAGGAAACAGCACTGTGCTGACTATGCTGCACCCCTTGAGTATCAGACCTCTACCCATGAAAACATAGTGCTCCTTAGTGTGAATTGAGGGTGCTGATGTGGAGAACAGGCAGCCCACAGACCTTCCCCACTACAAATTGTCTCCCTCTGAAAGTCAGGGTTAGTGCCGAGACCAGCCCATACAGTCTCACAGCAGAATAAGGATCATCTGCTGTCAGGTGTTTTTTCTGCCTGGCTGGTGAGGCAGTTCTCCATAGTAATGCAAAGTAGTCAGCTTTCTACTTGTAGCACTGCTGCTGGGGGTGGTGGGCAGAGCAGAGTAAAAACTGTGTAGTTTCTAGAGAGGGAAAGAACAGGAGGAAGACAAAGAGAGGAAGGGAGAAAAGGCAGAGAAAAGATAAGGACTGAGAGAGAAAGGGGAGGAAGAGAGGTGGTTGGTAAGAAAAGTTTGCATCTGTAAAGTCTTTTCTGGACAAAATGCTACAGTAAAAAGAACAGATTCTACAGTGAAAAGAACGCAGCCAGCCTGTAACTTCTGCAAACTCCAGCCTTTGACCTCTGGCGCTGGGCTCAGGCCAAAGACTAGCCTGGGTCACTCTGTTGCCTGTAGGGACAGAATGGGCATGATTTGCCGCAGAACAGTGCTGCAGGTAGAATTTTGTGGGTGATATTTTTATTGGACTAATGAATGGCTGAGGTAGACAAGCTTTTGGGTATTACAGCACCCTTCCTTGCATCTCTGGAATGGGGGGAAACGCTGCTCAAGAGAGACTGAAGCTTGTTCTTTAGTAATTTGACCATGACACTTGTAAATGCAACAGCAGTCTCTCTCGGGCCTGAGCAACTGAAATTCAGTCAACTCAAGGAGGCTTGTAAGGTGTTAGAGACTTGGATGTAACTGAATGGACAAATCTTTGCAGAATCACTGCTGCCTTGTTCATGAGTCCCAAAACAGGACTTTCAGGCCTTGATTTTGAAAAGGGATAAGCATGTGGATAAGAATGATGAACCTATCATGCTGGGAACCCAGGTATGCTAGTAAAGAGATGATGGAGCTATCAAATGCTGCAGCCAGCCAAGGCACATCTGCATCTCCATATGCTTACAGTTGGAAAACAGAATGCTAAGAAAGGTATTCACTTTTTCTGAGTGCCAAGGATGTCCTATTTAACATGGTAGCTGAAATGACAGGCCCTTGATAGACACTTCAAGTAGGAAAAGTCCTGCTCAGATTAACAGAACACACCATTAGTAATGCTGAAAAGGAAAACCATTCCAAAGGAAACTTGCAGGGGACCTTGGCCAGCTCCTTAAACATGCCCAACTCATTTAGCAACCTATGTCTCCTTTCCAAAAGTGAATAATATACCCCACAACCTGTTGACCGTCAGTGAGTTTCAGACTCCCAAGTGACCAAGGGTATCATTTTAAAAAATGCTTTAGTTACTTAGCTGCTTAAGTCCTCTTGAAGACCAGTGAAAATGTTACTTGGTTGCTTTTGAAAAGGTTGCAGTCTAAGAAAAGCTCTCAATTTAAAAGGGGTCCCAGGTGGTACTCACCACCTTATGTAATTAGATGGTAGGGATAGATTAAACCAATTATAGCAATTGGAAGTGGGAAGACCTAATGCATTTCTAACTGATTTGTTGTTCGCTGTTTTCTATGTCTTTTCTACCCTGCTGAGAGCAGAAACTAAGCTGTGGTAATTTAGCAACTGTGTCATTCCAGTATAAATTTCCCTTATTTAGTTTCACTTACTGTGAGTTAGATGTAGACATATGAAATGGTTACAGCAAATCAGTTGACCTACTCATGAGGTCAGCTCTCCTCACCTTCCTTTTTAAAGTGGCATTTTTGTTTCATCTGTCTACAGCTAGAATGGAGCGCATCTTGACAATGTGATTCCACGTTCAGAATTGATGCTATTGACTTTGTGCACTTTGCAAAGTTTTTTACTGTGAAATCGGATTGTTGAGGTCCACTTTCTAGCAAGCTTTAGGAAACAAAGAGAGGAAGAAAATTTAACACCTGGTTTTACCTTTTCTGCAACAAAAGGTCTTATATGTTTCCTGTATTCTAGTGTTGGGGCACATGTTTGGCTTGTTGTTTGTGTGCATGTGTTCTCCTTGAAAGTTTTGTGGTTAGCATTGTGGGCCTTAAACAGGCTTGGTAAGAGAGGCCTGGATGTGACTTCTGGCCTTGTGAACAGATTCAGGAGTTAGTCTCCCAGTGGTTAATCTCTCCTTGCTTGTTAGTGAGGGGTTAAGCTGAGCAGCGTAGAAGCCAGTTCCTTGGTAAACAGGAGCAGCAAACTGGGGAAATTGTGGAGAGGATTATGTGATGCCTTCTCCCATAGTATAGTTGTGTTCAACACTTGTGTGGAACAGTAGTTGTAGCCATCATGGAGGTGCCATTTTCTTTCCTGCCTGAAGCCTCAAGGGGTTTTCTGTATCTGAGGTACAGGTTGGTAGTGCTGCTAGAAGAACAAGTACTAACAATGCAGAGCATCAGAGGCTGAGGGGCCTTTCGAAAACAATATTTGAGAAACATCAACATCTCAGCTTCAAGAAAAAATAGACTTGGTGACTAGGGAAGCAGAGACAGTGCATAGCTAATAGGTTTCATGGTGAGTAATCACCAGAGATAGATGGTGGTAAAAGGACCAGCTGGAACTCCACAGAGCTGGAAGCAGAGAAGGATCTGCAGGCCAGTAAACAATGAGAGAGAAGAGGATCGGGGGGAGTTCAGCACATTCAGAAATATCCAATTCTTATCAGATTCTTAGCATGGAAATTGCAAGAGAAGTCTCTGAAGATGCAGCTGGTCAAATGGAATGGAGAGTTTTGCGGGATATACTGGAGCGTGGCTGCACAGCTCAGTCTAACAGATTATCAGTTTATCAGCCATGTCAAGAAAGAGATTTCCAAGCATCCAAATAAGACTGACCATTTTAATGGTGTGTCCCATATTCAAAAGAATGGTAGGAGTGTCCTCCAGGGGCGGACAGATGACAGGATGGTGCACTGTCTTCCTGAATTCAAAATATGAGAGATGTCTCTCAAACTGGATAGGTTACAGAAGTCAGTGGCAAGGTCCTGCTGGTGACAGTGTATATCAGCACTAACAGTATAGCTTTATGGGATATCTGTCACATTGGAGACAACTTCAGAGAATTAAGAAACAGTTTGAATTAGGGGAAGGTTAGAGTGGTTTTCTCAGAAATGTTCCTTTTCCTATGAGCAGAAGAAAGCAGAAGACAGGAGATTCTGGAAATGAACAGCTACGTAGGAAAGTGGTACCTGGTTCAGGGGTTTGGTTTTGTGGAATATTGGGCCATTTTCTATGAAGAGAGCGAGCTTTATAGTTTGGATTATTTTCACTTCAGTAGAAAGGAACCCAGTCCAGTAGGAGACAGAACTGTTTAAATCAGCATGGCCAGAAACTCTGCATGTAAAGGTTTTAGAAGAGCTGGCCAAGAAGTCTTTTGCAACATTACAGATGATTGTTTTTTGTCATTAATGCTCATGAAGTTCCAAAGGACTGGAAGAAAACTGAAGTGGCATATTTATAAAGTATTTATAGACTGGCCTCTGCAATGATAAGGCCATTAGCCTAGCATCAATCCTGGAAAAATAATGGAGGACTCAATTAATAAAAGGACTCAAGACAAAAATGAGAAGGAAATACAATTTATGCCGGTCAAGATTCATTTAAGGAGAATAGATCTTGTCAAGCTAGTTTGATATCATTTTGATGAGACAAATGTAGCTGTAAAAGTGTTGCTGTAGTATTGACACTTAGGCTTCATAAAGCATTTGAGTTAGTACTGCACAACATTTCATCTAAGAAATTAGAACATGCCACATACTGTATGGGTTAAATCTGGCTAACTGAGAGGTAGCAAAATATGCTTGCAAATTATTAAAAAGTGCAAATATAGTAAGAACTCCTCAAGTAGGCGTGCTTCTTGCGGTTCTTGGCACTATGTTATTTCATGTGTTTTGTCAATTATCTGGAGGAAATCATCAAATCATTACTGGTGATGTTCGCTAATGATGCGGGAATTGGAGAATAAAGACGAGGGCGGGTCACTGATGCGGGTTGAGCTGGTTTGCTCAGTAAATTAGACACTGTCAAACAGTAAGTATTTCAACTTCTTTGAATGTAAGGCCATACATCTAAGAACAAAGAATGTGGCTCATACTTACAGAGTTGGGGGGGGAGGAGGGGAATAGTACTATTTTAGGAAGCAGTGACTCTGAAAATTACTTGGTGAGCGTAGCAGATTATCAGGCAGATATGAGCTCCTAAAGGGATCCTATGACTAATACGATCCTTGGATGTAAAAATGGGAATTGTTGTTTGGGGAATAGGAAGGTTACGTTGTTCATGTGTTCAGTGCTGGTGTGATCACTACTGAAAGACTTCAGTTCTGGTGCCAATTCAAGATTCATATTAACAAATTGGTGAGGGTTCAGAGAAGAGCTGCCTGAATGATTTATGGACTTCATGACGAGAGACTCAAAGAGTTCAATCTATTTCATTCATAAAAGGCAGGATTAAGAGATGGTTTCATCACAGAGTATATGGATAAACGTAACTTTTAACCATTTTAAAGGGGGAAGGAGGCTGGCACTCGGGAGTGAGCTTCAGTATTACACTGTAACTGCTGTGACAACATGTTCCTGTAACAGAACAAGTCAGCTACAACATTTTAGCTTTAATCGTGAATGAAACAGAGTTAAAGAGCCAAGGATCTTGCTACAGTTGTACCATTACAAGAGCATGCAGCTGTAATAGTTGTTTTCTAACAACCCATACCAGTATCATATGCCATAGTTATGGACAGATGGTACAAATAATATTTAAGTTTCTGCAAAGGAACAGAATTTATAGAGGACTCGAGCAAAAGGACTAGAAATAAGGTGCAAATATTTAACCATGTGAAGAATTAACAAGGTTTGAAGTGGATTCTCCATCCCTGGAAGTTTAAATTGCTAGATTTGATCTTTTTTGAGCAGAAATGCTCTAGTTCAATCACAGCTGCTGGACTTGATGTAGAAACTAATTCAGAGAAGCCCTATGGCCTGTGTTGTGCAGGCGGTCTGTTCAGATGGTCCCGGCTTTTCTTAAAATCTGTCTGAGTTTTGCCTTTTTGAATCTGCATTTGATTTTAAATCCATTTTACAATATCACCTCAATCTCCCTTCTCTAGGATATTGTTTCTAGGGCAGGCCAGCCCAGTGTTTTGTATGCACTGCCTGATCAGTACCCTTGAAAATTAACTAAGCCATGCTCTCTGCCAGGCTGGAGAGCAGGAAGGCGCTCTGCCAACTGGCTGGGATCCCTTCTGTCATGCTGAACTGGCACATATTGGGCAAAGAGGAGCCATCTGCCTTTTTAGCTCATGGTCTCTGCAGGTCACTCTCCATCTTGAGCCCTGTGCTAGGTAAGACCCTGTGATCTCTGAGCTGCCCCCTGGTCAACAGCATGAGGAGGGTAGACTTAGGGTAGACTTAAGCCCACATGCTTGAGATCCCAGAAGCCCATTCCCTTACCATGGGGCCCAGCCCTCTGTCACTGATACCGTTTCCGTTGTCTCTCCCATCAGGTGGCAGCAGTCTGCTAAGTCGTCGGGTTTGTCAAGCAACCTGCAGCCATCGGGTGCCAAAGCCGATGCTCTCAGGGAAGAGATGGAGGAAGCAGCGAACAGAGTGGAGATTTGCAGGGTACCTCTTGCTCTCTCTTATCTCACAGCAGCACAGCCTGCAAATGCTCTGGTATCTCTCCTTGCGAACAGGGGAAGTTTAGTAGGGGTCAGGATCCTGGGGAATCTGGCACTTCAATGTTCAGACCTTTGCCAGCAAGCAGGGAGTTGGCACATGTCAGTGATACCAAGGGATGTGTGCTGCTCCCAGCATCCTTGGTCTCAGGCACCAGCATGAGAAGATGTTTGGCCTCAGGCTCCCTCACTTACTGCTGCCAGGACAAGAAGCTGCCTCAGGGAAAGGAGGCCTGTCTTGTTCATCCACGTGCAGCTCCAGAGCCTATCGTTCAGTACTTTGTTCAGCCTGGGGAGATCCCCTCCCACAGCCTGCTCCTGGAGCACCATTACCTTGTTTTCACAGTCTTCAGATACCCACTCCTGACCCCACTCTGCTATCCCTGTATGGCCTGGAGAATCTCCTGCCTGCTCTCACCTCCCTCAGCTTGGGGAGTCTCTCCCTGATCCCTTCCCCTCCTCTGTTTCTTCCCTCCATAGTGGCAGGTGACAGGTGCAAAATTCAGTGCCAGTGTGAACCCCAATATATTACTGAGGGAGAGGAGGTACAGCCTAGCCCAGCAAGGGCCAACTTTTTTTTAGACAAGGTATCACAAATTAGCCCTGCACCTTCCCTATCTCCTTCCCCTGCCCGATCTGCTGCTCTGTTTTCTGCTTGCTTCCCTGTGCTCCCTTCCACATCTGCTGCTTTGCTTTCTGCTTCCTGCTCTCTCTGCCACTGCGTTGCATGTCCCCTCCCTGATCTGCCACGTGCCACACATGGAGGCTGCCCTTGCCATTTGTGGCAAACATGACACAGAGGTAGTCACCCGTGGTTTAGAGGCAAAGGCTCAGGAGTGACCATTATTAGATCCAAGGTCCAGTGTCTACTTTGCACAAACTGAATGCACCACTTCCCTGTTCTGCGACTGTTGCTAGACCACTTCCCTGTTGGCTAGACCACTTCCCTGTTCTGCGACTCTGTTTTAGTATCTTGAAATTGTGGATCGTGATGCTCAAATGTTGCTTCCCAGCGGGATATGGGGCTTGGTTTGTTATTTTGGATCGTTAGGTGTGTTGAAAGGGGAAGCAATGTTGTCCAGTGAATGTGGTGCTGAACACCTGCTTTTTGCTGCTGGCTCTGCTAATAGTTGATCCGGGGCTTATCACCTTGCCCCCCTCCCTCCCCCCCCCAATTTCTTCCCTCAAGTCTCTCCATTTCTAAAATGGGGATACTGGTCCTTACCTCATTCCCACACCACTTTGATATGTACTAATGAGCAGTATAAAGTAAGAGCTAGGTATCATTTTTCTTGTAAATTGGTTTGTAGTCCTTGAACAGAGTAAAGGGTGCTTCAGAAGCTCAGAGGATCAATATATACCTTTTGAGTGTAAGAGTTAAAAATATTAAGTTTAAGAAGGTTTTAACACCCACACAAGTTGGAGCTTGTGAGCATTTCTCAGAATCTGGCCATTTTATTTCAATGCTGAAATGGAAACCAGGCTGTCTTCATTTTGGTCCTACAAAAGCACATACCAGCTCAGGTGGTGGAAGGGGTGTGACTCTGTATATTCAGTAATTCCAAACTAGCCTAAAGAGCTATTACAACAGAATTGCCATTTGCTACATGCATACTTTTATTTTTATAGGAGAGGTGATCAAAATGTATATATCTTTAAAAAGTACTCATGAGCAGTGTCACCACTTTCAATTGTTTACTTAAAAAGGAGGGGATATCTTTCTTTTTTCTGAGGTCTAAAATGTAAATAGGAAACTCTGAAAGTTGACAGACTTAAGTTGAATAGACATGTGGCTCTGCATATCAACTTACATTGTAAACTTTTCTTTTTGATCAGTAGTTTTGCTTTAACTGCACCCCCCCCCAAGAATTACATAATAAATCACTGAAACTGTGTCACTGTGCCCTAGGGTCTGGGAGTAAAGCCTTATAATTAACATAAACTATGAAGAAGTCTTACTGATGAATTCTGTCCACTGGTTTCTGCAATAATGTGCTATATATATAGTGAAAAAGACAAATGGGGGGAGGCAGGGAGAAAAAGGAATTAACTTTTTTTTGATAGTTTAGGCTATATGTAATCCTTTCCTTAGGGAGCATGGAGCATTTGACTGACCAGTTGCTGCTTCTAACAAGCCTGCTTAGTATGAAGTTGTTGCGAGCCATTGGCTAGTTATAAGCTCCACATGGGGATTGTCTGTGTGCGTGCATGCATGTATGTGACCGTGAGAGAGAATGAAACTTTGCACAACCAAGTAAAGTATATACTAATTGGTTTGGAATATGTGCAGTATCCAGGGCAAATATAGAAATGATTGCTGCACAGAGAATACAGCTTTCCATCAGAGTCTTTTGTGCATGGCTCCATTTTTTCTTTTTCCCCAGAGCTCTTGTGGTATGGAGTCATTTTACTTTATCTGTATAAAGTTGCTGTTTTGAGATAAATTATGGCTTTTGTCAAAACAGACACCACATGTATTTTCATACTCTTTGCATGCTTAATGCTGATTTTGCACATGAGAGTTTAGCTTTATTCCAAAGTTTATTTCTTTAAAGCAGGGTTGTAAACAGTCAGTGGCTTTATTCTGGCCCAGCCCATCTGACTGTGTATGTAGTTGTGTTAGAGGTCAGTGAGTTACTTGAATGTAGGAAGAGGATCAGGATTTATGTTACTTGCATGCTTTCCTGAATTAATATGGTCATGGTCCTAATCTTGCGCGCTAACGTATTACCAGGAGTAGCCCCACTGAGATCAATATTTAGGGTAAACACGTGCATAAGTGTTTGCAAAATTGGGATCCCTGAGTGGAATTACTGAATATATGTGAAAACAGTGACTTTGCAATACTTTCCCATAGTCGAGCAATGCATTTGTCTGTTTGATCTACCTGTCCATGCATTGCACTTTGCATGAGTCAGAGGAGAGCTGCCATTAATCAAGCAAGGGGGTACAAGGGCTGTTCCTGATTATCCCTAATGCATATCAATAATGGTTTGCTTACATTGTCCATTCTCACATGGCCAGTTTCCACCTCCCTAGCTCATGTCTGCATCTGAATGCATGTGTTATTTTGTTCAGGATTTTTGTGCATCTTTCCTGAAGTCAGAAGGCCACATGGGTCTGGGGGCAAAGCTTTAGCATGCTTGTTATGAACATGGTTTGAAATGTGTCATTTGTTGGTGCCATGTTTCTAGTTCCTTGCTGGCATAGATATCTAAGAACTTATTAAAAATATTTTCTGCTATACCTGATATCAACTTGGGCGAATGGCCTTCTCCATGTGAGATCTACGGGGCTTCCCTTATAGGGCATGTGTTGGGAAGGACAGCATCTTACAGAGCAACTGAAAGCCACTTGTCCCTTTCCTGTTCTCAAGATATTAGAGGCTTAGAGGCCAAGATAGTAAGGTTTGTATTGGTTGACATTCTGTGTGAGAAATAAAAATAATAAATCTTTTGCTCAGAGTTAGACAGAGTTTCAGCAGATGCTCTTCAAGATTCCCGCCTACAGCTCTGCCAATGTATCTTTATCCTGCTGTTTCTGGCCTGGTTCCCCTGGCCACACCAGTATGCATTATCTTTGACCTGTAGCCCTCGCCCCACTTCACCTGATGTCTTGGGCTTCTGCCAAAGCACTGCCACCAGCACCGGAGCAGAGACTGACTCTTGTGCCGACTTACCCACTTTGTAACATGGGCAGAAGGAAAGACAATTCCACATCAGCCCTTTCTAAAGAACCCTCAGATTCTGTTTGCAGCCCACAGTCAGTACAGAGTTTAATCCACATATCCAGGGATGAATGGTTCTCCATTCTGTCATCTACAAGAGACTCTGAAATTCATTCTTTTATAAGGAATTCCAGTAAAATACCTGTATAACTAACCCATCCTTTTCCCTTTGTAAGGTTACATATCCTTCCCTGAGAGAAACTTCCCTACAAGTCAAAATTGGATTTTTTTCTCAAAAGAAGGCTGTTTCTAGCTCCATCTTCTCCACCTCCTATTTATACTTCCATTACCTTTCTGCCTGCACATCCATCTTCACCATCACTTTCGCCATCATTATGTCCATCTCAATCTCTGCGTTCATCTCTTGTCTCCCCATTCTGCCTCTATGCCCGTGATTCTCAACCAGGGTGCTGGGGTACCCTGGGGTGCTGTGGGAGCCTTTGAAGGGTGCTGCAGGAAGTGTGAGGAGATAAGCAAATAAAGGCAGGCTCAGGCTTCAGGTAGGAGCAAATAATCAGATAAGGGCAGGCTCAGGCTCTCCCTGCCTGGCTGCTCCCCTACCCTTATTGTGTGTTCCCTCTGCAAGGAGGTAAGCTCTGTAATACATAAATTAATTTTTGAAATGGGATGCCACTTAATTCACAGAAGGTATGGAGTGCTTTGAGTAATGGGGTGCCTTGAGTCTGAAGAGGTTGAGCACCACTGCTCTATACCTTAATGCTCCATCATGCTCTCTGGTTCCATCTATCTCCATCTCTGTGTCCCGCAAACATTCACTTCCACTTTCTGTTTGTTTCTTTAGGTGGATAAAGCTTAAAGCATGGAGGCATGGTCAGAATACCTGTTGCTAGATCATTTGGTTAATATTCAGATATTATTTTCTCCATTAAAAAAAAAAATCACATTTAACCATAGCAAAGCAATAAAAGTGTTCTTTATGGCATTTTTTCACACGTTTTATATTTACAAGTTAGAATTGTTTGAAAATTATAAAAATGTGACAATAAGACAATCAAACTGCTTTCTTCCTCTTCCAAGACCAACAAGGGCCACATACAGGGCACCACTGACCATCCTAAGATTGCCAATTGGAGAGGCTCAGATGCTGAGCTGTTGAAGGTATATTTTTGATGGTAGCATTAGCTCCTTCATGGGGGTGGGTCTACATTTCTATGGGATACAGGTTCTACCTATTGCTGACCTTTGACGGGGGTTGGGGTTGGTCTTTGATCATTTTAAACTTGGGGAGATGGGAATATACTCCCAGAAATGAGGTGAAAGTAGCTATTGTACATGCTTCCCAGAAGTGCAGGCCTGTCAATTATAGCCCAATCTGGACCTGCAACCCTATCACCCACTTCTGCTATTCCCATACTCCTGGCTTTCTCATGAGCAGAGGCTCACAGCTGTTATAAAGTTTGGATGTAATCAGGGATATGACCCAGTAAGACAAACCACTTTCACTTGTGCCTCCACAAGGACTTGTACATAGACCTCCATACACGAAAGGGCAAGTTTCCCAAACAGCTATGCTGTCTAACCCTGCTTTCCTTCCTTTCCATGCAGTGAAATTGCTGGATCTCTTTTTGTCATTTCTCTGGAGAAAAGCCTCTAATAAATCGATTTTGAAATCCCCATTAAAAGTGACACTGAAGGATGGTTTTTATCTAAGCTACATCTTTAATAGAGTTGGCACCTAACTAGGACCTGCAAAGCTCTTTACACACTGGCATGTGCCAGATAGGCAATTGTGTATATAGATAGATACATGCACATCCAGATGTAGGTCTTACACATGCAGTCATAATATAGTGGGGGGCTGCATAATACATGTAGGCTTTTGTGTAGACTTAGCATATGATCTCAGAGCAGGACACGATTAGCAGTGAGTGGGTACTGAGGACTGTGTTGGTGACATGCAGATGCTCACGTGCTGTTTTAGAATTATCAGCAGTTGGTTGATCAGGGAGAAGACTACCAGATATTTCAGATGACATTAGATGGGTCAGTCCTGCATGGTTCTCAAGTGTGCCACTGGGCCAAATTCTGGCCAGTGTACCTGCCATGGAATTCAGAGGGATTGTCCCCAGTTGCAGCACGTCTGAGTCTGGGCCACCATGTCTTTTACCATAAAAAAAAACAACCTTCTTTCAGAAACCAAAAGCGGGCAGGGAATTACCAGCTTACCAGCACCTCAGATCTCTGAATTGCTGTTCAAAGCAAAATTCTCATCTTCAGTAGGCAACATGAGCAGGATTCTCAGACCAGGGTGCTGCAAGATCCTTGGGTCTCCTGGTGTGTTTGGAATTATCATTGAAGCAAAATGGTGAGGTTTAGATCTGACTCGTGGGTCTAACAGGGAGCATCTTGCCCTGGACAAGGTATTTTTGTTTCAGTTCTCCAAATCCTGGAGCCTCCCCTTCTCAGCCTCATACCAGTAACGAAAGCTAAATCACAAAGATTCACTGAAGTCAGATCTTTGTTTTTGTTTGGTTTTTTTGCCCCACCTTTCTTTTAGTGCCCCCATTACCAGCAGTCAGGATCAAATACAGCAAAAGGTTTGTATTGTTCCCAGGTGACCTTTCAAAATGGGACATGATCTCAGTAGTGTGTACAAGCACCTCTGATCATGCATCGACCATTCTGCCTGGAAATAACGATGTCTAATGATGAGAGTGGCTGTTTTGCGCGACTTACCTCTTGCTCATTTTGTGCTTTTCACAGGACCAGCTCTCAGCTGACATGTACAATTTTGTGGCCAAAGAAATAGACTATGCAAACTACTTTGAAACTGTAAGTCCAAAGCAGGCTTATATGCCTTTCTTTGTTTATATTGTTTCCTTTTGCATGGTGCCCTATTAGAATAATAATCAATTCCTAGCTGGGATGCACCCTCCTATCACTTCTACCACTACCAAAAATCCTACCCATTTCCACAGTAGGATGTAATATGTCTTTTGTCTTTTCCCCAGTTAATAGAAGTGCAAGCAGAATACCATAGGAAGTCATTAGCACTTTTACAGAACGTGTTGCCTCAGATAAAAGCACAGCAGGGTGAGTGTACAGTGTTCTTCTTTCTTTGCTGCATGCTGAGTTAAGGGGGAGGATCAGAGTTTTGTTGCCAGGTAACTAGGGCAAAAGTCATGATGATGCAGTCCCCTTGTTCTGCATTACGTTATCATCCATGGGGTGGTGAGAACGTTCCCATTCCTCTGAAGCATCAGGTCTTGTTCACCACTGCAGGCAGGATCGGAGTATAACAGAACAGGGGTTCCAGCGTGCTGCTGGAGAACGGGCCTCCACTTAGTAGGAAAGCCACCATTTTCTATGTGGGGATTTGGCTGCCACAGTTAGGATCAGTTTTCCTCACCATAGTGCTCAAAACAGGTTAACTGGGCAGTAAGTTCCCTACGTGTTCCCAAATTACTGGTTTCATTCACACATGAATCCCTCCCAAACCTCTTGCCCTGAGATGGCTGTCTTTACTGTGAACCATCAAAACCTATTCATCTTCTATTCTTTCACTGTGCCCAAGTCAATCAGCTGCACCCCAGCGAAGAGAGTTAGCCACCATCCCCTAGCTACAACTGATCCGTCTCCCACTATAGTAAATCAGTCCTGCGTGCTGCCTCGTTCCAGTAACTCAGTTTCTTTTTCCCCCAGAAAAAAAATTACATTGCTCTGTTTCTCCGTCCCCTGAGATTGATTTCCCAGACACATTCAAATGAGCCTTCCCCGCTGGAACTCAGTTTTCTCTCGCGCGCAGAGCTGTGTGACTAGAGCTGCCAGGAAACTTTCACCCTTAAGTGCTAACGCACGTTATATATAGGGTGCGCTATGCATTAGGCCAGTGTGAAGCGACTAGTGTTTGCTTCGGATTTGGCCAATTTGGAGGACAGTGATTCGATCTGGTGATTTGAATCACTGTCCCAAATTGATTTGGCTGAATCTCTGAATCAGCCAGACCCATCCCCTGCCCACTCTCCCAGCCTGGCAACGGCTGCCCGCCCACCCCAGCTCCCAGCACTTGGAAAAAAAAACAAGCCCCGACTCAGCAGGTGCTGCCAGGCAGGGGGTGATCCCCCTGCCCCATGCTGCATGGGGGGCTCTGCATGAGCCCCCCAGTGCTCCCCGCCACTGTCCTAGCCCCCCATGGCTGCTCCGCCAACCCCAGCTCCAGCCCTTTAAGGAAAAAAAAGCCCAAAACATCCTTTACTCACGGGTTCCTGCCTTGTGTAGGGGCAGTCTCTGCTGCCCTGCACTGTGTGGGGGGCTGTGCACGAGCCTCCCGAAGCCCTGAGGCTGCTGCAGGAGCTGGAGATCCCGTGGGGGTTTTTTTTTCTTAAATGGCCAGAGCTGGCGTGGGCGGGGCAGCCACGGGGGGGTGTCAGGGGGTCCGGGGGAGCAGGCAGGGAATAGGGCCTGGCAGGGGTCCCCCTACTTACCAACTCCGAGTCCAGCTGCAGCTCCCTGCTGCAGCAGGTGGGGACTGCCCGAATCATTGAAGCTTTTCGAATCTTTTCTGAAGATTCGGAGAGCTTTGAATCGATTCGGGCCTTTTTATTGGTCCCCTGATTTGATTTGGATTTGGAGATTCGGTCACCAAATCAGGCCAAATCTCCTCCAAACTGAATCACCACGTGAAGCTTAGTCCAACTTAGCCTAGGCCTAGCCTAGGCCTTCTCCTATTTGCAAATCCCCCTGAGGGCCTGCTCCTTCATGCTGCTTGGATTACCCCAGTTTGTCTCCACCTTTCACTGCCAGCTGTGTCTGGGTGGGTTTGCCAGCCCTGTGTGCTTTAGGTTAAGGTAGGTCAGAATAAGAGGACAGTTAATGAAGTTCTTGAGTATAGAGAGCAGTAGGTAAAACAGGACTAGGTGGGGCCCTGGCTTTTACTTAACCTATAGCATTTGTTACAACCTGAAGGCAGAAGTTTCTTGGTGTGAGGCTTCTTTCAGAAAGGGAACTCCCAGCTCTGTCACTTGAATAGACTATGCAGACTCCTGACTCCACCTCAAGGAATTGGATTACTTCCCCTCCCTATTCTCTATGGGTGCGGTGGAAATGCTGGAGGTACATTCACACATGGACTTACTAACCCTGAGATACATGCACGTACCGTGCTTACCTCCCCTCTCCCACCAGAGTGCAGATACGCAACAAACACAGACATGCAAACAGGTGCAGTCTTGTATACCCACATACTCAAGTACCCTTGAGGTGGACATTAGCTGGGAAATTCTAGGGGCTTGTTGGGATTTGCTGATCAGGCAGAATAAAGCTGGCTCTATGTGCCTTTCTTGGTAAGGAAACACTATTTCTCAGTCTGCCCTGAAAAAGATATTGGTAGCAAAATCTCTCATTTTTGCATGCAGTCCCTGAAATATCTAGAAATGTGGTTTCATCTGTCCTCTGGGGTAAGCGTGCATCTCTTTGTGGAAGAAAGTTACTGGAATGCAGGAGGCTGAGAGCTAGTTTGTTTATGGCCCCACTTCCCATACACAGGATTTCATTGGTCCCACAAGGCAATCTCCCTTGCAACTGGAATCTTTGCCATTTTAAAGTGAAAGTCCTGTAGTGATTGCTTGCCAGCCTGCTTGCAGCATGGTGAACAGCACTAATAGCGTTCTGTTCCTCATAGTTGCGGTGAGAGCTGAGCTGGAAATAAGTTTTCATTCTGCATTTTTTTAATTAAAAAAAAAAAAAAGAAACCCTCCCTTAAACTGGGCCAAAAAAGTCAAAATCCTGAAAATGTTTGCAAACCAAAAATCTTTTCAAATCCAGTGAATGGTTTTGTTCAGATGTTTTGGGAATGTTGTGTTTTGATTATGATCTTTTTGTTTTACTTTAACTTTAGTTTCATTCTTGTGTTCTTGTAAATTCCTTGCAATGCCTTGTGGCAGCCTTGGGGGATTTCCATCCCTGGGAATGCTAGGAGGGTTTATTCCAGTATAAGCTTTTTGTCTACAGAGGCATGAGAAAAAGTAGTATCTCAGATCATTAGTGAATTGAGTCAGAGGTGGGTGCCATCCAAAGTGCATCATGAATCTAGTAGACAAAATGGCAGGCCATGTTAGAAGGAGAGGCTCAGGACAGGATTAGCTGTAACAGAGGTATGCAGGGAACCTGGGACAAGGCTTACTAGTGCTACTAAGGGTATGGATCCTCCTGGCCCAGTAATTTCTGTACACTAAGTTCACAAACAAGTATTCAAACATGCTTGTCTCAGTGACAGTACAAGTGATTCCCAACCAGGGTGCCATAAGGAACTTTTGAAAGTGCTGTATAACTGTTAGGTATGCAAACACCTAAACATGATGCACAAGAGAAACCCAAAGATTTCAAATAGAAGTCATACCATCAAAAATGTTCTTACCTCTTTCCATGCTCTTTGCAACAGTGTAATTGCTGTGTTATTTTTTCACACTCAATAAATGAGTGAAAAGACTAGGGGGCATTTTCCAAACAATGCCTAACAATGTCTAACAAGGGGTGCCATGAATTACAAATGTTGGGAATCATTAGGCTATATACTCCAAGGAAAAGTAACAGCAATGTTATAAATAAATGCTTTATGAAGCTCTGAGTTTGGACCCTCACTTTTGGCAGGGACTCAATATTGTGCAGAGGCAGAATGGTCAACTGCCAAGAGCAGGGGATGGATAGGGATTGCCTCACTAACCTAACTCCAGGTGGCCATGGGGCAATGCTGGGAGAAGGTTGAGCTTCAACATGAGGGCCCCTCAAAGAGTTGGGGGGGTATCATGCTCCAGAATCACATAGATCTAGATATGAAGGCATCCAAGACATGCGTATGTCCCCCATCCTACTCATACAGATGTGACCTGGTCTGCATGGGGATAGGGATGCTCACATCAGAAACCTCCCTATGCCAAGATAGCTCAGTATCTGTGGATACTTGACTGGTGTAGACTGTGGGGTCAGGGAAGGGAAGCAGTATAGCTACACCAGCCAGTGAGCAAGCTCTCCCTAATCAGCCATTAAATCCTCTAACTCTCCCTCTCTCTGCTTTGAATCCATATAACAGAAGCTTGGATTGAGAAGCCCTCCTTTGGGAAGCCCTTGGAGGAGCATCTGGCAGTCAGTGGGAGGGAAATCGCCTTCCCCATTGAGGCATGTGTGACCATGCTGCTTGAGTGTGGCATGCAGGAGGAGGTGAGTAGGGGGACCCGCCTCCCCTCCCAGCTGGACTATTTTATTCCAAAACAAATACTTTAATCCTTTTTTTTCCCTCCAGCTCTCCCAAGACAAACACTAATACATGCCTGAACATAGGTTAAGTCAGAGCAGTCATTACGGTACAAGAATAATAATCATCCCTTTTGGCATTAAGATCTATGAAAAGTACCCCCCTTTATTTCTCTACTCATTCTTCCTAGTGTTTCCAGAATTTCAGGCCAACTAAAACATTCAAAAGTCACGGGTTAGGTTTCCAAGATTTTGAATCAAGCCCCTGCTCTTCTCCCTCTGTTCCTATTTGCAGCCTTTAGTTTAACTGTAAGATTAAAGATTGCAGCCTTCTGAATCATGAAATAAACGTCTTTGGAGATTGAGTTGTGATCATAGTATTTTGTAACCTGTGGCACATGTAACTTTGCAGGTAATGTGGCAAAGTTCTAGAAGCAGAAGAAGGAAAAAGGGAAATATATACCGAGGAAAAGAAGAAAAAGAAAATATGAAAGTAGCTCTATAGTATAGAATAGTCACCTAGTCCAGTCCCATGTACAAATGCAGGACATGTTATTCCTAAAACATCCCATGCAAATGCTTATCCTGGCTCTCTTTAGAAACCTCTAATGAAAGAGATTCCCCCGCTTGTTCCATTGTCTTACCATTCCAACATTCTTCCTAAGTTTTAATTTAAATCTGCTTTGTGTAGTGTAAAGCCATTGTTTCATGTCCTGTCCTTTGTGGCAAGAGAGAAGAGCTGTTCACCCTTTTTATATCTTTTAGGTTGTTGGAGAAGTTGCTGTGTGGTTGTAATAACCTGCAGTGCTACTTTGTATTATCCATCACACAGAGTCATAGGAATATACAATTTTACAAACTTAAGAAATAGCGGCCACCAAAAAATTAGAACCCCCTCATCTAAGACAGTGTGCATATGTAAATCAGGAACATTTCCACTAAAATCAGTGGGGAGGTACTGATATAAGAGAGAGCAAAGGCAGGTCTCAAGTCTCAGATCTCTTGCTTTTTCCCACTTTGGTAGAGAGCAAGGAGGATAGGAAAGTAAATTCTGCATTTTCAGAACAGTCAAAACCAGGCCAAACGTAGATATGCAACTCTCATGAACTGAGCAGGCCCAATGCATTGTGATGTAAATGGCTCAGAGAGTACACGTGGTTAAGCAGCTTAATTCAAAGTTATTCTCTTGCACAAGTTCATCTCCAGCAGGAGATGATCATATGAGCATTTGATCTACAGCAGGAACAAATTAATTCCACTGTGTTTAAGCCCCTGGCAGACATTGCAACAAGACATACCTAATTTGTTAATCATGCCATAAATAATAATAGTAACCCTGCCACACATTCAGACAATTAGTGATGCAGCAAAATAGGAAAGCAACCACAAAAATATTCCACAAAATACATGTAAAATTTTTGTGGTTCATTTCTAGCATGACTTAAATTGAATGTGTGGCAAGGTAGTCTTGCCGTGTGCCCTGATGCAGGGTGCGTAGCAGGGCTTGGTTGACAGCTTCTCCATGTTCGCAGGATGACAGTTGTGTGGTGCAGCCCTGCATTCTGCAATTTTCAAGGTGCCAAGCTGAGGGGAGCTCATTAGCTGGGCTGAGGTGCTGGGTCCCTGCAATCCAGCATGGCACTTGCTGCCCTTGCTCCGCAGCTCTGGTTGGGGCTGAGGAACAAGGTACATTCTGGTGTCTGATTATGGTGAATCACAGGGCTCACTGAGACCTAGCAGGTTGACTGTCTTGCCCTGCTGCTCCCAGGGAGCTGTGGAGCAAGGGGCTTGACACATCCCCACCATGAGGACCCTGGGATAGGTGAGCACTTTGCTGATCTCAGGGTCCCAGTGTACCAGGGTCTTTAAAAACCATGTGCGGCCCAGCTGCGCACCTAGTATTCTGACGTCCCTGGCACATGGGGATCCCAAGAACAGGGAGCCTCTCCCTGATCCAAGTGTGTTGGGACCTTAAAAAGCTGCACGTGCAGTTGGGCAGCAAATTAGGTTTTCTGACATCCCAGTGCACTGGGTCTGGGACTGTGACCACACTAGCATCTCAGATTGGCTCCAGTGAGGTCCCAGGGCTGAGATCAACCATTGCTGATCATGCCCAGCCCCAGGACCTCACCAGAGCCAGTTTGAGATGTGGTGAGGTCCTTGCAGTTGTCATGCAGTTGCCAGCTAATTGTTAGCCCCAGTGCTGGGACTGCACTGACATCTTAAACAGGCTCCTGTGCAGTCCTTGGACTGGGATTGACAGCTAATTGTTGGTCCTAGCCTTGGGGCCACATTGGTTCACACCAGCTGCGGGCCCCAGGTTTCAGCTTGCTGGTGCAAGGAAGCCTGGGATCTTTGTTGGCCCCCTGCTCCCCCTACACTGGCAAGCAGTTAATGGTGTGATTGGGATTTGATCCCAAAATCAGGACTCCTGCCATGACCATGTAGTGCATGACTGAGATGTGTTGGGATTGCAGATCAGATCCTCTGGTGCCATTAAATGAACATATGCCAGGGGCGTAAGATTTTAGCTTTCATTTGCCAAGCATCTTGCAGTCCTGAGCAGCACCTTTCATAGGACAAATGAGCATTCAGCTGTTCCACAGGGCTGTTTCTGTAACACAAGTGGCTGATTAGATGACACTTCCCACCTCTCCCTTATGGTTTCAGCATTTAGAGTCTCTTGATCTTCCTTTGGTCGGCTTATTTTCCTAACAGTGCCATATTTTTCCTAGGACAGTTGGTCTCAGTTATTTATCAGCATTTTGGAGGCCCAGATAATTCCTTGTCTACAGAAAGTATATTGCTGTTCAGAACCACATGGGCAAATGTGCCTTTTCTTTTTGTTTGCCTTGAAATAAGAGTGGGAAAGCAGGAAAGATGATTTCAAGACCCAAGGAATTGGAGCATAATCTACTGGATTCATTTGCGCACACAATGTCCTTTTTACAACATTCCTTTCTCAGAGACAGACATATATAGAAGGTTTCCTGTCCCTCGTCATTAGCCAGAAACCAGGACTGAATGGATGATGGAGAAACCAACCTTCATAGGTTTGGTGAAACAATTGTAGACTCTCAGAATTATTTACACTTCTTTCATCTGTAGATTTGGACTGAAAATCTTCTCAGACCACCAGCTCCTGATTGTCTTCTGATTTGTTTTCTTGGGGGAGGGGGCAGGGGAGCTGGGTCGACTGGAGAAAAGGTTAAAAGAAGCAGAGGTTTTGCTTTTCCACACTGTGCCAGAATTAAGAAAAGCAGCTGAGAAATTGAAAACCTGACTTAAAAAAATATTGAGAGACATCTTGGAATCTCCAGATCAGTTTGGTTTGATTTTGGGTCACAGCTTTGGGCTGCTTCCCCCTCTATGCTGATTTATATCGTTCATCTCTGTAGCTGATCCTGCTAATAGCAAACCTTTATGCTTTCCCCTACATTGCCCCCCTCCTTGCAAGGAGCTCCCTACAGACCTTTGCAAAGCCACCTCACAGTCCTTCAAATCCCTTCTTTGCTGTACTCTCCATTAAAACCTAGGTAACAATTAGTGCTGGTTCCTAGCTTGTTGACCTTGTTTTCTTGTGCTTCCTCCATGTCCGTCTGTTTTCCCTTGTCTCAGATTGAAAGCTCTGTGGGACCATCTTGTGGTTCTGTGTCTGTACAGCATTTAGTACAACCAGTCCATGACTGAAGTTTCTAAGTGCAATTACAGTTCAAATAATAATGAGGGGAAAAAACAGTAGCTTCAGTAAAACCTACTGATTGGTTTATTTTGGATCATGAACTGGGCCATTCATGCTTCCCTCTTGGTTCAACCTCTTAGCTAGCCTAGACTACTCACAAAGCAGAGATTAGCTGTTCACTTAATTAGATCTATGTTCCCACGATCCTGCTGTGCCCTAATAATTCCTAAATCTGTCCCCTCATTTTCTGAGGCACGCACATTGAAGAATGCAAAAATGTCTAATTCTGGTCATTGCTTGTCAAAGCTAGGAAGAACAGAATTTGGTTTCTATCAGGAGATGAATCGAGCATGACTGAAGATATCCTGGACGCACAGACTTCTAGAGAACAAGTGACCTCCTCTCTGCCCTGGCCTAATTTTGCCCTACTTCAGGGTTGGGCAAAATATGGCCCGTGGACCAGATCCGCAGTGGGACTTTGTCCTGCCCACAGCAGGTCCCTCACTTCTGCCTCGCCCTGGCGTTGTCCAATCTGTGGCATGTCCTATTGCCCCCTGGGCATGCAGCAGGGCTGGGGCAGCTCCACAGCTGGACTGCCTTTCTAGGCAGCCTAGACAGTGGCAGCTACTTCTAGCTGGCACCACTGCTGGCACCAGCCCCATGGTACTGGCAGGGACCCACGCGCACAGCTCCAACCCTGGCCTGCCCCACAGCCTCTCAAGACTCAGCCCACCGGTGTGGACCAGCTCCGGACTAGCTGGAGCCTGCATGCGTGGCGCTGACCCGGGCCTGCCCTGCGCCTGCTCGAGCAGTGGCAGCAGCAGTGGCTGGGCAGAAGCTGCTGCTTGGCACAGCGGCAAAGTATCACTGCTGCAGCTACCCAGAGCCCATGCCCGCACTGCCCTACGGCTCCTCTTCACTACCACCACTGCCCTGCTGGGCAGCTCAGAGGTGGCAGTGGCAGAGAGGAGCCCCTGGGCAACCCAGGCACAGGCTGGGGTCTGAGTTGTGTGCGCGGTTTCTGGCTGGTCTGCTTCAGCTGGGGTGAATCTGGAGCAGGCATGGGGCAGGCCGGGGCCAGGGCTGGGGCTGTGTGCTGTTGGCAGTGGCAGGGAGGAGCTACAGGGTGCATGGGCTCCAAGCTGTTGCTAGGAAGGGGTAGAGGGGGGTACTGACCAGCCTGCAGTAGCTCCCCAGAACTGCCTATGTGGCCTGCAGGCCCAAATAATTGCCCACCCCTGCCCTACACTGTAAACTGTAGGAACCAAGGTTTGACCGTAGCTGACTTAAAAAGGCATCCCTCCATTGGTGCTGCCGTACAACAGTTTGTGTATCTAAATCTATAACTGCACTTAAGTTCTGAGTCCAAGTTAGATGGGTTCAAAAGAAATGATTTCCACACTTCCTCAGGCAACAGTTTTCTAATAAACCTCATCCTGTGTGCAGTACTCAGACTATAATCACAAGGATAGATTTTCAGCTCACATGAAGGTCAAGCTGCAGTCTGGGCCATCGGGGCTCCTTGTTTGTCTTGCTGTTGCCTTGGTGTTAGGAGTTTCTCCATGGCCTGACAACTCTCCTGTTTCTCTTGTCCTAAGGGTCTCTTCAGGGTGGCTCCCTCCGCCTCCAAGTTAAAGAAACTCAAAGCCGCTCTAGACTGCTGTGTAGTGGATGTGCAAGAGTATTCAGCCGACCCGCATGCCATTGCAGGTAAAGGGCATCTCCCTTCTGACACTCCAGCCTTCAGTAATGGCAGTTTGTATTTCTGTATATGATCCCTTCCTATCCAAGGGACTGTTAATGAACTAAGCCCCTGCAGCAGGGAAATCCTCTTGTTGAGAGCTGGTTGGGAATTTCCCAGCAGTACACTGTACACTGGAAAATACTGATTCACCCAAAGGAAACTTTTCAAAGAAACATATAGCTTTTGACCAAAGTGTTCTTTAAAAAAAATGGAAGTATTCTGGTTCTGTGTGTCAACGTTAATTTTTGTTTCAGTTTCATTTGAATGTGTTTGATAGTGTATATAAATATAAAATAAAAGAACTGAAACCAGAGTGGCTTATTTCAGTCTACCAAGATAAAAATATTTTATTGACCTACAACATTTATTTTTATTTATGTTTCTTAGGAAATTTTGAAACTGTTTTGTTATAGCTCTGTTCTAGAACAGGAAAAAAAAATTGGAAATTGTGACATTTTTCTATGATTTCCCTCCCAGAACACGCCCAACTTTTAGTACTGTCTTGTGCAGCTGTGAACATGAGATCCACTGCTGTATTTTCTAAACAGCAAGGGAAAAGGAAGCACCCTTCAGCAGGGACCTCATATGAGGGTTAATAGCTCTGCCTGATAGGAAAAAGTCAAAAATGACCTTTTTTGGCATTTCATTATATAGCTTTTCAGATGATCAAGTCACTTGATTAAAGCTATTTAAAGAAAAGAAAGAGAGAATCTGAACTCTTTTGCCCCATTTATTTTTAGCTTTGAGAAAAAATAGAACAGTTGGGTAGTCTTCATTATATATGTATATCTAATTTAACTCTAGCTGTACATTGTGTAAAATGATTATCTAGTTCTTTAATTGAAAACAATGCTGTTCTCACAGTAATATAAATCCAGAAAAACTCTATTCTGGAATTAATCCTGGTTTCCTGCAGTGCGATGAAAAAATTGGCCCATTGTCTCTCAACATAAAACAATAGGGTGTCTGACAAACAAGCACTGAAGAAGCTACGTAATGATATATTAGGCCTAAAGTAGGATAGGAACACTAATGGATTTGGCCGTTGGTATGGAAAATAAATGTGACCTCTGCTTAAACACTGATTTCATGTACACGTTATACAAGGGCTGAACAACTTCTAAGCCCCGGGGGCACACCAGCAGGGGTTACCTGCTACCAGTCGAGCCACAGGTTATTGAGCCGCATAGGCATTTTCTCCCACCCACCACTGCACAGTACAGCCATGAGGGCACCCTTCCCTGCCACAGCTGTACTAGGCACCCCACCCCTTGCTATAGCACATGGGCAGGCAAGCACAATTCAGACCCTCCCCACCCAGGTGCAGCACATGCCCTGGAGGGCACCCCACCACCACTGTTGCAGCACACAGACACTGTCTCCCTTGCATGGCCTCGTACTTATCCTCAGCTCCTTTAGCTGCTCATTTTGTTGCCTTGCCCCCCTGTGGGGGGGAGGCGGGAAGGGGGAGTCTAGAAACTGGGGGCAGTGGCAGCCGAACAGGACCCCAGGGGCCACAGCTTAACAGCTTGTGAGCTTCATCCTCATGTACCAGTTGGCTTTAGATTTGCCAAATAAAGGCAGTACTTCTCAATCCTCAGTTTCCTCAAACTGTTATGTCTTTGTTTTCCTTGCTTGCCTACAATTCTGTTTGCTGCAAAAGAGAAAGAAAATGTCATTTTGATTCCTATAGTTTCATAATGTTTATTAATTTCCCTGATGTTAGCCAGTGGATTTGTCTGGTGCATTTTAAAGACTCTAAATGTCCTCAGATAGATGCAAAATCTGTTTTGTTCAGAAAAGTTATGGGTGATGCTGAAGAAACGTAAATACTGTTATGGTAGCCACGAGGCATTCTGCAAAATGGGTGATGAGCACTGAATAAATGGCTAGATACACCTATATGCTTGCATGTGTGCACACACGTACACCATCAAGTTTCAAAACTGGTTCTTACAGATTCTGTGACTAAGCAAAATGCTGGACAAATAAAATCTTCGCCTTACTGGGCTCTTCAAACATCAGTTTTGCTTAGAAAAAATACTTTGTATCCGTATCCCTTGTGGATTTTGAGTCTGAGTTTTTCAACCAGTTAAAATATTTAGATTTTAAATTTCTGTCAATTCTAATGGGAAATAGGCGTCCAAAACTCGCATGCAACTTTTGAAGATGTATATAGTGACATGCCAGGAGTATTGCGACAGTTGAATGCTCTGTAATGTTAAGCTGCTGTTCCTTTCTGGATTAGAGATGGCTTCCCTGCCCTTTCAAGCTTTTACCTGGGACATGCTGAGGGCACCCTCAGTTGGTAGCAATGTCGGTGGCAGCAGAGGGTGCTCAGTGCTTTGCAGGATTGATCCCTAATGAAATGAGTCTGATCTTGCTGCTATTAAAGCCAGTGGCAAAGTTGTCTTGGAGCTGCAGCTGAAGCAGGCTGTAAGCAGTTGGTACACTGCTGTTACACTGAGTGCTATTCTGTGAATATTACTGATATGAATTATTGTGGGTGCAGGTTGGGGTGTTACATAAGTGACAAAAAAACCAGATAGATGTAGGTGGAAAGTATGCATGGCTGTGATCATAGATTATTATATTTTAAGATGGATGTTGGACTAATGGACTATTTGGGATTCACATTTTGAGAAATTTATGAGTAAATTAGTTGAAAAAAGGAGTCAAAATGATTCATTCAAATCTCACTGCCCCAAAAGAGGAAAAAGAGAAAGTAACTGTGACAGCAGGAATGATAAAAACCTGGATTTTTGTCACAATTATTAGCATTCTAATTAGGGCAGTTTGGGTTACTGTTGAAATAACAAGTAAGGCTGCTTTGAAGCTGTCATTAAGGCAGACAGAGCCTAGACCATGACCTCTGTGCTTTGCTGCAGGGGCTAGAATCCAACCCCAGGTGCAGCACAGGTCCCCTGCGGTTTCTGCCCAGAAAGCTTTACTTTGGTCCTAAATGGCCAGTGTTACCTTTTGTTTTTTAGGAGCACTGAAGTCCTATCTCCGAGAGCTGCCAGAGCCTCTCATGACCTTTGAACTTTATGAAGAATGGATTCAAGCCTCCAAGTGAGTTCCCAATATGACTTCCTGGGTTCATTCAGGTACAGATTTCAAAGGTGTTCCATTTGTCAGGGTATTCGGATTTGAGGTCCCATTTCTTGAGAAGAGTCAAGGACTCAGCAAAACTAATGGTCCAGCCATGTGATCAACTGACAAATTAATCCTATGCTCTTCTTCTCTTCCTAGCATCCAGGACCAAGATAAGAGGCTGCAGGCCCTATGGAATGCCTGTGAAAAATTGCCCAAGACCAACTACAACAACATCAGGTCAGTGCATGGGTGGGCACATGCATTTGTGTGTGCATGCATGTGCAACAGGGACACTTAGACCATGTATCGATGCACAGTTGCCAAGTTTGGCATGAAGTATGACTTTAAAGCATGTTGTTGAACCCCCTGGAGCCCCTGCTGAAATTGTGTGCACGTCACATTTCAGTGTAAACCATATTTATTGTGATTTTGCTTAATTGAATGTAATTGAATGAAGAGCATTACTGTGAACTATGCCTCCCTTTGTGCCAGGTGAGGGTGTGTGGGCAGTCCCCAGTGGATCTCTAGTTGAAACTAGCAGTGCTGTTTCTGGTGACGACCATCCTTATTCCAGTTTCTGGTATGTTGGCCAAGATGAGGGTCATCATACATTCATACCAGTCTTTGCACAGTTATAACTACATTGAGTTAGAAACCAGTTTGAGTTGAAGTGGTGGAGTCCTCTAGTGTAGACCACAAGTAAGTAGGAACTTGAGGGGAGGGTATTTTTGTCCTCAAATCCCTGCTGAAGTCCCACTAATACTAACTGGATTTCTGCATGGCTAGTGATACATGGCCCAATCCCACAAGCTGCTGAGCTTCCACTGAAGTTGGAAGGTTTTTGGTACCTCCCGTAACAAGTAGATTCAGGGAGTCTTGCTGGTCTCCAGAGGTTCTGTTCTGGCATGTGGCTCCGAGTCTGTGGCTGAGCCCTACTTTGTGCTGGTTTAAATTAATTTCTCAGCTCAGTCCATTCAAAACCATTCTTAGTGTGGGGTGGATCCCAGGAGCTTCTGTGCACAACATGAAGGCTGCATTTGCGTTGAGTTCAGCCATAGTAAAAGAGCACCAAGTGCATTTCTATGGGAGGATTGCAAACAGATTGTTGGGTAAGGACCTGCCTACCTTCCACCTCAACTTTTCCGTCTCTGCCCTAGGGAGAAGAAAGTGTGAGAGATCAGATAGACTGCAGAGGTCGAAAGCTCTTTCTAGGTCCTCCTTGACCAACTCCCTGATGCTGGCCATAGAACTGGAGCTGCCAAGCACTTTCTGAGATATCCCTTTTCATTGCATGGTCTTGGCTTAGTGCCCATGGAGCTAACACCATGTGTGGGATTTTAGTATTGCTCCATGTAATTCTAGAGCAGGAGGACTGGGGGCACCTGCACCAAAGAAACAGAAGTCCATTCAATCCATAAAATACTGAACCTGGGGTTTTTAAAGGAGCACTAGTTCATCTCCAGTTGAACTTCAAGAAGATTTGGCTGCCTCATTTCTTTAAGCCTCACTGAAAATCCCAGCCTTATTGGTATTACCAATCCTGAATTCCATGCTTTGTTATTGAGCAGTTCCCTCCCCATGAATCCAGTGTCATACAGAGATGCAGGAATCTATTTCCTACAATGTTGATCCAGGAAGGCCCAAATCTATTGACTTTTGGCGCATATTGCAAGCCACCAGCCACCCAGGCTGTTGGGAGAATTGTAGCTCCAAAGGGTTGCTGTCTGCAGAGAGTGGGTTTATTGACTTCCATGATTTAGCAGTTACTGCCCAGTAGGGTAGGATTTCCTATTGGATGTGGTTTGTACTAGAGCACTTTAGATCCTGGACTAGATCTGAATCCTGGAGAGCAGAGAGATTATACCAAACTAAAAGGGAAGGAATTTACAATTCATGATCTTATGTCAACTGATCTGGTATGACCATTCCTGATGTCTGCTGTATCACACAATAAATAGGAGCTAAACCGAGACCGTTTACCCCTAACTGAAACAATTGCTGAATGACAGACTAAGCTTCTGTTTACCACGGGGTAGGAGTAGACACAGAAAGTTTTAGTGGATTAGCTTGATGCATGGTGATTTTCTCCCCCACCTACCCACAACCCCTTTTAATGTTATAATTTTTCACCCGTCTGTATACTTATACCTTTAGGTTCTTAGCAATGGAAATAAATCTATGCTATGACTAGGCCATGAAGTCTAAAGCAAAGGCATGTCTTACAACCTTATAGAAAGCAACTTTGGCTGGTGGTTAGAGAGGAAGACTGAGAGTGGAACATCTGGGTTGTATCTCCGCTTGTATTGCAGCCTTGGTGGCTTTTGACAAGTCACAGAAGGATTGAAAAGGTCCCTTAGAATTGGTTTGGAAGTGTCCAAGTAAAATATATGTTGAGTTCATGGTGGTTTCTGGCATTCAGTGCAAGTCCTGACCTGTAAACTACCTGATGTGATAGAGGCCAAGGTACTGTAGCCCTGAGAGTAAGTAGCATGTAGTTTGTGGTTTTACTTTCTTCTTTTCTGAAAGAAGCATTCAGTGGCTGGTGCAGTTACAGAGAATATGCCCTTCAAGCACAGGCTAAGGTGCCTGTCCAGTCTTACCCCGTCTCTTGATCATCTCTTTCAGATACCTGATCAAATTTTTAGCAAAGCTAACAGAGTACCAGGATGCTAACAAAATGACACCGAGCAATGTGGCAATAGTGCTGGGTCCCAATCTCCTCTGGCCTCAAGCAGAAGGGTAAGTGGTGAGTGTGTGGTGCAGGTCTCCCTCTCTGCCCAAACAACAGTGGATGGGAGTTTGTTATCGCCCAAGTCATGTTTCTTTAAGATCAGTGGTTCTCAACCTTTTTAGGCTTAAGGCACCCCTTGTTAGACTTAGGCACCCTTCAAAAAATATCAGCTCATAACTTTTACTCATTTTTTGACTGCAGAAAAATACTGAAGCAGTTCTATTAGAAAAAACTGAGAAAAACCAACACAGGCCAGAAGTCATTTTTACACTGAATTTCTGTTTGAAATCTCTGGGTTTTTCTCATTGATGCTGTGTAGGTGTTTTCATACACAACAATGATAGTATTGCAGAGTACCCCATGGCACCCTTACAAAGATCTCACGGCACCCTGCTTGAGAGTCACCACTTTCGATCAAGCTGTGGCATCTCAGGCCCTTAGCTCTGCAAGTCCTTAGTTCAGTCCACCGTGGGCATGCCTACACATGTATTTTCGTGTGCCTAAACTTAATGCACCTTTATTTAAGGCACAGTAAGGCAATTTACGTGCGCATCTATACTTGGACACGCTAATGCACATTCATAAGCATTAAATTTAAGTATGAATAGCTAAGTCGCATTAGTGCACATGCAGATGCGCTATTGTCCATTAACATGATGTGTATCCATTGATGCACACCACGTTAATGCACACTGATTAACAAGTCTACACGTGTGCTAATGTGACTTAGCTATCCGTGCCTAAATTTGACACCTGCATTATGCAGATATCAAATTTAGACTCATATAGCCTTAAGTCACCATTTTTAAGGTTCATAAAGGGCGTCCACACACCCTTAATGGCTCTTTTAGGCTAAGCCCACTTAAAAGAGACATGTGTAGACATGCCCAGTCAGTTGGCCAAGCTGGAGAGGATCACCTACACAGAGGAGAAAGCAGAATAGAAGAGTTACCTTGGAGACAGTTCTTGGCAGAGAATTAATGGTAGCTGCTTCTATTCTTGTTTTATTTCATCCTGCTTTTTCTAAAGTGCCGGGCACCCTTAATTCTGGTAGAAGTTGGCAGGAAGATGGATGCTCAGCATCTCTGGGAATCAGGCCACTTGCTGTAACAGAGCACAAGTTGTGCTCTGTTACTCACAGGGGTGTGGGCAAGCAACAGAGCAGTCTGCAGCTGTCTGCACTCCTAATCAGACTCAACTGCCTGATTGGGAACAGGGCCCAGCTGCTTGTTATAAGAACAGGGCTCTGAGCAGTGAAGCCAGCAGTCTGCTGCCAGCAGCCGAGAGAAGAAAGCCACCCAGCTGGGGATGCTGCGAGGGGATAAGGGGATTGAGGCCCAGTGAGCAATACTGAGGCAAGTGAATAAGGGAATTGAGGCCCAGTGTTGGGCAGGGGATGAGGCTCCAGTGTGGGAGGCATAAGGGGAACAAGAGGGTCCTGAGCTGGGCTGGGAGTCTGAGGAAAAGGGAGGGGCTGGGAGCCCCGAATGGTTGAATGAGAGCCCAGTGTGAGGGTACAGAGATTGTAAGCCCCAGTGTGAGGGCATGGGTGTGAGAGTCCCAGCATGAGGCACATGGGTCCCAGTGTGAGGGCACGGGCTTATAGGCCAGGTGTTAGGCCATGGATGCTATCTGTGAGGCATAGGACACATTATAGGGGAGGTAGGAACCATGCATGTCAGCAGCCTCCTGCCTTGTTATCAACTTTTAATTGCATTATCAAAGGTGAGGTAGGCAGGCGGTTAGCCCAGAGACAAGTGGGCAGGCCAGTGACTCGACCGGCCCTGGGTTGCTCACTTGTTATGCTCACATGCCTAAAGAGGAGGGTTTGGAAGAATGCAGAGAGGATTATTCGCATGTCAGGACCACTGTTGTTGTCCTAAGGGTAAGGTAGCTGCACTGTGGATGCATTTATCACACCGAATTATGTCACGATAGTCTAGTATCTGCAGCCAAAGTGGTATGTAATTGAGAACATCAGGAATGAGTTGGGAATAACGGTCTAGATCCTTTTCTGGTACCAGCAGGAGTGTCAGCAAACCACAGCAAGGCCCTGCTCTTTTACCCCAGCTGAGGAGCTGTTACAGGAGCACAACACCTGGGAAAGCACCTTGAGCATCGTGCTTGTTAGTAAACTCATTAATTAAGAAGCATCTAGGCATGAAGAGCAGTGCTATTAATAATAAATGCAAAGAGAAAATACTGAGCAGAGGGGAAGCAATGGGTAGATGCCCTTACATTTTTGTGTCCTCAGAGCATTTCCACATCTGACATTCCTCACAACTATCAGAATATCAGAGACTGCAAGTCAAAACTGAGGGGGATTGGCAGAGCTGCATGCGGATCCCTTGGCTAAGAGCTGTGGGACAGCTTAGGTTTGAAATACCAGGCAGTGTGGAAAGTCCTAGTGGACCAGGAAGGGGACCTGCAAATCAGGATTGTAGTGCATTAGCAGAGCTATGTTGGAATAGTAGGGGGACTGCTTATCAGAACTGGCCTACATTGGCTTTGGCCAAAGTTATGGAGCATTGCTTCTGTGAACAGCAGCCATTGCAGTCTTCCTGTCTGTATTTAGCCACTGCCTCTACCCCTGTGTTGCAGGAACATCACAGAGATGATGACGACAGTCTCTCTGCAGATTGTTGGAATTATCGAGCCCCTCATCCAGCACGCCGACTGGTTCTTTCCTGGAGGTAGGCCAGGCTTCTCCAGCCTAGCCAAGCATGCTAGCCATGAGCATCTCTCATCACTGGGAGCCTCTAGGGAAGGATCAGGAGAGAAGTTGTAAACTGACTCAAAAATTAGAGAAATGGGAATAGGTTGGGGCAGTCTCAGTCCAGTTCCCTGTGACTGGAGATGGACATCAGAAAACCCACCACTGACATAGGCTCTGGTAGGTAGAGAGGCAGCCTTCCTCACCCTGGGCAGTGCTTATACAGGGCTGCCAATGATGTACTGGCATTGTAGTAGCCCTGCTCCAGGATTAATTCCCCAGAACTGCCATCCCAACACTGCAATCAGACTCTGCAGCTCTGCTGGCTGAAGAAAGGGCTATCCCTTCTTGCCACAGGACATAAGTATCTGTGAGGGCATGTTCCTCTACAGCATCTGCCATAGGGTCTAGCAGTCCAAGGCCCAAGAAAGCCAAGTTATTTCCCTTGGAATCAGAGATGGAGCATGGAAGGCAGGGTTTGCTGTAGCTGAGTCCTGAGCAGGCAGCCTCGTGGAGCTACAGAGGATGCTCTCTGCTTCTCCTGGCCTCTGCTGTATTCCTTCTGCACTAGTCTACCCCTGTTAATAGAGCGTGGGCTCTGGCAAGCTTGTAGATGCTGGGTTGTTTGTACAGCATCCAGCACAATGAGATCCTGGTCCATAACTGGAGCTCTAAGGCACTGTTACTGTGCAAGTAATAAATGGTAGTAATAAGGCCTCCTTGCCAAGATCCTCTCAGCACCATACTGGCGCTGAGGAAATGTTCCTAAAAAACACATGACTCTCTTGCTTTCCCAACCAGACATCGAATTCAATGTGACTGGAAACTATGGGAGCCCCATGCACGTTAATCACAACGCCAACTACAGCTCCATGCCTTCACCTGACATGGACCACTCTGACCGCAAACAGCATGACCAGGCCCGGCGCCCCCTCAGCGTGGCCACGGACAACATGATGCTGGAGTTTTATAAAAAGGATGGGTAGGGTCTTTTCTCTTCAGTGCTAAGGCTTGGCTTTTTATTTTAAGTCCATTTTGGTTTTATGAGCTGGAAGAGGCTGCATCCAACAGAACATTGGCTGGGAGATCTGCTCGGGACAGGGGCCTGTTGCACCTGGCGGGATGTTGGCTGGGAGAACTGCTCTGTCGCTGACTGGTCTGTATCTGGTCGCATCCCCATGGGTGAGCGCAGATGCCTTGCTGCGTTGTCGCACCCACACTCCCCTGCTCCTGACCTCTCTGCCTTTCCATGTCAGCTGACATTTTGGCCTTTTTAGGAGGGGGAGATCCATTTCCCCTTCCTCTTACCCCACTTGCAGTTGAAAGGTAAGTATCACTGGGCACACAAACCCTACCAAAGACAGAAAGATTGCGCAGCAGTCTTAGGAGAGCTGGTTAAATGAACAGTGCAGACTGCTGATCCTGAAGGCACTGCCTTGCAGGCAGTTCTGTGGGAGCAGAGTATGTACGTCCCTGCTGAATCAGGTCCCTGGGGGCTTAGTGTCGATTGTGGCATTATATGTGTGTGCAATCATCTTGAGTGTAAGAAGCTGGATAAGTGGTGAAGCGAAAGACAGGACCGTCCTGGAAGGTCTCTTCCATTACTTGTTATGGTGAATCATTATTACTTGGGTATGATACAAGCAAACCCAGTTTTTGCTTCTAGCTTAATCAAAACTATGCTTTCCTTTAGCTAGCACAGTGCAACCTTTGAAGGAAGCCCTCACACACCATTTGCCAACATAGATTATTGCTGCCTTTTAACTCTGATTTCCCTGGGACCACAGGCATATATAGCACTCTGCAAGCCCTGGAGAAATCTGTGGTCCTGGGTCTCAAGGGTTTCTAGTCCCCACTACAGTTCATGCAGTGACTCTAAAGTCACACATGTGGCCTAATGGGATTCATGACAGAATATGCTATGGGAACGAAATGTAGAAATAATGAATAGCAGGTTCTATTGAGGAACATAAGAAGTGCCGTATTGGGTCAGACCAGTTATCTGTCTAGTCTGGAAATCTGTCTGAGAGTGGCAAGTGGTAGATTCTGTAGAGGCATCATATGTATGAGGAGAGGCTGAGGGAACTGGGCTTATTTAATCAGGAGAAGAGAAGACTGAGCGGGGGTTTGATATCAGTCTTTAACTACCTGAAGGGTGGTTACAAAGAGGATGGTGCTAGGCTGTTCTCAGCAGTGGCAGATAACAGAACAAGGAGCAATGGTCTCAAGTTGCAGCAAGGGAAGTTTAGTTTGGATATTAGTAAAACTCTCACTAGGAGGGTGGGGAAGCACTGGGACTGGCTCTCTAGAGAGGTGGTGGACTCTTCACCCTTGGAGATGTTTAAGGCCCATCTTGACAAAGCCCTGGCTGCCGTGATCTTGTTGGGGGTGGTCCTGCTTTGAACAGTGGGTTGGATTAGATGTGACCTCCTGAGGTCCTTTCCAACCCCAATTTTCTATAATTCTGTATGTACAACACATGTCTAGTATAATCCATCCCCTCTTGTACCCCCCCTGGCATTCATGGTCATTGGTTTAAGGTTGTCAGAGGATAGATCCCTGACTGTTCTGTTTAACTGCTGTCTAATTCCTTAGGTGATCAACAGTGCCTGTGCCCTACAGTTATGGATTTGTAGAGCATGCCACACAAGAAAGGCCTCTTGGTGCTACCATGGGGTAAAGAGTACATAATGGTGATACTTCACACCTGACAATATCTAAGCAGCTTCTGACAATTAATGCCTTCTTACATTTCCCGGTGAAGTAGATGAAGTGCACTTCTCTTCACCCCACTCCCAATATTGTGGGGAAATGGGAAAGAAAGATTTGAAGTCACTTGCTGCATACTTACATGGCAGGTCAGTGACAGAGCTAGAAAAACAGCTCAGTGGATGTAATTCTGCACTCCTTGTTTGCACCACCAGTGGACCTCTTCCCCAGCTTCAACATTTTGACATATACAGTGAGAGAGACCGCTAGCTCTGTGACAGGTAGGAAGGTCAGTGCTTCAGTCTCATCTCTTTGAAATTACTCCCATTTTGAAAGCCCCACCGTCAGATCTCAAGAGAAAGTCTTGTGGTTTGGTTCACACAAGTTGCAGACATGTAGGGCTGCAGTACAAGCCCAGGGGAGTGAGTGCTACCTGAGCAAAGAGGAAACATGCACTCAGTTGGATTGGGAATATTTTCCTGAATTCACAAGGAGCACAGAAATGAGGGAAGGTGTTCAAGGGGCTTCCCTATGGGATGTGAGCTCCCATACAACATATTTAACAATAGGGCTGTTGCATGCCTGCATTACAGCATCCTGCGAGTTGGGACTGTCTGTACCCACACGCGCTTTGGGATCACCCCTAGAGTTAAATGTCAGCTGTCCAGGCTCCTCTACTATAGAATATCCCCCAGAAACCAGAATATAATGTGAACTTTCTAACATAATAACACGTGGCCCTCTTCTCATACGCACCCACAAACCCTGTCCTCCTCTCACATGTATGGTATGACAGTTCTTGGAAATCCCTGTGTGCACAGCAGAATCTTCTCTATTGACACAATCTTTGGCATGTAAGGTTTTTATAATCATTATTATTATAATTGAACAAACTGCTTATCTTCTTGATGATGCCATTCTTCTGTAACCCTTATTCAAAGACGTCTGTGATGTTATTTTGGTTCACTGAACTGGCTTCCATATGATGGTTGCCTTTGCCCAGTGGAAGCTTTTAGACTTAGTTTCTTATACACTAATATTTGTATGTTTCTGTCCATGCAGCCTTAGGAAAATCCAAAGGTACAGTATCCTCTAGTAGCTACTGGACCATTTTAAGCCTGTCTCAGGCCACCTGCATTCTGAAAGCAAAGCCAGAACCATTCCAGTAGGCAATGAGGTTAGGGCATTTCCTGCTGTGCAAGAGAAAGTGCTGGGTTTTTTTTTTATATTTAGTGACATTAAAAGGTAAATTCTGAGCTGGCTTCTCCCCCGGTGGTATTCCATTAAAGTTGTTTTAAAGGGGGAACGAGGGAAGGGATGAGCCTATGTAGAATTAGGTCTTGATACTTCATTTGACTTAAATGACTGTTGCACTTCATAACTTTGAGAGGAAAAAAAACTTTTGGGGAATTCAGTGGGGGAATTTACTCTAACTCCCTAGGAGTCACTGTCTAAAATGCACACTCATCCATTTTGGCTTCAAAGTTGTGTTTTTCACTCAAGTTTGTGGCTGTTTGGAGATGAGACCTCCAACCAAGATTTCGTACTTCTGACTGCCACCTGGGGTAAATCTGTATCAGTCAAAGCAACTTTTGCAACCCTTAAAATAATAGCTTTTTGCAGCTACCTTGCATTTGCAAATAGTCATGCATATCCTTGTAACCCCACAGTAAACAAACAAGGTTTAAAATTAGCTAGGGTTGGTCTTAGTTTCAATCTCTCCTCTAGCAACACTAGTGTTGTCTGTGGGAGGGCTGTAACGAGGGTGCCTGGGTCAGGAGTCGGTCCCTAAATGCAGTCCTGCCCAATGGAGCCTAGCAGCTCTAAAAGTAAAAGCTAAAACTGACAATGAAGGCATGCTTTGGAGTCTGTCTACAAAGTCTTCCAGGACAATTTGGGCCCTGTAGTCCTTTCTGTCCTACAGGTTGAAATAGCATTCGAGTTCTTATTGTAAGAAGAATTTCTGAAGGGCCAGAAAGGGACCTGACCCAAAACAGGCTAGGCCAAGCCTCCAGCAAGGTCTTACACAGGTCAGGTCCCCACGTCCTGGTAAAGTCCATATTCCACAAGGAGCCAGTTGGCTACACTGATTGTCCCTGGGAGGGAACTCTGTCAGACTTTGAATACACTTTTCCAAACGGAGTATAGTGCAGTAGATTTTTTTTTTTCCTTTTGCTGCTGTTTGTGCAAATCTTTTCTTTGTTTTCCTCTGACCCTGACTTCCGCAATGGTAAGGGAATGTCTCTGTGTCCCCCCAGCATGGGCGTCAGGGTGATGGACACATCTTGGGTGGCCCGCAGAGGCACCTCCATAGTTCGAAAAGCGTCCTCCACCCCACCTGCCATGCAGCCCCCTGCTCCGCCTTCCGATCTTCCTGCTGCTCCTCAGTCACCAATTCCTGAGCAATCTCTTGATATTTCAGCTACTCCCCCCCCTACTCCAACTAGCTTTGGCTTCCAGCCAGGAGCCGAACGGGCAAGGTAAGTCCAGGTGGCAGTGACTGCTACTGCTGCTGCTTTATGTGGATCAAGAGCCTCTGCAGACACACCTCCTTCTCACCTGCATGCGCTATTTTTATTTCATGCATCAGCTTTTTGTATGTGAATCCAGCCGCAAAATAAACCAAGGTTTCAGCCACCCAGTTATGGCCAGGAACATGGGGAGATGCCAGAGCAGTCTCTGGGTAAATGGGGCTAGAAAGTAGTTCCCAGCTGGATGGAAAATGAAAATTTTGCAAAAGCGGAGGCTGGGGGCACAGGGCATATACTTCCTGATCCAGGATGTGTGGATTTTACATTCCCAATATACTATCTTTGCCTTGATTCATTGCAGTCTAGAAATGCAAGGTGTTCCTGCCCTCAAAGGCAAGTTTGCTTTTGTCTGAAGGCATCTCACCTATGCTGGCCCACAGATGAGAGAGACCATAAAAACTGAAGTCAAAGTTGTCATGTGGCACCAGGTGGTGCTGAGTATTGGGGCCACTCGGCTGGCTGTTCCACTGCTCCTGCCTTTTGTCTTGCTGAGTCCTGAGGATATGCTGTTCCTACTGGACCTTCCACAAATGGCCATCCCTTGGCCAGACTCGCCCCCTAAATTGTTTTGTAGTGAGTATCGTTTCAATCCTCTGACTGACAGGAAAAGGATGGTGATTCTTCTTGGTGTTTGCAAGAGTATATGAGCCAACCTTAAACAACAATTACACCAGCAACATTTGTGCTTGTAGTAATTTGCCCCAATCCCATATCTCCAGCCACCTAACTTTTTCCACTGTGTACTGATACATGAGGAAATTTGCAGACAGTGTAGAAGCCTCCTTTGAAAAAATGTGTTTGGCCCTGAAACATCATTCCTCAAGCCCATTCCTTAACAGATGCTTCATTGGACTAGACTTTCCTCCCACAGAAGGAGAAATCTTCCTCTTCCAGAAGTCCCTCTATTTTGCGCTGATGGATTCACACACAGCCTCACAGCAGGCAGGCTGCAAACAAGCTGTCCTGTCAGATGTCATCACCTGTGCGCACAGAGAATGGGGCTGATGTGACTCACCCATGCTTCCAGTCTATGCCTCTCGGTGTGCTTCTGGCCAAAAGCAAGTATGGAATTTAGCTTCTAATGTGCTGCATGTCAGGGGACTTCCCAATGTACAGCCAACTCCTTGCGTGTGCTGGAGACAGTTGTGAGGGCTGGGTGTTAGATAGAGAACTCAGAAGGAGCCATATATCGACATGATTGGGTGGCAGAAAAGAGCACCAAAATCTAATGCAGATGTTCACCTGCTCAGGGTCTGTATTTTGATCTGATTTTTATTCCCCTGGTGGTGACAGCTCCACCCCTTCTGCTCTCCCAAAGGGCAGTCAGGTAGTTTTTAAATTACTGAACAATTTTCTATGAAGAGCTCTGATCTTCATGCTACTGATGGGAATCCAGAATGGCCTCTGTTGCAGCATAGCAACCGAGATTAAAACCTGTCCCATTTCATTTCCTGTCTTCTGTCCTTGAATGTCCAACAATTCATATGTCCTTGACTTTTATGGTCTGCATTCACTTGTCTTGGTTAACAAGCTCTCTCTTAGCTGGTATGTTTTTTGCCTTATCCTACTCTGAACTGTAATAACACAAACATTTTGTTTTCTTATTCCCCAAACCTGGCTAGATGCCTTTTTCATACCTCAGCATCCTTTTTGCATGACTTTACACAGAAGTTGCTGCTTTAGCTTCAGTGCCTGGGACTGCGTAAGTCCCTTGCCCTCCCACTCCTACCTTTGCCAACACATACAGGCCAGGTCCATCTCAGCCTGTGGGGAAACTTCAGCCTGTGTTGTCTTTCCATGTGAATCATGCTGTCATTCCTCCACCCTCCCTTTTATTTTACATCTGCATACAGGCATCATGCTAAAGTGAAAATAACTCAACACAAATCTTGGAACTAGCTTGAGGGGAGGAGTACCGCTGAGAAACAAACCCTTAAGACATGCAACTTCATTAGAAACTGTTCCAGGCCACCAACCCCTCTGGGGCAGGTTCATCCTCATCCAGGTGAATGTATGTCCTGGAGTTTGGAAAGGGCTTTTAGTAGTCACTGTCCAGGGCACCCCTCCTGCAGACCCTTTGACACTTGCTTGGCCTTGCAACTGTGCACAGTGCCTCACTATTTTGTCTTTATTCCCTGGCTTGGGCCCTCTCTATGCCACTCCTGCCTTGCCTTTCTGTAGATCAGTGGCTCCCAGACCTGTACAGTCAGTGTAGTACTAGTGATACTTCCCACTTTGTGACTGATGCCCCAGGCTACCCTGTCCTCATTTATCCATGTGTCTCTGATATGGGCCAAGACGACTATCTTCTGCCTACCTCGTATTCAACCATGTATGCTCTGACTTTTCACAGAAGTTGGGTAGCTTTTTCAAATGCAAACCAGACTTGGACTATGACAGACACTGATTGAAGGTTTAGGGCCAGACACTGACCTCTGTTTCCCTAGAGTAAATTCAGAAATTCTGGATTTCCCTAGTGTGACAACGCCATTGTAAGCAAAACCTGGTGCAGTTTTCTGCAGAGGCTGGGACCCACTGCTCTAGTCCCACAGTATTTCTCTCTCTCTCACATGCACATGGTGTAATCCTAGAGACTCCAGGCTCAGTTGTTTCTCATTTTAGTTATAATTCTTATTATTCCTCTTAGCTGCTCTACCAGTCATGACTCGCCTGTTTGGTTCCTCTGAGTACAAACACTTGCTCTTTCTTTTTGTTCTGTTTTGTTCTGTTTTTTTTGGACATTTTGCAGCACAGATGATGTGTCGTCTAGTTGGTCGGATTCCTGTTACAACTACCCTTCCCCTGAGGATGACAGGCCTTCCCCTTTTCCTTGCTATCGGCACCTCCATCATTTCTACCCCAAAGCTAGACCCGAGGCCCTCTCACCACCATACCGGTGGTCAGGGTACAGCCAAACTCTGCCTCCCCCTTCCTCTTCCTCCTCCTCTGCTTCTTCCTCCCTTCAGCAGCTTGACATTAACTCTAACCCTAAACCGTGCTTCCTGCACCTCCCCAAGCAGAGCTCCTTCACTGAATCGCATGCTCCCGATATTAATATCTCCCCCCTGTACATCAAAACCCCACTTGTCTTAACCAAACCTGATCCACCTGGCACTCCTCACAACCCCTTAATGTCAGCCTCTCCCCCCTGGGTCAGCTGCACCTGTGCCAGAGACAGAGGAGCCGGGCTGAGTAGGTAAATAAACTTCCTTGATAATGAAAGAGCAGCACTCGCGGCAAAGGGTTAAAGAGCGACTCACTCGCTGTGTACCATGGTGAAAGCAGCTGTTGCATATGTGCAAATAGTCCTCATATCCCATGTCCCAGCCCCAGCCTGCTCACTAGCAGTGGCCTGGCCTGTTTGGTTTGGTGGCTCCATTAGTTCCAGAGAAGCTCAGGTTGGCCAAGTAGACACTGGGCGGGCAGTAATAAATTAGTCTCCAAGACTAGTGAAGCCCACCTGATGTGTATCCTGCCTGGTTCCTCTCCTCCCCTCTCCCAACAGAGCACATGCTCAGGGCTGGCCCTTTTCCCACTTCTGAAAGGCAGAGCCATGAAGAGGGATCAAAGTAAAATGGATGTCATAGGTGAAATTATACTGATGCTGATCCAGCACAGCTCCAGTGATACCTGTGGTGCTCCTCTGGATTCACCTGAGGGTAAATCCCTGAAGTGGGTCCTACCTGTGTACCCGGAAGACAAACCACATTGAACTCTTCCCTCCTTAGCTGGCGGGTTCTGCATCCTTTACAGCACAGGCTATAAACTTTCACCTGGATTACCTGGGCCAGCCACCATGCTGAGCTAAAGACTTTGATGAGCTATAACGCTGCTTGCTGTGCTGCCTTGTTTGCAAAACCTCAGTTGTTGGTTCATCTGGACAGCTGTAGCCAGTCCATCCTTCCAGGCCAAGCATTGGCTCAATAGCAAATGGTTAAGACATGGACTTGGTGACAAAGCTTAAAATCCCAAAGCCCACAAGAAGTTCACTTCTTTACAAAACAGAGTTCCTTCTTTGAAGAGCAGCTGTCTGGCTTTGGGGGCAGAAGGATTTGTATTTTGTTCCATCTTTGCTCTGTCCCATGTGACTGAGGGCTGCCATATTGCTTCATGCTCTCATCGTGCTCAGCCTGCTTGAAAAGATGTCAGCGCGTCTTGAGTCCAGTATGTCAAGTGTTTCTGCAGAACCAGCTTGTCTGGAGAATTGCTGTATGCAAATGTGGAGAGCTGGCTTTGTGGGCGCACAGGGCTGATCTTGGCACGGCCTGCATGGAGGAGATCAGGCCAGAGAGCAAAGGGCAAAAGCAGAGTGGTGCTGGAGTCTCCTCAGGTGGATGGGAAGCGGGAGGGAAATGTGCATGGGGTAACTTCAAGTTAAAAAAAAAAGGAACTCATGCGTCTTCCCTCTTGTTCCCGTTTGTTTCCATTTAGTACTTTAAAAACCAAGGAGCTTTCGCCTGTGTCTGGGCAGCAGAAAGGCAGCCCAGGCTCCAGTAGCATGGTGCCCTGTGGGAGCACCCAGCAAGCAGCTGGTCCCACTCAGCAGCTGTCCACGGAGCAGAGCCCACACACGCTGCGAAAAGGTACTCGCTGCCTCTGGAGGGCAGACTAACGCAATTGAGGGAAGGAGATGAGTCTGACAACAGAGCAAGCTTTGTGCGGGCTTGCCCATTGACCCACTCATCGTGCGGGCACATTCCTCCTGTTATCTAGTACTCTGCTAGAGGTGCTCCCTGCTCTCCGGGTGCAGAATCTCAGTGGGGACTACTGAAAAGGCTTTCTCCCTTGGGTGCCCTGCCCAAGGCAGCTTAAAGGAGTCTGATTTTCACCTGAATGGGTTAAAAAAAAATCTCCATTTTCTAAATATCAGGTCTTTTTAAACCATCTCAAATTGGGCACCAATCAAGGAGCCTGTTTTTTACTGGGGTGAGTTAAAAACCCCCCAAACCCTCCATTTTCTAAATATTAGGTCCTTTCAAACCATCTCAAATTGGGCACCCAATGATTTAAGTACTGCAAGTCACCAGGCATTCCTGACTGCCTTCACCTTTGCACTTCACGGGATTTTAAAAACATACTAAGCAAGTAATAGATTGTGTGAAATGAGAAATATTCACAAGCTGCTTCAAGCTGGTCCTCAGCTGGTGTAGATCAGCATAGCTCTGTTGAAGACAACAGGGCCACACTGCTATCTGGCAGCAGTGATCTGGCCCAGATAGAAACACAATAGTATAATGACGTTGGGTCTCCTTTTGATAGTCTTGCTAAATTCCCTGCTACAGGGATCTCTCATTTCAGGCTTAATTTCAAGGAACCTCCTCACTGACTAGCACTAGGTAAAAAAAAATTTAATAAGACTTTTTTCACATGGAAAAAGTGGATTTTCCGTAGTACAATTTAACACACATCAGTTGATCTTTCAGAATTTTTAATTGTGGGGGAAAAAATAAAATTCTGAAAAATGTGGAAAGAAAAGTGTCAAGATTTTTTTAAAAGAACATTTACATTTTTGTAGGCCTCGATCTCATTTCAAAATTTCCTTTAATTTGTTCTAACTTGAAATCAAAATGAAACATTCGGATCAACTAAAATGAAGATTTCCCCCCCAAATTTTCAATTCAGTCAAAATTATTGTTCTCATTCCAAACCAGTTTTCTTTTTCTAAAAAGTTCAAATATCCAATAAACCAAATGATCTTTTTGGTCCAATAGCCCCAAAGGTCTGTGGAAAAACACAGGCATTCTGGTCTCACTTGACCTGTGTTTGTATTTGGAAGCTTGCCTGGAGCTCAACAGGTCATGCAAGGAGACTCTGAGAAGTTGGGAATATTTCCAGTTTACCCAAAAGTACGAATTATTGGACCTTGCACCAGGAAGATGATTCTCATCAAATTCCCAACTTAATTGGAGAACAGATATTAGGATAGCAGTGATACAGAGCAAAGACATATCTGAATATTGTGTTTTTATGCAAACCATCCCTATAAATCTTTGGAAACTGACTGTTAGCCCGTATGGATTTTTTTTTAATGGCTAAGGGACAGATTTGTACAGGTATTTAGGTGTCTAAAGGTGTGGTGGAATTTGCAAAAGACTTGGAGCGTGCTTGCACTGCAATGGGGAAGTGTGACTGCAATGCTTGTGGGCACATCTGAACTGGCTTTAGCCTCATTAGCACAGTGAAGATAGCAGTGAAACTGTGGTGATGTGGGCAGCTGGTGCTGAGTACATACATATGGCCACAGATGGGTTTGTGCAGCCCTCATTGAAATCTGTGCTGCTGTACTTTCACTGGCTTTTTGTGCCAGTGATAGCAAGATTAAAGCTAGTTCAAGGGCGCTGACGCATGCTGCAGTCACAGCTCTGGATTCTAGGACAAGGATTTTAGTCTTGGCTTCCCAGGCGTGTGATAATTGAAAGGAGGTATGTGCAGCTAACAGATTAATATCAGCGTTGCAGAACTGTAGCTGAGCTGATTGGAGACGGGCATTGTAACATAAGACAAGTATAAAAAGGGCTGAGAAGCCTAATGAAGCCTCTGAGACTCAGCTTTGCTCACTGCCACCTTTTGTCTCTCTGTCTCCCACAGTTTCAAAGAAGTTGGCACCAATCCCACCCAAGGTTCCCTACGGCCAGTCAGGCGGTATGTCCGACCAGTCCACGGGACAGCCATCCCCCGTCAGCCTGTCTCCCACCCCACCGAGCACCCCTTCACCCTATGGACTGAATTACCCACAAGGCTACTCTCTGGCCTTAGGCCAACTGTCCCCAGCTGCTGCGCCTTCCCTGTCTTCTCCTCCTTCCCTGACGAGCACTTTAACCAAATCTCGACCTACCCCTAAGCCAAGGCAGAGGCCCACGCTGCCACCTCCACAGCCTCCCACAGCAAACCTCTCCGGCTCTAGTCCTCAGTCTATGGAGCACTCCATGCTTGATGGCATGTCCCCCGGGGAAAGCATGTCCACAGGTAACTGAGCCATTAACTCAGTAGAATTGTAATGAGATTGATAAGCAGGAGATGAGGAAGAATAAGGCAAATTCTCTGAACTAGATTTAATTTCCAGGTGGATGGTTTGTGAGTCTGTTATCAGAGTTCAGTATCATGGACTGGGAGGAAGACATGGGGATGCCAGAGTGCATGATATAGTAGGCTGTAGAAAAGAAGTTGCAACCAAAGTTGGTGACAGCAGGCCAGTAGAAGCCTCCCCCAGGAGGCCCTGCTTCAGGGCTGGGTTACAAGACCTTCAAGATTTTTTTCCCCCAAGTCAATCTCTCTGTGTCCCTCTGTCACCATGTGTTTCCTTAGAAGGATGATTGTCAACAGGAAAAAAAATGAGCCTAAAACCTGTACTAGCAATATGAGTGTGTATTAAAATACAGCTCTTACCTACTACATGATGTATCTAGGACCACCTCAAAACTTGAGCTTCACCGGTGATCCCCCAGCACAGCCTGGGCTCTTGGTCCTCAGCCCTTGGATGGCAGCAGGTGGGATGCTGGCTAGCTTTAAAAAGTACAGTCCTACTTGGCCTACAAAACTAGTTTGGATATTTTCTTCACTGGTACAAGCGAGCCAGTAGCATAGATTTAAAGCCTCAAGTGCCTTTGTTGTATCCTGCCTAGGAGAATGTCACCCAAGTTTGCAAAAAGCCATGAGGTTTCCCCTAAGATCTTCAGACAAGTGCAAATGTGATACAGGAGCATAACCTATGGGGAAGACAAACTGGCCTGGGAATCCTAGGGGGTAGATTTTTATCAAGGTTTATCTTTTAAATTTTATCCCTTTAGCCAGTCTGAGGTACACCTTGTGACCAACAAGGTCTTGAAACTCATGCCACATACGACTGAAAGCTGGGAATCCTGACTTTCCACTGGTGTGTAGCAGGTTTTTCTATCCTTTCCAGTTTATGAAATATCTGGTAGTATTTTGGTTTTATTCTTTCATGTCCACTGACTCCTTCATTTGTAGAATGCCACTGGTTCCCCAGCCAGTAGAGTCATAGCGTAATAGGGTTGTGTTCAAAGGACTCACCAGGTAAACGGTGTAAGCATCTGCTAGCTCTCCGGGAGTGTAGAGCGAAGGACAGTACCTACCACGTTCTTTCCATGCAGGTTTCTGGAGAAAGACTCTTTGTATTGTAATGTATACTATGTTCTTTTTATGACTTGACTGCCACAATTCTCTGAACAGTGTTTCTGTTGTGTTCTTGACTCCTTGTTGCTGTTTTTTTTTTCCTTTCTCCCAATCCTATTATTGTGTCCTTGCAGCTGTTTGAGGCGAGTGATGCAATATTGGATAGGTGTGAGGGGGATTTTCAGGGTAAGCTGGAGTTCCCATACAAACCTCCCCTCTCTGGCACTTTAAAAGCTAACCCCTGGACTGACCTCCAGCTGCTGTCTGTTGAGTCAGATTCACCACTAACTCCATCTCTCTGGCCTTTGCATGGGACTCGCTGAACCAGATTTGCATGGCTTCTTGACACTGTGATGGTATCACAAGTTCACCAATAATTACATTATTAGTAAACTTGTTTCTTTTGCTTTTTGGACCTGCTGGCCTTTATTTCCGTCCCCTTTTTACATAGAAACAAATAAAAATAATCCCCCTCCAACCCATGAAAGTGACCAGCTCCTAACCTTCCCCTTCCCTCCCTACTATGGCTTAGAACTTACCTGTATGAATAATTTCTCCCTCTTCCATTTCATATATTGTTTTCAGAAGGGATGTCATGATATTGCTGCTCTTAATTGTGTTGATTTGCTGTTGATGTTGATGATGTATTTCCAAGGAGTCTTTAGAAAGCACTTTATTTACTGCGGTCACTTTTAGTGTGTATTCTGGACGTGTCCATTGCTAAAGAAATGGATAGCATCATACAAATATGCTACAACTTTGAGAGCCTTGTGTCAGAGGTGATAAATGAAGCTTCTGTGCCAGCCACACAATATGGGATTGTTGGGTTGAGCAGCCAAGGTGTGTATACACCATGCAGCACTAGCACTGCACTGGGTTTTCAGTGACATGCACAGCACCAGCATTTCATAGGCCTCTGCAGTGGTTCACACACACAGATACATTTTGAGTTGAATGGCATCAGAATTGAGAAAATGTGTGTCCTTGGATATGTACCCTGAGGTATGTCTAGATGAGTTTTACCCCTTTTTCAGCATGAATTAACTGATTTGCCAATTAATTCCAGTGAGCTAAGGCATTTGTAAACACTAGTACAGTCTTTCCTGAAATGCTTATTTCAGGGCAGGTTTATTTGTGGCTTTCCTATAGGCCAACCTGTGGAAAAATACAGATATTTGTAGAGGATCTAGACCAGTGGTTCGCAACCTTTGTAGCCTCAAGGCATGCCTCTATTACTTTTCTGGATTTAGTGGCATCCTGGTTGAGAATCACCAAGCTACAATCTAGCTGGTGCCAAGTGAAGGCCTAGCTACCATGTTCTGCTGTTTCCACTGTCTTCGCTCTCCTCACCCTTGTCTGTACCTGGGGGACAAGCATGGCACCTGCTGCTGAGACTGCTCTTCCAGGGTCTCGCACACTAGTGACCAGAGCCACCTGTCCTGGTGGGTCCACCTGCCAGCCCTAGGAGCATGGTAAGGATAGAGGGAGGAAGACAAGCTGAGCTGAAAAGCATGTCTCTGCAGCCCACGTCTGCCTGTTCACCCACCAGCCCATGGCAGCGTGCACTGCTTGGAGCATGGGGTTGGCCAGCATAGGGACTGCCATAGGGCATAGGCATCACTTATTTGTGGGATGCTGGGGCAGGCACAGGGCACTGAATGAGGGGGGGAAACACTTTTCACAGGGGCCAGGTGCCTTGACACCCTTAAAAGGATCTTGTGGTGCCCTCATTGAGGATCACTGATCCAGAGCAAAATATACCATAGTAATTTATTTTGAAATGGGAGAAAAAATCTCTAGTCTAGATATACCTGGCATTGCCACATCATAATGTTTATTAGCTATGGCAGCACAGAAGAGGATGCTACAGTCTTCTTCATATTTTTAGCAGAAGCTCCTGCTTTTCAGAGCAGAACTTTAGTCTCCAGTGGAAAAAGTCCCACTATCCCATTTACTAGTCATCTCCTTTCAAATATAGCTACAACCCCAAAACAGCTGTTAAGAAAACCCTTCTAAAGTCACAGATGATAATATCATGCATAGTACTGGGGGAGAGACAGTAACTCAGTCTCCCTATTTGCCAACACATTTATGCAGTTCACACAACATAACATAAACTCCATTATGGTGACTTTATGACTCAAAAGGAATAAACTGTGCCTCTAAAAGCGCAGGGCCACTATGCTGTTCAAATTGTTTAGAATGGCCTGATAGTCCTGTTGGGAAGAGTTGCTCAGGCAACTTTTTCCATGGTGCAAGTCAGCAGAGTTAAGGAAGC